>NC_017844.1:1538168-1909783 GCF_000002495.2 Pyricularia oryzae 70-15 | reverse complement strand
AATTCCGGCCCCGTATCTCACGATGGAAGCACGTTACAATGGACGTCCTGGCCAACTTAAAGTATCTTCAAGCGAACAAACGGTCGTTTTTGAGTATGGTGGAAAAGCAGCCAGCAAGCCCTCCTTGCAAATCACCATCGCGAGTATTGTGGACAACCCGTCCATCGACACACCCCCGGACGATGATGATAAGTGTTTGGTCATCAATGCGACCCGGAACAATTCTAGGTGGCCGTACATATTTCATTTTGACAACACTGCGGAAGTCTGCGAGGCTGCGACAGCGCTTAGAGATCAGGTCGAAAGCCTACGCATGGGAACCGTAATTAAGAAAAAGGCCAAGAAACCGAAAAAGCCC
The DNA here is from genome assembly GCF_000002495.2 of Pyricularia oryzae 70-15. Taxonomy (NCBI): domain Eukaryota; kingdom Fungi; phylum Ascomycota; class Sordariomycetes; order Magnaporthales; family Pyriculariaceae; genus Pyricularia; species Pyricularia oryzae. Next base: position 1,909,425 of record NC_017844.1, on the reverse strand, counting down.
AAGAATTCCGGCAAGGCGGCGAATGGCATTAAGCGGAAGTGGAAGGCCGAAGGTTACAAATGTGATCGATGCGGATCGGTCTACAAGAACGACAATGGACTCAAATATCACCAGGAGAAATCACAGACGCCCTGTAATCCAGACTTTGACCCGAAGGTCATGGCAGAGAAGCCAGACAAACGGCGAAGAAGTCATGTTGATGGCAATGAAGACCAAGGCACTCCAGCTGGCAGAGGCCAAAGGTCTGCACGGTTACAGCTTAAGAAGCCCAACCATGAGCCGGAGCAGCCCTCGAATGCATTCGGGCGCAAAATCAGCAAACGGCCAGAGAGTGGCTTCGCAACTCGTCGCGGCATAGGATCGCTGGAGAAAGGTGCAATTGAAGAAGCACCTCTGGTGCTTGGTCAAAGCCTACCCACTGAGCCTGATGTAAGCATGGTCGATTCGCCAGCCATTGGTCGGTCGGACATACCGACTAACGACATCATCATGATAGAAAACCCGCAGCCGCTTAGGGTGGACGAAGTTGTGACCGAGGAAGCTCCGGTAGAGGCTGTGGAGCAGAGTTCTCCAGCTGAGGCTGCGTCGATGGACCAGCAAGAATCAGCTGCCGACCAAGTTTCAGCTTCTGAAGACAGCAATGGCTTTCCCAAGTTTGTTTTGCCGCCTCTTACCAACCCAAAGTTGCTGGAATCCTCGCATCGGACAATCTCAGTAATTCAATACCTAGTCTATGTTCACGATGGGGTTTTCCCGGGGGACAAGGCGATGTGGTATGCTGTTTATACTATGCACGAGAAGGAGTTTCCCCAAGAAATCCACCCGAGCTTTCGTTCATGTCTGGCTATTATCAAAACAATGGAGAGGCGCGGATGGTTGCGCACGTACGCTTATGCGTGGAGAGATGAAAAAGGTTCTACCTCAAAACTGTACTTGGCAATAAAAGAAGGGGTACCCGACTCAAGCCCAAAGATTGCCACAATGAAAGAACGAATCCAGGCCGCGCATCCACTGCCATACGTCCCTCCCGGGTTCGAACCGTCTCCCGAGACGCTGGATGCCCTCCACGCTAGATTAGCGGACGAGTCATCTCGCATGCATAGTAGGGCCTCCCGGAGAAAACAGGTCGAGGTTGAGGTACTGAAGGCGCCCTTCTATGAAGAAACTCGAAGTGACAGGCTCGCAAAACAAGAGTCACCAGCTAGACGAACACATGTTTCGGCCTTTAGACCTTCCCCTATACAAAACACTCGCTCGTTTCCTCCGGGGGATAGGAGTGAGCTGTTGCGGAGTAGACTCAAGGCTTCGCTCGCACAGCCGAGGCAACCAAAGCGGAGAAGCCTATTTGAGTCTTCAAACCCGGGTCTAGACAGCCTCCCGCCACACTTTTTCAACGGGACTATCGCTCTCCACGACGGTGGCGTTGCACTTCCGCTGGATTCAAGTGGAGGCGGTATTTCTGAGGCCTCGGCCCCTATCAGTGATCCTTTTCTCAGGCAAAGGTTGCCAGGAAGTGTCGACGAGATACCGCACAACGCTCCTCACAGCGATGACGAATGGGCTGATCCCCACTGGGCTCGGTTCACTTGGCACGTCAATGCTTGTCGTGAATGGGAGCAGGCGGACGAGACGTCACAGTTACTCCAGTCTTCAACCTTGGCCCCAGAGTACTGTTTTCTCAATTTCACAGTGGACCCAGGGGCATTCGAGGGAGTTGACAGTCCTAGTCTGCAATGGTTTGCTGCAGACCAATTCAATATTCTCGACCTACCATACAAGATCCTGGCTAGGGATGTGTATAGGTATGAGAGGCAGGGAGCGTACAGACTGACGATACCTCGTGGTCCTCGCGGGCCCTATCGTCCTCGTGGTTCGAATGCTGGTGGACCATCGAACGTGCGTGGCGGCCCTCTGGGTGTACGAGGCACCAGTAATCTAAGAGCATCTGCAGGCAACGACCAAAACTGGAGCGATTCTGACATCATGGCTATTCCGTCTGCCGAGCCTACAGTATTTGCTACCCCACTCCCTCTCCAATTTGAACCACCAGCTCTTACTCCAGCTCCTACCAGAGTCCCTGTCTTCCGGAAAGTCAGAGAGTTGACTGCTTTCCCGCATACCCCAGAAGACTATTCAGCACAAGAACTGGTGGAGGTAGACGACGATGTGGACTGGTCGGCCGAGAACACTAAACTCGCAGCGTTTATAGCCATCAGGGTGCTTCTCGGTGGTGTTGAGAAGGTGATTGACTGGGGTCTGATGATGAGGCTCTTTCCCGATGTAAAGCTGTCTGCTCTGAGGAAATTCTGGGGCCATATGAGGAAGACCCGATCATTCTACATCGAAGCAACGACGGAATTGTTTCAGGATAATTTCCTCGAGGCATATGAGGAAGGAGAGCTGCCGCCCCTCAACTATGATGACGTTTTGGCTTACGACTGGAGGCGGCTGATACGGTGGACTCTCAACGAGATGATTGAACAAGACATTGTTCTCCCTGCGACCAAAGAGGGTCTTGAACAAGAATACGTTGTGGACGATAACGCCTATACCGTGCCAGAGTGGCGGGACACGTACTTTCACTACCAAAGGTCCATCTGGAACAGGTTCCAGGACTTCACTTCTGAGGTAGCGGCCATGCCAGCGAAGCCGCAGCTAACAAACTACAGCTCGCTGGAATCAATCATCACATCTTGGATCCGGGCATTGTGCTCGACGCCTCCCGAGTTTTACTCGCCGGGCTCCATCAGGGACAGGGTGTATTCCCTCGGCGTTCGCGATGATCACGAGGTCAGCTGCCTTCTTCAAGGAGCAATGATCGATCTACAGCGTCGTCGCGTGATAAAAAAGAGCAAGCCAGCCGCGCTGAAGTCTGGACGACCTTACAAATATACGCAATTCTTCTACACGACCCTAGACAAGTACTCGCAGCCTCGCAAGTTCTCCCAGGCGGCCATCTTCAAGGCTCATCTCGACAGTCTTTTCCGACAAGGGAAGATCCTAGAGCGGCTCGACTTTACAGTCGACGACGGCGCCATCATGGCGATCGTGAACCTCCAAGCCCACGGCAGGATCAAGGTCGAGCCGATCGACATCCCGAACATCCCCTTTGGTTTCGACCCGGGCAACTACGAGACGAGAAAATACAACAAGGACTTTTACCAGTTCAGCGTCAGGGTCCTACCGACCGACAAGTACGTCTACAATGAAGACATTCCCTTACTTGACCGAGTCAGGACCTCGACTCCGCCGGGCATGGGGCTCAACGGGCAGCTTCCGACGTGGTGCGACTTTTTGGGCACGATCGACTGGTCGCGGTGGGCGAGGTTCGTCTCGGCCGTCTTCTTCATCCTGGCTACGAGGGGCTCCATGGGACCGGAGCGGGCGAGCGCGGCCTTGGGCCCCCTGACGGAACCGTACGACGTCCAATGCATCATGGACTGGGGTGTAAGGCTGGGGTTGCTCAGGGAGATGGTTGCCGGTGGCGGGGTGTGCGTCAACGACTGGTGGTGGCTGGGTATGTCCAAACTCACGATTGATGAAGAAGTTTCGGATGGTGAGGATACGACTTGATCGACTTCCTGGATGGTATAGATAGAGGAGCTGTTTTGGGTTTGGGTGTTTAATACCACGGGTGAAGAAAAGGGTGGCGAGGGCGTCTGCTTGCTCGTAAAGAAATAGACTTGGGATGAAGACATGCGTCGTGTATGTCAGATGTTAGAACTAGGAGAGAAAGACAGAGATCACTGAAAGTTTCACACGAAAGAAATGCCCCAGGCCAAACTTGATTCCTTTTAGGTGTACTGGTATTGTTTGCCCACGCGCAACATATGACCATCTTGGTACAATCAAAATTTGATCTGCTTTAAAAACGCTGACTGACTACAATAACCATCAGAGAAACTCCCGAAACGCCATGATTTCTAAGCCAATGACGAACAGCATGCCTTTTACCTGCTCACTCATCTACGGGGGGTATTTTTGTACACAAGTGAGATAATCGAAAAGGTTGAGAAGTGAGGGAACAAAAAGGAAAGCTCATACGGGTGACACACACGGTGCTCAAGCCACAAGCACCTTGAGAAACATGGCCAGCAAAAGAACACCCACGATAAAGATGGCCCTGTCCAGCCAGGCAAGGACGCCATCATCGGAGTACTGAACCAGTTGCGCTATTTGCTGGTGCTGCTGCACTTCAGGAAGGGGTATCGTCCTCGTAGGCTGAGGTGGTGCGGGTGCGGGTGCGGGTGCGGGTGCGGGTGCGGGAGTCGGCACGAAACCTTCGGCCAGCGCGGCAGTCTCAGAATCATGACCTGTCGTCGCGGCAGGAGCTGATGCAGACGCAACATCACCGCCATCACCGGCACTGCCACCAGCCTGGGCCATCTCGTCCCGCCAGCCCATCTTCAGCTCGTCCGGCACCACCACATCAGCGGCCTGGCCCTCGACGTCCTTGGACGCGGCCTCCGCCTCGGCGATGATATCAGCATTGGACTTGGCGCAGATGGCACATCTGAAAGTCCTCGACTCTGTCGCGAGCCGCCTCCGCACCGCGTCTGTGGTCTCGAGCCCGCCCAACTGGCCCTTGGGGTCCGTCTCCATGAAGGAGCGGAGGGCGACGAGGGCTGTGCGGACGCCCCAGGCGGGCTGCCACGTCTCCTCGTGGTGGCCCGAGATGGACAGGCAGATCTCGCGATTGGCCTCGAAGCGGCCCGATGGGGTGACGAAGCGGAAAGAAGGGGGGCGGAGCGGGTACGTCGGTGGGAGCACTATGCGGCCGTGGTAGACGCCCTCGGCGTAGACCGAGTCCGGCGGGCCCTTGAGCGTAAAGTGCCACTCGAAGAGGTCCGACTCTATCGGCGTCGCTGTGTAGTCTGGGGATGGCGAGGTTGAAAGCTCCTGGGCTTCACGGACTGGGGGGGTTTTTATCGGGTGCGGTTAGCTTCGCGTATGGTCGGCTGTACTGCTTGACCTGGGTGAGTTGCTTGGTTGTGGGGGAAAGTGGGGTGAAGCGAGGCAGGGGAGACTCACGGATGCGTCGTATAGTGGGAGACTTGGAATTGAACTTGGGAGCCGCCATGATGGCGGAGTGTTGGGTGCTTGTCTTGCTTGTGAACACTTCAGTTAGGTAGGAGAGAGAGTTGGCGGCGGACTGGCTTGCGAGGCCAAAACCTGGGCCTTGACGCGGCGCGGTGGCGGAGCTTCGTGTTCAGTAAATCGACCAAGGCAAACGCGTAACCGATGGTAGTTTATATGACAGTTTTACGCTAGAAGAAAAGGAAGCAATATCGTCTGGTCATAAAATATCATTTGGTTTCTTGTAACTCGTGTGCCTGGTTTCAAAGATGAACTTTGCCCCCTGTCAGGCAGGATGGCGCGGATTCAGTCCAGACTGAGACATCCAAGGTAAGGTGTTGTAAGTGGGTTGCGGTAACCACCACTGGAACGGAACCCACGGACGGCGGAGTTGCCAGGTTGCTAATCTGACAGTCGATTAGCAGCTATTCACTGTTTACGCACTGTGCACGACGATCCCCTCACGTGATCAACTACCGATAACGTGAGAATAAATTTGGCCAACATCGGAGCAGCTAACACGAGTTAGGCAAATAAATACAACAACTTGCTTTCCAATCTTGTCCTGCTGACCGTCCGAAGCCCTCAATTAATTGACTTGGAATCTGTCAACACCAACTGAATTTTATTCACTCGACCTCACTCGGTCAATCGGTGCTTCTCAACTGAGGGCGGCAATTCTGCCGGCACTAGGGCGCCTCCGTCGCTTAATGCCCACAGACGCTGGCCTTCTTTACACCTTTTGAAGTGCTTGAGGAAGCTGTTGCGGTCATGCAGTCTCGCTTCGGCACGATGTGCCCATCTCTCCGCTGGTGAATTCAGCCAGGTGTCATCCTCCAACTCCCAATCCATGTACCGCTTGTAACACCCGGCACAGCAAAACCCGTAGATGACTCTGCCGGTCCGAATATTGTAGTATGGGGCACAGCAGCAGGCCATGAGATGGAGCGCTGATGATGGCCGTCCGAAGGTGTGACAATATCTCTCAACAGCGGCCATCTTGCACGCCAGGTAGAGGGAGGTGATGTCTTTCCTGACATTGAAAACGGTGCGGCCGCTTTTGTCATATTTACCTGGCAGGTCGTGAAGGGAGATTTCGGCAGTGTTGTACGTGCGCAAGTGAGCACAGACTACATTCATGGCATGGCCATGATGATTCCGTACTCCTTGAGCGTTTCCACTACCTCTCTCGCTTTCGCGTTGCTTTGTCGGAATCTGAATACCGACTGAATGTCGGGACGCAATATCACATCTTGCAGAAGCTCCAGAGGCAGACAGTCAAGCGATCCCAGTCGTTCCGTCGATTTTCTGTTGAATGGCTGCGACAGGGATGACACAACGTCCGCATGCTCCTCGGGGGGGGGGGGGGGGGGGGGGGGGGAATCGCACTACCATGTCATCAAACCAGCGGCTACCCCAACCGATGGTCTTGATGATGGCGTCAGCTTCGTCGTCTCGGAAAGAAAAATCGGTTACCGAGTAGTTGGCAGTCCAATCTAGCTCTGGGCTGGACTCTGGGCTGGACATTACGGCAGCTGTTTACTGGAGGTTGATCATTGCCGTGACCATACGTTTGCTATCAGTCTCGGTTCAGCGCAGTCGTTTTTCGGGTTTGCCGGGGCGACGAGGAAGCAAAGGATTGAAGATTTTGTTGTGTGGTGGGAATGTCAGGTTTGATGGTTGTTCAAAGTCGAAAACGGACAATTTGTCTGCTCCCACTGCTGGCTGTGCCTTCCCCAAATGGTCAAATATCTAGGCAGAAGTCCAACCTAGCCGAGTCAAAGTCCCAGCGAGGAAGGAACGATAGCACAAGCCTAAAGATGCGCCTCAACCCATTGGGTTTCTTCCTTGAGCTCTTTCATATGACTGGCATGTGATGCAAATTCAATCACAGCCAATGTGCAATCTCTCGATCACTAGCAACCTGGGCGTGCCCAGTCCAGCCCTGATTCCTCAAGCCCGCCGCCAGCTTTGGATTCCCCATGCCTAGCCGACGAATATCCGCCTCGAGCTCCTGTCTCCTGCCCTGCTCCATCCTTCGCTCATCTCGGTAAGCCTCGATTGGATCACGATTCAGCACCTTGTTGATACGGTAGTCGACCCAGTAATACGGACCGTCAACTCCACCAGCACCAGGAGCTCCTCCTCCTCCTCTTCCTACTGCTCCCCGAGGCTCCCTCAAAATCCACGGCGGCAGGGTCCCGTGTGCGTACCAACCCTCCCGATCCCTCGACATAAGCAGACCCCCCGCTTCTATGCCGCCACTGGTCATGAGCTCAAATAACTCACGCTCTGGCCCGCTGGCCTCATCGGGCGCCACGACCCCAGCCTCGCGCAGCTCGCCGAGCTTGACCGGGTGCAGCCACGAAGTTGTCTTGTCGACGTGGTTGACATAAAAGACGCAGCCACGCTTCGTCCACTTGCGCTGATACTGGGCCGGGAGCGCGACGAGGTCCGCAGACTGCCTGCACACCGACGCCGCCGTGTCCGGAGTGGCTGCGCCATCGCGGCTCTCATCTGTGGCTGTCGTCGTTGTCGTTAGTGTCGTTAGTGTCGTCGGTGTCGTCGGTGTCGTTGGGGCTGTCGTTGTAGTCGTCGTAGTTGCGGTGTCTGGTTCTGACGTTGTTGAAGATTCTGCCGCAGACCATGTCTTGCGTCTTCTGCGGAGAATTCTGGATATGATTCCCATCTTTTGGATGATTTTTCTTCTCTTCCTCTTGTTTCCCCCCCTCCAACTGATGGATGGGATCTCTCAACAAAACAGATTACAAGTCCACTTTTGGTGTTAGTCGAACAGGATTCTGGGGTATTGAAGAGTCAGTCGCGGAAGTAGTGGAAACAAAAATTGATTCCTAAACCATCATCATCCTGGCCTCGGTGGATAAATGGGAATGCAATGACATATATAAGAGAAAGAGGAGAGAAGAAAAAAAAAGAGGCTGACTTTTTTTCGGTTGTGTGTGTGTGTGTGTGTGTGTTTTTTTTTTCTCAGATGATACAATGATAAGAAAAGGGTCTTGCATGCTGGCTTGCATACTGAGTAGTTTAGCGACATTGTCATGTACACGCATGACATATAGGACCCAGTACCTATGTGGTACCTACTCTTTCTTGATTTGTCCATGGCGCTCCCTCCTTCCCAACCTTGCGTAGTATACACCTTACCACGTACATGGCACAAGGTCAAGATATTCCCCACATACCTGGGAGATCCGGAGTTATCGATAGAGAAATGCCGCTACAACGCATGGGCATCACTCTCCTCGTAGCCGGGGTATCGCTGTCATTGCCGGCACTCTCAGATCCAAGAATCCTTGGAAGTTGGTAACAATACAGACCTTAACATCATCGAAACATAAGGAATGAGGAAAAAGAAGAAGAAAAAAAAGAAAGCCAGGAAAGAGAACAGAGCCAGAGCTCACAGATTTTTGCACGGATACATCGGTGAATCATAAAGAGAATTACACGTGTGCGGGTTGCACTATACCAGAGGCTAGGGCTGTCTCCCATAGAGGTACGCGGCCATTTTTGAAGACGTGATCACATATACCTAGGTACAATCGTCGAAGTACAGACAAGGCGCCTGCATGGAAATCCAATCAAACTAAGGTAGCGATGCATGCAGCAAAGCCAAGTGAGTATAGGCTCTCTCCCGACCGCGACCCTAGTCTTGTTTGGTGACGACTCATACACAGTTGGCCCGGGACATTCCCTGTGATGACGCGAGCACTGCACGCGTCCGCATACACTAGTTTAGTGCTTGGGCGCCATTATCGAATAGCTTTCTGCAGAGATAAGCCACATTTCTTTTCTTCATCAAATTTCTACTACTTCCATGGCTGTGTAAGTTTAGACTTGGGCATTCTTAGTGACTAGGTAGATAGTGGCGGGCAATTGAAGTGTGATTGTATCGTGCTCACATATCGTCAGGCTAAAAAAGAGAAGCCTAGGCTTCTGTGACGTAGAGTCCTGACTCCTGAGAAGACAAGCTAAACTTTAAACATGAAAGCTGCAATTCCCGGCCCTGAAACATAGAGGACAAACCCCAAGTGTCGGTACAGTCCTGTAGGAGTGATCCACCAAATCTTGTTCCAAAACACAAACAAAAATCAAGGGAAAGCAATCGCAAATTATCCAAAAGTAAGAGGCATAAAACACTGACTATTCTGTGTTTGTGTAAAGAGTCCTCGCTCATTGTGCCCTTTGATACCAGTTGAGCCCAGTTGTCTACCCAGTATAAAAATGAAAACTCCCGACATGCATATATGCTTCTGTAAATACCGGACGAAAAACGATAAACCCGACCCTATTTCCTCTTGTTAATTGGACTGTATGCCACCCTGATATTTCTCCCAATGAAAGCCTATACGTGAAAAAAAAAGAAACAAAAGTTGTACACAAAATGTCGTCTCCTGCGCGCAGTAATATCCTCAGGACTGGTTGCCTGGAAGAGAAGCCAGCAGGGGATGGCAAAGAAAACCCCCAAAAATAAAAACGAGACAAGGTTATTTGGACGCCGTAGGGTATGAGAATGGCAACACTTTTCTTGGTTGCTTTTTGATGCTTTCCGTGCCGCTCTTATGAGCATGGTCACGAACCTAGGGGGTATTTTCGTGCTGTAATAAAAACCGGAACCACATTACAAATCAAAGCCAAAGATAATAATAATAAAAAAACAATAACAAAGACGCAATCGTGGGTCTGCACCCAGACAGGCGTGTACATGGTGGTCAAAAATGACAGAATATGGCCCAAGCTCTGACAAAGGGAATTGAGAACGAATGAGACGTGGACATCGTTAAGGTTGGTAGTACAATGCAGATCGAACGGCGATCTTCTCGTTTCGCCCCTGCCACTGGAGCGGCGACGATAGCTTTTATTGACTACCGCCATCGACGCTGGACTTGGGACTGTTGTTGGAGCGGTTGAATACGGTCCGCCCAAGGCTGCGAAGCTTGTTAACACTCTCGGTACCTTCTTGGTAGTCGATGTAGATGTCGGTTGGAGCTTCGACTTTGATACGGCAGAATAGGGTTGAGAAAAGGTATTGATCACCGTTGGCATCGAGCAGGGGTAGGGTGCGGTAGCCCTGCTTGAGACTGGTAAGCTTGGCAGTAAAGGTACCAAGAATCGTGCTACGGTCGCTTTGGCTCCCGCCTTCCGAGAGACGGACGGTCCATCGGATGAATATGAGATCAGGGTACTTGGTGTTGAAGTTGAAGTTGTATCTCTGGTCGAAGATGGGGTTAAAGCCGTTGTCTTTGGCGATGGGGGTCTTGTGCTTAGTCTTGCTTGGCCCGGCGTCAGAGTACTCCTTGTTGGTGTTTCGCTTGTCGTCAGCCAGGAATGCCTCAACTTCAATGTACGGGTCAAGCGTGTGACGATCCCGAAGATTGTGAGGTCGCATGAGCTGCTGGGCAGAAATGACATCAATGCTGAACTTGACGTTCTTGCGAGGCCGTTTGCCGCCCACCATGTGCTCGGGCAGGTACGGGAAGTGCTGGATCTCGCGGAACTCCTTGGGCTTGAGAACGTAGCCCGACTGATCCATACCACCATCATACATGGCATGGTTGAGCTGCATGCCCAGATCGAACGTCTGCCAGTTGAGTGCAGCCATTTGCACGCCACGGCGCCACATGAGAAGCGGGTCGAAGTTGCTCGAGTAAACCCTGCCACGGTGAGGATAAACGCGCATCATGTAGCGCATGTTGTGTCGGTAGAGGGCGCGCTTCGCATCTCCGGGCCTCCCGTGCCTTTGGAACGTGCCCTCGTGGAAGGAAAAGATATGATTGACCGTCTTGGAGTCTGGGTGTTCGAAACCAGAAAACTTGATGCCGGCGCAGTACACGGCAAGATCGCCAAGCTCCTTGACAATTTTGCTGGTGCCACTGTTGGGGCTGATGGGCTGCTGAATATCGCGCTCACTGCCGCTGTCGCAGTCACTGGGGCTACCGCTCGTCGAATCATGGACTCTACCCTCGGTTATTGTGTTGACGCGAGTCTTGGCTCCCATGCGGCGAATTTGCGAGTGCGTAGGAGTAAGCAGGGGGCTGTGCGGAAGCGACTGGGAAGGGATGGTTGAGTTGTCAAGCATGACTGGCTTCGTGTAGGGAGATGTGAGACTGTTGCCTCGTCGGCGTCCGGTCCGCTCCGGGTTGGGCTCCTCGTGACCCGGCTTCTTTGCCTTGATCAGAATACGGTTCTTGAGCTGCGATGGCGAAGGGAGCTTGTCGGCGGGGAGACCTTCCAGAGGCTCGGTGACTAGCCTGGCCCCAAAGATTTCCTTCATGATCGCCACCATCTTCCTCTGCTGGTCCGGGTTGCAGTGAACTTCGAGAGATATCCATAGCGGGAATTCGGACTTGACAAAAGCGTACTTATTGATGACGTTCATCACTTCGCGAAAGGCAATGTTAGTGGTCATCGTCCACCCATGAGACACAAGAGGCCAGCCATCACCACCGTCCCAGCAGTCAACCTCTACGGATCGGCAACCGCGCATCAGCGCCGAGATGTATCCCTCGACACTGGAAAAGCCCATAACTTGACGTCCCAGAAGGTAGGTGTTATGCGAGCTCGAGATGTAGTATTCGTTGATCGGTCGGTCGAGGGTGTAGTTTTTGGGAGCGCTGACGATGGGGACATTGTAGGTCGAAGTCAGGAAGCTGACCAGGGCAGCTTCGCTGATGCGCGGAACATCATCGCCCTCCAGATCCTTGGACTTGTTGCGTTTAGCAAAGCGAGCGAAGATGGCCTCCCAGTAGGCCCTGTCGGCGTCGACGTCCTCATTTTGCACATCTGTAAGAAAACTGACGAAGTCAAGAAGCGTCATGCCACGTTCGATATCGGACGCCCTTTCGCGAAAGATGGGGCGAATGTCGGCCCGTCTCTTCATGAGTCGCACAAACTCCTGAAACTGGCTGAAGTTGAGACGACCGTTCTTAACGGATGCATCGGCATCAACAGACGAAGTCCCTAGCGCCTCCAGAAACTTCTCCTTCAAAGTCTCGGAGGATACGTGAATATGAAGGTTTTGGCACACGCGCTCAACACCGAGGAAATCGATGTTTTCCTCACCGTTGTTGCTGGTATTCTTCAGTTGTTTGTGCAGCTCGTTTTTCCAGTAAGTCCTAATGGCCTTATCGTTAAAGGCCATGAGAGAAGACATGATGTCTTGACGATGCATGGAGATTGTGTGCAAGGTCGAAACCCACATATCCACGATGGCAGGATCTCCAGCCACAAGGTGCATCATCTTTGTCTTCGGCTTTACGTCGTGGGTGGCGTAGATGATTGAGAAGCAGAGGGGCTCCTCGGATTCCGGAATGCCAAAGTCGAGCCTGTACTGGCGAATGTCTTCTGCCGTCCGGATATCTTTAATATCGTCGATGTAGATAGACTTGGAAGGTTTGCTCTTGTCCCAGGTGATCTTGGCAGATTCGGCGTCCAGTACCAGCATCAGCTGTTTTCGGCTGGTTGTGGAGCCCCTCTTTTTAGCGAACTTTGTAACCTTGGTTCCTTGGAGTAGCTCCAGAGGATAGGTGGGACCAGCGACGACAGTCATAGGACCACTAGAGGAATTGCTACCGTTGATGGATGCCGGGGCACTTGTTGGTGACAAATCTCGGCCATTAGACTCAACAGAAATGTTGAGGAAAGAGATCTTGTCGTCGAGGTCAATAAAAGGCTCGTCGTCCGAGTCTGTGAAGGGGTTTGTGAGATCGCTGTTACTTCGTTGGCGTGGTCTGGCAAGTCCGGGTCCAACGCTGGCACCCCGTTTGGTTCCGTGAGCTGATGATTGCCTTCTCGGCGACCTGAAGGTGTTTGTGGCCTTGTTTGAGAGCCTGCGGAATAGGCCCTTGTTTGGGACTTCGGGCAAAGATGAGTTGCCAGAAGGCTGTGCTGGTTGATACAGTGACCCCATGCTTGTTTTCCGCGACAGCGATGATTGTGGTAATACCGGTTCTGGTAGTTGAAACCCTGAAGGGTACTGTTCAGGATCTCTGCCCCGTAACGGTTCCGGGGATGCTTGTATTGAGCTGCTTTGTGTAAGTCCTGGTGCAGCATCCAGGGAGAAGACGGGCGAGCCCTGCAAACTCGATGCCACGGAAACCGAGGAAGCACTGATTGCAGATGGGGGGATGGCCACTTGATGGGGGCTGGAGGTAAAGTTTGTTTGCAGGTTGCTCGGGCGTATTCTCCTTGGGTGCACGGGAAATGTGTGGGGAGTCATTGAGGACGGTGTGCTACTGGGTGAAGCAGCTGGTGATCTTTCCGCCATGACGGCGGATGTGGTAGAGGAAGTCATCATGTGAAAGTCTGCCCTTTGTTGGGGCTAGTGGATGGTACAGCTGACAAGGGTATGCGAATGAGAGAATTGCTCCAGCTTAGAATAAGGCTTGAAGGTTATATATGAAGCTCTGATTTTTGCGAATGCATTTTCTCCAAAGCCAGTTGTGACAGTAGTAGGTTTTGGGTGAAAAGCGGGCGGGGCCTTGTTGGAGAGAGCTCGGGGTCAAGGGCCTTTTGAGGCTGATGAAGTCCAGAGGAGCGAGGTAGCAACGGTATAAGTAAGTGTGTATAAACAAGGGGGGTTGCGTTGCAGCCGCAAGGCGATCGGCGTTGGGGTTGTTGATCAGCCGGCTGGCAGAACGGCGGCCGACTCTGGCCTGTCTCGGTGTCAAAGTGGGACCAGGTATCTGCTTGGTACTGGTACGGCACGAGACCTAGGTGCAGACATGTACAGGTCGAACAGTCTGGGGCGATTGGGCAGACGGAGGCCTTACAAGGTGGTGCGGCGCGATTTGACGGCAAATTGATGATGTGGCAGGCTTGTTATGCAGGCGGCTGGATTGGGATATCAACCAAGCTGCTGATGCGATGCACTATGAGAGCGAGTCTCCACAGCGCAGGAGTGCCAGCTGCGTCTGTACGGGGCTGATTATCTGCCTGTCTTCAGTCTGCACTGCACTTGGGCGGGAAACAAAACAAGCCGAGGCTGCAGAGGGTGAATGCAGTGGCCCGCCTTCCTGAGTGCGCCGTGTATCCAAAGAACCCCAGCTTTGGGATGGTCGCCCGGCGCCAAGTTACAAAGGTGTCCTGACCTGGCTGCAGAAAAGGCCGTCAGGGGGACACTGGCGGTAACCGAGTCTCCAAAGGCGGCAAACAGGCGGCTGTTCAGTTCGCGCGGCGGGCTCGTCTTCAATGTCTTTCTGGATATGCTGCAGTGCCCAGATGAAGATACGAGTCGCAGTCTCGCACACGCGCTGAATCTATGTGCGCCGTTCGGATTTTGGTTGCGTCTGCCGATTGCTCAGGACCTTGTTGAATTTCTCAAGATCAAGGCTTTTTGTGGCTTCCTTCCCAATGTAGCAATCTGGACTTGCTAGGCCGGCAAGCGTGCATTCGCCCAAAAAGAAGAAGAAAAAAAGAGAGAAAAAAAAAAAAGAATCAACAGAGGTACCAGGAGCCCTTGTAGTAGTGACAACCAAGAAAGTAAACACGTTGGATGCCGAATTGTTTCTTGCCCTTTTTCTTCTTATACAAACAACGAAAGAATACCACACCGTTCGGAGTCCTAAGCTATAACATCCGCAGTGGTAAGAGCTAGCATAAAGAGTCTTCCGGAAGCGAGCGAAAGATGTGTAGGGCTGTCGCGGTTGATCCCAATGGGTGTGGTGTTTTCTGATGTGTCAGAAGCGAACTGGTTGGAGAAATGAGCGAGGCGGCTTTTTTTGCGCTGCGGAGTCGAGTCGCGTGAGTTGGGGCACGGCAGGTACAAATGTATGGCAGGGCACCTGACGAAACAGCCAAATATATACCGACAAGGAATCTGTTGGTGAAGCGAAACTGCTGAAAATGAATTCGAGAGAAGTGTGAGACTCATCCAGTGGCCGGGCAAATTGAATCGAATGGAGAATAGTCCAAACAAAAAATAAAGGGTCGCAAGTGGTCCGTCAAGGGAGAAATTGGGCCTGAGGTCAGAGTTGATCAGGTGGGCTGCGGATTGCTTAAGAGTGACAACACCCTGAGCTGAGCCGGGAAATTATTGGTGACGGAAGAGCGGGAGACATGGCCAAGAAGACAAGACAAGCGAAAAAGGTACTGGGTCAATGAGTGGTGCGAGCTCAAGCTGGCTCCAAACTTAACCCCCCTCCCTCTAGGGCTCTGAACAGTAGGCTAGGTACCTAGCCAGTACGGCGCAAGAATATGGTCCTGGACAGCTGGTTGGGCACAGATTGGAAATGCGATGGGCGGCAGCCAAAGGTGGAACTGAGAGGAACAATGGGCTGGCTGCTGGGTACCGAGTACACGGGTTGGGGTGCAAGCAATCGAAGGGGGAATGGAATGGAGATCAGAGGTGTGGGGTGCAGTGACGACGCAGTGGAGTCTTTTTGGGCTAGGGCCTTGCCGTCTTGTCCTTTTTTTTTTTTTTTACACCTTTTTTTTCTTCCCTGAATTCTTCTCCCCGTTGGTGCTCTGTCGCTCCTTCCAGAAATGCCTGACACACGGCGGCCACACCATTTTTCTCCGCCCAGATTCAACTACGGAGCGATTTGCGCTGCCCAGAAACATGCCATTCCCTGCTACGGGTTCATTCATGGGTCTCTTGGGCGGCGTAGACTTTCGGTCCAGGGCATCCTGCCCGCAACGCAATGGGCAGAAAAATTTGCCTCCCCAGCACAAAATGATAAAAAGGCGTTAAAGGGGCCAGCCAGCAACCCATTCACGTAGACCCCACAAGCCCACATGGCTGCTCCATGGACATGGATTGCAAGCATCTTTGGCCGAGAGAGAGAGTTGAGCCGGGTGGTCTGTGGGGGAAGAAAAAAACCGTCCGCTGACATGCGCCCGACGAGCCCGAGATGAGACGTCTGGGTTGTTGGCTCGTTTTCTTTTTCTTTCCTATGCGGTGTACCGTACCACGACTGCAAGAAGAGCATGCACTGTAATGTACCTTTCAACTTTTGCCCGCTGCTGCACAGTATGGCATTTAATGTACCTTTCTTTTTTTCCAATAATCGGTTCAATTGCTTTCCTCGTGCCTGCCAGCAAGGTCCCTCAGGAGCCACAGTGGCTTTCCTTCTTTTTTCTTCACTCCCCAAATGTAATTACGGAGTAATAAATAAGTTTGTTCTCGAGGATAAATGTGCCGGTCAACTGGTGAGTGTGTAGCGGTGAAAGTGGCTATGGCCCAAGCCCAAATTGCTTATATGCAACCATTGGACGAGCCAGCAAGGTGCGTGGTAGCATCTCTTTCTCATTCATTCCACTGAAATGACAAGCTCACTAAACCAAGTCGCGCCGCGCGACTCGACACAGCCAGCTTGTTGTTTGTTGCCCTGACCGGACATTGACGTTCTGGGTACCAAAATAGTATGATGTGGACAATGTACAGGAGCACGAGCCGGTGTTTCCTACCTCAGTAGCGGGGACGTAGACTAAAACCGGCTTCACTACCCACGCCTCCGGTCAGCTTTGTTCGACAGGCATGCTCCTGGTAGCCCAAAAAGCCTGTCCTGTAATCTCCATACCGGTACACCTAAGTTCTGAGGTAGGCACACAAACGGTTGCCACTATGCAATGCTCGGCTTATGTAAGGTTCAACCCTCTTTATGGTAGGAATTTGGGATTTCTCCCGCGCTCATCCCCCGCTATGTACTGTAGGTAAACCTGCTTAGGGCCGAACTTAGTAAGTAGTACAATACCTATCTGTGGGCACGTCGATCATCTACCATTGCAGGCCCAGTGTGGCTTTTCCCTGGTTAAACTGTAAACATAATTCACTCCAGACTTCCTCTTTACTATTCGCCTTTTTCATTTTTTTGCCCCCTTTCTACCCGTCCCTTATCGTCACCAATTAACTCCTTTCGCCTCTTTTTGTCTACGGCTGTCTACTTTTCAGTCTCCTTGAGTGTTTTCCCATGCGACTTTGACACCACCGCCTGTCCTCGAGTGGCGTGAACGCTATTGTAGTCTCAAATTAGCTAGACCTAGACACAAAAGACATTAAAGACGCGGAACCGTCGAAACACGCCATTCATATGTAGGCATTGTTATTAAATGTACTGATGTCATTAGCGCGCCACTGTTCCTCATTGCACACCATTTACTTATTGCATTGAAAGATGAAAGGGATTACTTTATCTGCTTTATGTTGGGAATAAAAAAAAAGTATCCTACTGGTACAATTTTCGAGGGTGACGCCCCCAAGAGAGGAGTCGGCAAACTTCTCCGAAAATGATATGCAACTCGGCCGGGCAAAGTTTGAACAAAGCGCATTCTCAAGGTTCAAAGTTCGAGTGCATAAGGAGAGCCATCCATATTGGGTAGCAAAAGTAAATTACAGGTACTTCGTGTACCGTGTAGTTAGTAGTAAGCTGACTACTGGTCTGCATACCTACTATAATACTGGGTAAATCATGATAGCTGGTATTACGTGCCTTTACCCACCTATGTACCTTAGGTAGGTAGCTCGGTGGGTGCCCATCCAAGCTGGGTTGCCCTACAAAGTAGTTTGTTTAATTGTTACCACCTTGGGTACTGTACCTACAAAAGAAGACCAGTCAGCGCTAGAAGGTTTCTGGGAATCAAAAGTGCCGCCCAAGCCCCTGGTTCGTACACCCCGGCCAACCCTTGCCCACGTAGCTCACATGGGCTTCGAGAAAACCGGGGGTCCATCGCTTGAACCGGCGCACGGGACTTTTACCCGCCATGATTGGCTGTTGACTCCCTCTCTCCCCTGCTCAGATCGCATTGCCCCTGAAAAATGGTTCGGAATTGGCCAAGCGAGCTGGCGAAGCCCAAAGCCGATTGCGCGCGGTAAAAATAAAGCTGTGCTACTGTCAAAACTGTCTGATGCGGTACTGAGACGTGCATACTGGATGATGGAGATAGCAGACTTACAGCTTGGAAGCAAAGAAAGTGGCACTAAAGTGACAAGACGGAGAGGCAGGTACACGATTTGCAAATATTATCCTAACGCTTGAAATTCTCTCCGTGGTACACCTATTCTCCTTCCGGATTTCTAGCCGTTGCCAACGTCTCTGTCGCACAACATGGGAGGAAACAGAGGCAAATATCGTGCATTACATACGTCAGCAGCCCTATCACGCAACTTGCACAGTCCTAGGATTGATTGCAGTAGGAAAAAACGGCGCATGTCTAATTACCTACCTGGGCATATCGGGTATCGTAACCCCATCCTTAGATTGTTCTTTCGCTTCTTTGCACTAGAAACCAGCAACAGCCGTCATCGCAAAACTTTTGACGTCGTACGGCCCAGTTCGCTAAAATTATCTCCAAACCTTATTGGCCGTCTCCATAAGGAAAGGAAGGTCACGGTCAGGCAAAACCACCTGTCGATCCGCTGCCAATATTACACCGACATTCTGACTCTTTCAAACTCACCTTGTTGCCCAAGCGCCAGGGACTTGGTTTGAAATCTGTGGGGTATTATATGTTTTACTGCTGTTTGATTTTATGGTCTCTCGGATGGTTACGTTTAAACAAAAAAAAATCACAACCAAGATATTTTGTCCATAAAAACTTGCTAGGTATAAGGCAGTTAGTTGTATGCCATTGGGCAGAGTGGAAGAGGGCCATCCACCTGGAGGTATGCGGCGTTGCATTCTGCACGGTGAGCTTCGCTTCGCTCATGGGGGGGCAATGGACGACGGCAAGAGTGGGGTTTATCTGGTTGTTTCGCCCTTTTCTTTTCTTTGCTTTTTTGTGTTTGTGGGGTGAGACCTCGGATGAAATGAAGCATGCAGGCGGGGCGGTGGTGCTCTCGGGCTCAAAATGTACCACCAGCATAGGTTGTCGTTTGTTGTTCGACATGGTATCTCATTTTTCGGCTTTTTCTTTTATTTCTATTTCTTGATCCATTTTCCCCTGTCTATCAATTGGCGAAGAAGAAATAAACAAGGGACTAAACAAGTAAAAATGGTATTGCATTGTTCAACCCCGTTTTCCCAGTCGGCTTCCCTTAATAGTCGCCCGGCGATCACTTTGAGGCTTGGTCGAGTTGACTATTGTGATGGTCGAGTATGCGACAACTCAAAGTACCAACCAGTGGGGAGTGACAGTTTCGGGCCAAGTTTTTCTATCATTTGATACCAAGTATACCAAGCGAGTATTCACGGCGTCAATTGCCTGCGAGGTAAATTAGACCTTGCTAACCAAGGCTCCAAAGTATCACAGGTAATTAGTTGCAACGTTCCAGGTATGTTGGCTGCAGGTCACAATTGATCAATCGCGTTTCGATCAACAGACGTCAGGCAGACGGCGTCTAAGCTGTATGCAGTTGTGCCCCCCTGCGGAATGCCACCCGCTTGGCGCCAGAGGCCGCGTGGTTTGGATTATGATCCCTGTTCCTTTGGAAGGGAGAAGAGTCACGAGGTGTCCAGGACAAGACCAAACAAACCGTCACCTCGTTTATCTTCGTTTATTAATTACATCTTGACATGTAAGGTCAGAAGTCTTGTTTATGCCTACTGTACGGCAAGGTACGCGGTACGTACCACCCCCTCGCCAACCCATTTTTTTTTTCCACCTCAGGGGATTGACCCGCCGCCGGGACACCATTACCGTCGTCCCACTGCCTTGTTTCTGGTTTGTGGTCATCACAATGACCGCAGAAAAATCTTCATGACCAAGGCTGAGGTAAAAAAGGATGCTGGCTATGCTCTTTGTTCCAAGTGGACACCGGAAGGCTGATCCCTTGGGGTTAGACCGCCTTGCCATAGTCAGACGAGTTTTTGGCCATGATTGGACAGCCAACATTTGGTTTTTTCTCTTCCCCGCCGGCGTTGAGAAGGAATTACGCCGCCCTCTGCCAATCTCATCTGGTTCGTTACGTTCCGGGTTTGGCGGTCTGGTTGGAGTCGCACAAAGTCTATCTCATGTCATCTCTTTATAACATCACGATTCAAGTGGAAACGAACGAACGTATGAGCCAAGCAAGTGCAAGGCCATTCGCTCTTCTTCTTCTTCTCTATTGGCTCCCACACGGCAATTGATATCTTTGTTCAATCTTCGGGGAAGCCCAACTTTCCGGTGTAGCAACATACGAATGCCAAGCAATGTGGTATTATACTACCTTGCCGACTAGCCGTGGAGCTGCAACACAATCCTCTGCAACAGGTGCCGACCAGCTGAACTTGCCCAGGCCTTCTCGGGCAAGTGCCCCCCTCCCACTGATGAGCAAATACCAGATGAAAAAGGGACAAGAAAAGAAGAAAAAAAAGAAGAAAAAAACAGCAGACAAAAAGTCAGGCAGACCCTGCGCGTTGCAGCGCCCATCGGCACCAAGGATGGAGAGAAAGAAGTACATGCAGATGGAACATGGGGAAAGCCTGGAGATCGATATGGACTCCTGCTACCTAGTGGATTTTTGTTCCCATCTCTTCTCAATTGAGCCACGCTAATGCGCTCGCACCAACACACTGACTGATTCCCGTCGTGGTTTGCAGGCAATTTCGTTCATGCGCAGGAAATAGTTTTTGGGGGACTCCATAATGGCTGATCAACGTGATGCAAAACGGCTTTAACATTGCATATTTCTCTGACAAGCAGATCTGCCACTCCGTCTGTTGGTCCCTTTGGCAACTATTAGGATCTGCTCGGCACTGCAAAGTCCCCTTCTTTTTGCATGTTGTTATCCGCTGATGAGCGGACCCCTTCTTGTTTCATCGTCGCTAAGGATCTACAGGTAGCATACTAAAAGGGCCCCAGGGCTTTTTTTTTTTTTTTTTTTTTTGATAAAAAAAAAGTCCTTACTCCACCCCACATTGACCCCATTGGTAATACGACATCGTGCGTCGTCCTTTTAATTCTTACGCCACGTCAATCTTGGCTTGCTGAGTCGGCTTTAGGCACAATCAAATCTCCTTTATCGTTCCCCGAAGGCGCAGGACGACGGGTGGGAAGAGAGGCGAGGCGATCTTTTGTCGGTGATATGCGACCCCCTTGGAAATAGGGTAATTACAGCAGGCAACCAAGGCAGCCATAAAATCTGCATGCGGGCAGGGCTTGGCTGAGTCGTACTGCTGGGCTTGCATGTCTGCTTTCGTATACTATAAGTGCTTAGTTTGTAACTCATCCAAGGAAAAAACGTGAGCACCCCAGTCGGTAGAAACGTCATTGACAGGGTTGGGTTAGGGACGGAATCTTCGACGATGAACCTGCCGCGGAACAGATTATCGATTATTACAAAGTTTATGATAATTAGTTGATCCAAAACCAAAACAAGTATGGGGCTCAAAATGGAGGACGGGATTTTCTTATGTGCAACCTGACCGTTACATGCCTACGTAACGTAGTACTTTATAATCAATGATGGCGAGTTCACCAATTTGTCATCATGCCTTGTTCACCAAATTCTTCTGCTGCGACGTAAACATTTACAATTGGGTCAGGTAGATAACACGGGTTGTAGTTATAGGCTTTGACGAGTAATATAGTCCGTCCGTGTACTCGGGATTGTTTGCCGAATAAAGCAAACCAGAGGAACTTGGGGTGGCGCTCCGACAGCCAAAATTTGACCTTGTCAAGGTCAAGGGGTTTTCTTCACATTGCTTTTCTCTCACTTGTTTGCTCGGATTTTTACGTATGTTTTGTTTTATCTGCTTATTTGTACTCGCCATGACGCCAGTCGATTAATCTGGGTTTGCTCGCCATTGTGGTTTTTGCTTTTCTTTGTGCTTCTTGGCTCACAGCATTTCCTCTGCATCGCAACAGCCCTATTATCAGATATCTACAGAGGTTAATGTCCCGTCAACTCGTATATCCGATTGAGAGAGAGAGAGAGAGCGGGAGGGAGGGAGGGAGAGAGCAGGCAGTATCTTTCGAAGCTAACGGGGCCGCCCCAATGTTCGAATCGACACGTTTCGGCGGGATGGACCGTTAAGCTGATTGTGATCAGTCTTATCAAAAGGGCAATTTGTTTTTCTCTGTTCGTTTGACGTTTGAGAAATACCCCAATTTCTCCTGGTGAGAAAACCCCCCCGGCGACTCGAGAAACACGATTTTGACAAATTTTTTTCACCCCAAATCAATACGTTTGATGGCGCCACTTTTTGGGGTAACATTCCATTCCATCATCGACAAACCAAAACACCATGCACCCTGCCTCGTATTAACCCGAGACCTTTACCCCAGACGCTACAAGCCACACAAAATGCGGTTTTGTACTTTGTCTGCTACGCTGGCTGGTTGTCATCTAACTTTTTTTTTCTGCGCGTGTCTCTCGACATCTGTCATCTCCCTTTTTCCCCCTTCCTGTGGCCCCTCCATCAAAATGAAGCAAAGATTGCCTCATTTAAGTGCTTCAACCATTGTTTAATCTTTTTTATTTGCTTAGACGATGCGTGTCAGTGGCATCGGTCCCTTTGCCGCCCGGTGCTTTATATTTCAAGACGCGCGCGAACATGAACCCAAAAAAAAAAAAAAAAAAAAAAAAAACACACCCTTCTTCGAAGCGATCACCCGGACCCTGGAGGTCGTCCAATTCAACGAAGCGTTCCATGCCATGTGCTCTAGTTCTAGTGTGAAAAGGGCCCACGTTGATCAAAGACCGCTAATTCGTACGCTTGACGCTTGGATTTTAGTTGGGACTCAACGGATTGCCGCATGAAGAGCCGTCCCTAGTCTAGTGCTAATGCTCACAAAATGGCGACTCCCATCCCCCTTTTTTTTCGTCTCTGTCAAAATCGCCCCATCCCTTACTCGGCGCAATAGTCTTTTTCTCGGGCAGAACCCTTGGGGGGTTTTTTTTTGGGAAACCAAGGGATCAGAACAAAGACGCGCGACAAGAAGAAAAATAAGAGTTTGGCGCGGCATCTCTCATGTTCCGTACCGGCCCACGTTTTGCCATCTAGCGCTTTGGTAAAGGTAGCTTATGTGTGGTAAGACAACACTTGCCATGTCGGATGGCTGCCGCCCTATGGTCAAGCCCACGACCGCTGTTTTTTGACCCTTCTCTCAACGGTGCATGCAGTGGTGTACAGCTTGGGGGGCTAGCATTGCCACAAGTCCAAAATCCAAATAACATGTCCCTGCATTAGGAAGGGTGGAACGCTGCTCTTGGGCTCGATTCCATCTGAGCGTTTTGCTGCTTGTTACTGCTAGCTTTGCTGTTGCACAACATTTTCATCAATCCCCCATACGGATACGTTGTCTTTCATATTCTCAGCTTGACTGGATCACGGCCGCAGTCGGAGGTGCATTTGTGCCGGTTGTGAGTTAGTCATGCGAGCGAAGGGCATGAGGATAAATTATCATTGACTGCCAAAGACATTTGGAGTCTTAAGGTTTGACACCTTCGACTGACTGGGCTGACCGAACCTGGCAGTCAATACGGATTACAAGGAGCAGGAAAGGGACGCGGTTCATAGACCGATGTTGCCATCCATCCCCAGAACAACGCAACTCCCGCTTGTGCCTTCAGACCGACACCAGCTTATTCATTCCTGTGCTCTTTTTAACCAGACAGCAAAATAACCATGGCACATAGCGAAACGCTGAAGCTTCCCCTTGCCCAGGTGGTCCCTGGTTGATGAGGAGAAGGGGTGTGATGGGAATAAGGGTGACTCGATCATGGTGTGGAGGGACCAGGCTTGAGACACAAGGGTGGGAGGAAGAGAAAGGTGAGGCAGAAAAAAAGGAAAGTTTACGTTTCCCATGGTGTCGTAGTAGGTCACGCGGTGCAATTTCCCCGCGAACTCGAGACGCTTCGGGACATGTCAAATTGTTCTGGCCAATGAGCAGGCCACGAACACCAAGTTCCTCTACGTATTGTCTGCATACATGGGACAAGTGCCAAAGCTTCTTTAATCGCTAGACGAATATAGAAAATGTCAAGATGAAGAAAATTCTTACGGTACTTGTGTCTACCTACGACGTAGTTACTGTACCGGTACTGACATTTACGATGTAGGTGATGAGCTTGCTATGCAAAGCCGGCGGTAATCCGCCTCACGATACAGTCAGGCAAGGCAAGGTTGTCGTGGCTCTCTGTAGTAGGAAAGTCCACTCTATCCACGCACGTCAGTTCTTGTCCTTGTCCAGTCGAAGTGCCGACCCGTTCGATTCGGGCGACAACACCAACAACAACAAAAAAAAAAGAAGAATCAAGCGAGAACGACGAAATGAAGCCAATCGATATGACAGATCAGAAGAGGACAGCCACATCACTCAGTGCAGCTTTCCCACTCGCCCTTTCCCCAAAAAGCCTCATATGCCATCAAATCGTTCCATGACGACTAGGTTACGATTTCGGATTACGGTATGGTTTTTTAAATGCATTTCACTCCCTCATGTCGGATTCTTCCATTGGTCATCGCACAATACAACAAAATTGACATGCCATTCCGTGGGTAGGTACGTTGCAACTCTCAGGACATGCGATGGAGACAAGTTGCAACGTGACCCGCAACAGGCAGTGTGGCCCCTCTCCCCACTGGTTCTTCGAGGAGGAACCGGTGCTATGGAATTGGAATTGTCTGGAGCCTGGTCGGACGACGGTTCCCTTTGCGACATTTTATTTTCTCCAATTCTCATAGCCCTATGACGAGAAAGGAAAGGATAACATTCTTTTATTTTTACTTTTTGCTTTTATTTTTTCATGTTTATTTTCGTTCTCGCTCAATTCCTTGGCTTCCGACGTGCCGCATGCAATGTCGGAATCCAAGACATCTCGTGGGATTTCCCTTTTCCTGCTTTTCCTCCTCACCAGATTACAATGCACATTTTCCGCGGCTACGTCCTATCGGCTCTTGGCTCAAGTGGACTTTCCTTGCATTATATCAGATCACCTGAACATCGAACCTGTCCTTCCAGAGGAAGAAAGGCACGCTGCATGCAATATGCAACATGCAGCCGTTACGTCCTCGTACAGCAGAGGTGGGGGAAAGCAGTGAGGGGGCAAGTAGACAACAGAAAAGCAAAGAATGTCGCAAGGGAATTGTTCACCACCCCAAAGAAAACGGCGCAATGAAACAGTGGGAAACTCGAGAGAAGAAGGCTCCATGACTTCTTTGGTTCGATTTCCCATGCAAGCTGCACGCCATCCCCCACCTATAGCTCTGCGATGTTATACACAAGGGACGGTAGGGTATGGAGTAATACCACGCCTTGCACGCATGTGTACTACGTATACTGTACTCCGTATATGCGGCGGGCTGTCATAGGCCATGTGTACCACGTAATTATTACTCCTCTGGGTAAGTGTAGCATTCCGTAAGTATGCGGTTGAGAAGCTTTGCCTTTTTTCCATCTTTGTTTACTCCAAAATCTCCACAAATCCCCTCACGGCTGTACCATACATAGTAAGTAAGCCCGCCTGTCAGCAGGATCCGAACACTGCCGGAAAAAAAAAGCTCAAGACACGTCGCCAGGAGAATTGATAACAAAAACCGCGTCCCGCTGCGTGGGCGATGATCGACCTCCCCTCCCGACGACCATAACGAGATAGGGGATGATCGACACATAGTGCCAACGCACATGTTTCTTATTGAGCCTGCAAAACAGTATTTAGCGACTTACTGTACTTTGGATGGCCATTTACCCACCTACCTTACTTACTCCGTGCTACAGTACTATGTCTTGTCCGTGTTATATCACCACCAAGACCAATGTACGGGGTAATTAGGTACTATACAATACAGACACAGGTAGGTGATGGAGGGGTGGGGTGGGTGTGTGTGGATCGATCCCGATCATCCAAGGCTACCACAATAGTATGCACCCCACGCTTCGCCAGCAGGATCCCCCTCGACAGATGATAACGCCGGGGCAATCAAAGGCAACCGACAAAAGAAAAAGAAGAAAAGAAGAAGAAAAGCAAGCCATGCAGTAGCCTACACGGCTACACACGGGAGCAGTCATTCCTCGCAATTCTTCCAAAGCCAATGGCATCATGTATAGTCCTCACACCGCTCGAGAGATGACTTGGAAGGGGGATTGATGGATCACGCAAACCTGCCTCAATTTCACGCCGGCGAGGTTGGGTCAGTCACGGGGCGATAATCTCGCTTTTCTGACCTGCATCCTTCGAGTGGCTTTCACCTCTTACGAGGTATTACATTATAAAGGACCGCATGCGTGCGTGTACATTGGCCTATTGTTGTTGGGTTTTGATACTTTGTAGCTATCCTATTTTGAGGAGTTGGGCCGAGTATCACATGTGGCTGGCTGTATCTCTGTTTTTATCCGGCCAGTGAAAAGCTTCCGTCACATTTTCTGGGAAGGTCCTGGTTTGGAGCGCGGCTTAGGTTTTTTTTTTTTTTTTTTTTTTTTTTTTTTTTTTTTTTGCCAGTCAACAGGGTGTTGGGTGTTGTGAGAAGCTAGTTCAAGGTTTTCTTGTTCTTGTCTGTGGTACTGTAAATCTTGCCAATATCGATATCGCGCAAAAACCCTGCGGCCGCGACCAACCAGGTCTTCGGGTGCCCGCATGCGTCTTCGTCAGCAAACGACAACAAATGGTGGGAGGACGGGGGTACATGATGAATGAGCTCATGGCTTGAGATAGTGAGGTGTCATCCCAAAGGTCAATTATTCGTTTAAAAAAAGAAGAAATCGAGATAAAAAAAAGGGACCCAATCGGTTGGGAATACGGAGAAGCAAGATATTTTCTATATACTCCGTACGGAGTACTGTACAGTCGATATAACCAACATGACAGACAAATGTTTAGAACAGACAGGGTCATAGTCCCCCTCCCTTGCGGCTTGTTTTTACTGCACGATTGAAGCGTTTACGGCTTCGTGCCGTTTTGCTTGACCGGTGAGAGCCAGGCATACATGCCACTAGGTAGTATACGTACAAATTTCTTCTGTTCCTGCTTTTGTCGACACGCACCCCGCATTGACCGGTGAGAGAATCCAAGATATACTCCCGATTTGTCTTTGTCCAACGCATCGATTGTCTTTTTTTTTTTTTTTTTTTTTTTTTTTTTTTTTTGAGTTGGTGTTCGTGCGTATTTTGGTGTGGTTCACCTGCCTCGTCTCTTTTAATGTATTAATTTCTATAATTTTATTATTGACACTTTTCCGTGTATTACTTGAAAGGCAGCGTGTTATGCATGGCAAAATACGATTTGCTCGAAATGCTTGAGTTTGTATGTCTCTTGCCTTTCCCCCTCATCATCCGTCGCCTTTTTCTCTGTCATCTACAAATCACCTGCCCTAGGCCCGGTCGCAGAAACAGTTGATTGTGCGGTCATTTCTGCAAAGGACCCTTGATTTACTTGATGGCCCTGACGCGTCCCCCCAAGCTAGTTCGGCCTTGACGGGCCGTCCATACATATACAGCCCCGTCTATTCCTGGACGGGCTGGCAAGGCTGCAGTGCCTGATCTGCAGTCAATCGACAACTGCCTTACATCATCTCCAAGTTCTGTCAAAATTTGCCCGTGTAAGGCATAGTCTTGGGAATAAACTGGCGGTGAAAAGGTGAGAGGATAAACCCCCTGAGCGTGAGCGTGAGCTGAGGGAGACGAAAAAAAAAAAAAAAAAAAAGGGCCGACACCCTCCCTTGGGGATGTTGGTGTGGTTGAAACAACCGAATCAATGGAGTTCAGGGTAAATTCCATGTTGTACGACACGAATTTGATATACCTGCCACTTTTGTTATGCTTTCCATTCTTGGTCAGCCTGCATCTTCCTGGGTAGAATACCTTACCTGAAGGTACCCTGTGTGTGTGCTTGCTGCAACCCCGTCGGCTTCTCCTTTTGGTCAAATTCCGATCAGAACCGAACCAAAAACATCTCAGTGCCAATGCCTTGTGCCACGCGCGTCCTCATGCAAGGCGATCAGCTAAGAAGAGTAACTTAATCCTCACCGTAATTAATATCCCCGTCATTCATGTTTATTTTTTTTTGGAAGTGCATTTCTTTTTTCCATGACTTTTTTTTCAGTAACCTTGTCATTTGTCTTTTTATTCGCCAGCCCGCCGAAACAAACCCAGTCACACAAGCATCATCGCAGATTGTCCCAAAGGTCATTTGTTTGAAGTAAAGAGGTCACACGAACATGATTAAGGTAGGGGAAGTGACAGCTGCCTTGAGCAAGGCTCCAAACCTAGGATACCTGTGTCAAAATATGCCTTTTATCTTTTTTACCTTGTTTTCATTATTTTCTCCAAAGTATGTCGCTGGCCGGGTCAGCCCCATGCAACGTCAGCATGAGCTGTCATATTCTCCGCCTTGTCAAGATGCTATCTCTGTGTGCGCCACAGTACTAGTAAGGCGGAGAAGAAAAAAGCAGGCAGAACTTGAACTGATCGACTCAGTAAATGACTAACTCTGCGCGCGTGGGGGATGTGGATTGGCAAAACAAACAGTGAGCGTGAGATATTCCTTGCGTTATCGTTGATGCTGCGGTCAGTTGCAGCTGCTAGGCAGGTTGGTTGGGGGCGGGCGGTGTGCAATCATCATCAATCAATGTACCTCGTTGTTCCACGGTACCTATTGTAACATGAACGAGACGATACCTCTTTTTTGACTGCAACCCCGTTGCATCCGTAGGTAATTACATGTAATCCTGTCAAATTCTGAGCAAATCCTGCCTCATATGGCTTTCAAACAAGCAACCCCAACCTGCCTACCTTACCTACCTTATCTGAGTAGGTATGTAGTACCTACCTATCTTAGGTATAGACATGTACACATACACAGTGCCGAAAAGAAACCCATCCCATCGCCTCGCTTACCTATCTTACCTTTCTCGTACCACTTAGATACCTTACCTTGCCTACCTAGAGAGTAAAGCCCCATGTTGTTTGCTTATGAATAAAGCATCTTTCTTTTAGACTAGTTTCACTTCATTCATAATTGTTAACGTTTAATAATTGCCTTACCTATTATTGTTCTACTCTGTGAGACTCTGAACTTGCACAGCCTTTTTTGTTTCGACGATATATATGGAAATAGCGGATCAACCACCCCGGCCATGCCTTTTTGATCCCCTTGTCATCCAATCTCAGGGGTTCAATCACAAGCTGAGTTGCTATTTTGGGGGGGGGGGGGTATGTTTCTCGGTAGTGCCGTCATGCTTGTGGAGAACTGGACTCTTGTTTTCATGATCTAAGATCTTCGTTATGCCATTACTCGTGTCTTGTTTCCTCCCTTTCTGTTTGTTTCTCTAAGTTTCAGGGGGCTCAAAATAACAGTTACTTTATTCGATGTAAAGGGAAACTATATGAGGCAGAAAAAACTTTTTTTTTAATTTTTTTTTAAAAAAAAGAAAAAAAAAACACTGTACCGATGCATCCGCTCGAGACTCTGACTTTTTTACTAAGTAATTCGTACTTTGTATAATCTCGACAAAGCAAAGCAAAACACCTGAAGAAATCCGTACTCGCGATCAGTGGAGGAGTCCATATATCCCAGTTCCGCTTAAACCTTCTCTGTCTCATGTGCAATTTCCCCCCCTTCTGTTCATTTTGTCTTTCCCATCCCAACCTCCGCTCAAACCTCTTCCCACATCAGTCGACAAAAAAAAAAAAAAAAAAAAACTAACTAAGTAACTCACCATTTCCACTGTCGTTCATGGCGGGAAGCGTCCCATGGTATGCAAACCAATCAAGGCTTGTCAGGACACAACACACGTGTCGCGATTTTTGAGTTTGGATCATCGGCCCTATGGAGCCGCACGGCGCCGGGCTCCAAAAAGTAAACCCCCGATGCTACTGCGAAGTACGAATTCTGTCTAGGTAGTTTAGTAGACCTTCTAGAACTAGAAGCTAGTCTAGCTTATAGTAGTAACTTATTCCTACACGACAACGACGGGGCACAACACGGGGCGCAGGGTCCTTCTCGTGTAAAAGAAAAGGCCACGAACAGAGATCTTCCCGTTCTATGGAGGTCTAGATTCCCATCCGGCATCAGCACGAGGGGCCCGGAGACTGCTAAGTACTGTACTGGGGCTTATGTAGTGGAAGCAATAATGGGGGAGGGGGGGGGGGTTTCTTGACGGATGGATTTGGACGCAAAAGACTTAGCGCATGGAGCGCCTACGCGACACTCAATGGGTGCCGACAGTCCAAATATCCGGGAGTAGCCTTTGCCAAAAATACAAATATCAGGAGAGCTTATAGCAACCCATACCCCAGGGAGGCGTGGGAATTGCCACCTCAGGGTTTAACGAGCGTTGCTTGGAATTCGCATAGCACCGTCAAGAGTCAAGAGACAATACTCATCGACCTCCGGGTACACCATCATAATCTCAAACACTTTGAAGATCGTCAGCCCGAGCGTCCCCGCCCGCAGATGTGCAGAAATGAAGAAGAGGAAGGAGAAGAAAAGAGAGGAAAAAAAGAACACGCCGATTATCGGAGGCAGTAAGGCGGTCCCGAAAAAGGGGTGGCCCCCGTCCATCCCATCTAACGCTGGGCCCCCATGGGCATCAAATATCGAGGTGGCAGCTAGCTGCTGCTGTTGTAGGGATCAGCGCATATAGCCAGGCACTCCATGAACGGTTAAGATTATGACATGACCTTGGCAGTTTGTGCTTAACATGTTGTTGATGTTGATGGTACAACACAAGACGAGAACTCAGGGATAAATTACTATTAACAAAGCATCTCTGGTGCCCACTCCAACCCCTTTGCAATGTGCTTTCGTAATATAATATGGGAATGTATACGAACACGAAATCAAGGCTCTTCGGTTAAGTAGACTTCTCCTTCAGAAGAGATGCTCAAGATGAAGCAAGCAGAGGTCAAGTCTCCCCGGCCCTCGCGTAGCACCACAGACCCAGAATATGTCCGCCATCGCTGTCAAGACAAGATTGTATATGCAGGTACTTTCTAAAAAGGACCGAATGACATGGACAGATATATGCAGTGACACAGGAAAAACAACAGCAAACAAATCATGATGACTGACCTTGGTTGCTTCCACAAAGGCCCATCATCCGTCCAACCATATCCTACCGGCTCTTGCTCCGAATGGGTTTTTGTGGCATCGACTGCGGAAAGAGGGAAAAAAAGAGAAGGTAGGCTCAGCCCAGGTAGTGTAACATCCAGTTGAGACATGCATGCATTTGGGGGAAAAGCCTACCAACCCAGGCACACCAAAATTTTACAAGCAAGCCCACGTAGGACACTGCTCCCTTGCACGGCATGTGTGCGACGATATCGTGTGCTCATGAAATTGATCTGTCAGCAAAAAGTTGCACGTCGTGCCACCGCAGCCTGGAGGCGCGCATGTGAGCCTGATAGATTGATTTTTTTTTGACCTCCTTGCGATCTCGGAGACGTTGGAGGGAGAGGAAGAGAAAAGCAAAAAAGATTGATTTCCATCATCATCACACCGGCCACCAACTGCAGAGTGGATGCACAGGAGAAAAGGCGGCCAGTCCTGAAGAAGCGGTTCGCCAAGGTAGGTAGGTACCTAAAGAAAGGTGTTGCCAAGTGGGGTCGATCGCGCAGCAGGCGATAGAAGGATGTGACGGCGTTTATTATTCGGGCGTTGCGTGGTTCGCAGAAAGTGCTGGCTGTCCGCCGTTTATCATAGCATGTCGGTGTGGCAGCCGCCAATGGGTCAATAATGTAGCAAAATGTTACGTGCACATGCTTCGACTTCTCTCTCCCTCTCCTCTTGAGCAACGAAGGATCTCCGCAGCTCGCTTGCCTCTTACAGCCAAGGAGGCCAAGGTTCGACGGGGGCTGACATTGCTGAGCATAAAAAAAGTCTTCCCGTAATGTTGCTACCGTTTCCCCGTGTCCCTTTTGTCATCCAAGGTCCGACGGGCGGACCACCGACATACCCATGGCATCTCCAAGCCTATGGAAGGCAACCAAGAGGCGAGAACCCCGACAAACGAAAGCCCCAAGCGTATATAGCATGATGCTGCATTGGCGCATCTCGGCTTCGGCGCGCAGATGGTAATTTGCATACCACATTAGGAAGGCAACTCCTGCTGAATGCAGTCGCTCGTCTGAGGACGTCCGCTTGACCGCGAACTGAGCTCATTCATCTCGCCACATGGCATATCACGCTATCGAATTTCCCCGCTGTAAGCATGTACTTCTGTTTCAATGTATCGCATCATTATAGATATTCGAAACTATCACATGGGACACGAGAAACGTATGTCTAGAGATTGTCCACATGTGTAAAGGGTTTTGTGGCCGGTGTAACCTGATCAAGCCTGAACTGATACATGAATGTCTTCATAAGCATAAGCATGACGTTTGTCATCACTAGATCAAACATTGTTTTTGCAAGGTTGCGTGACACTGACAGGCGCAAACAGTATGATACTGCTTTTGAAAAACATGTGCACATGCTTTAGTACGACTGTTTGTCTTGCTACACAGGCTGTGTCCTTTTCACTCGCCATAAATGCCCTGATATTACATCTGAACGGGCTGGGGGTTGGCTTTGATCTCCTTAACCACCTCACGTGTCCTTGAGTTGTCCTCGAAACTGACATCAATAAGGTCCAGAACCTCCTCCAATGTGAAGTACAGACTCAGCTCGCCCTCCATCCACAAGTATCGCAGATCACGAAGGTTGGACTGCAACACTTGAGAAAGGTACCCGAGACGTAGCCAAGATGGAACGTACTGAGAGGTAGATGGAATGTCGAAACTCCCTTCAGCTTCGCTGTCAGCAGTACGGATCGGCGGGAAGAGGTCATCGAGTCCAGTTATTTTGTCGATCATACTGGCAATGTTGTAGCTCTCATCCGCTCCGATGGACGGCATATCCATGACGTCTTTGATGACCTTTGTAGAGACGGCATCGACAAGGGAGCCCACAGCCTGGAACCATGCTGATTTGGCCAGGATACCGTCCCAGGCTCTAGCTATTGACCTGACTTGGTCTATGGCTGCTTCGACAAAGTTTTGTTGCATCACACTTTGCTCACCTACATACCAATCATCTCATTTAGTACGCACATAAGGAATCCATATTGCTGATTTTGTGTTCCGATGGGCGAGACTTACCGCCGAGAAGATCCTTGACAATCGTTTTCTGCGTATTCATCTCGTTGCTATACGCTCGATTTGCAAACCCTTGCAATGCCTTGATGTCGTTTTCTATCCTGAGCATATTCTGGGCTCGAGGTGTCAAGTCATCCCTGGCTTTCCAACTGGAGGCAAAGTCTCCCAATTTCTCTGCAAGATATGATGAATCATTGTATAGATACCTTGGAGGAAAGCAGATTAGCAGGTGCTGGCAGAACAAATACGACACTGGGAGGTCCAGGGTTAGCCAAACAACCACTCACATATTTCCGCCAACCTCGGATGTATAATAATATGGTGCTATTGCTCTGAACATTGCCAGCACAAGCGTCGGCACACTGAAGAGACCGGCCGCAGCGGCCACAACTGGACTGTTCTGGTGGCTGTAGAAGAGTCAGCTTGACGTTGGTCTCCACATATTGAAGAGGTTAATTTCGTTTGCATACCTCTCCTGCGTCAGCGAAGCACCATCCTCGATAAGCGCAAAAATAAGAGACAGCACCGGATCTGGCATTGATGATATGTAGTATGTTTCTTTCAGCGTCATCTCGCGTGTGCTGGACCCGCCTTTGGCAGCGGGCTGCGATCTTGAGGCTACCGGCGATGCAGGCTGAGCAACAGCTTCGCTATCGCCAGTAGTATCCTCGTCGCCCCAACCCCAAGCATCTGCACCATCTGCCTCATCGTCGCCGGCCGCTTCTTTGACAACTTCTTCAGTGGCGGGGTTTGCTACTTGTGTTGAGTCTGTTGTTTCTTCTGTAAATTCCGTGGGCTTGCTTTGCTGAGCATCCTCGTCACCACCCCAGGCGCCCCAAGCGTCGGCACCATCGTCATCCGGCTCTACCGTCGAAGATGCGTTGATTGCCGAGGCCTCCTCTGTGGCCTGCGCCTCGTTGTCATGATCCGACCACGCTGAGTCCCAGCCATGGTCATCAGAAGCGACCCCAACGGCCACCGATGGGCCACTCGCAGCCAATTCTTTGCCTTCTGACCTGGTCACCGTTTGCGTTTCTACTCGCTCAACCTCTTTTGAAGGACCAAGCCCTGTGATGGCGATGTTAGTTTTAGTCTGTAAATGTAGCCCACAGCTCGCAATGTGCAACATCCTTAGATACAACTTACCACCCGTGAGCTTCACCCGCACCGAATCCAAAGCTGCTGCCCTGCACTTTGAAAGATAGACTTTCGGGGCGCTGTCAACCCACCCTTGCAGCTCACCATAACCTTCATATCTCAGTCTTAGCAAGGATTCACAAAATTCCCGTACTGAAGCTATGACTGGTTCAAATTCGGCCATTTCTGCGAGGGACGATGGCACGACAGAATCCAGCCATATATGAACTATCCTTGTCGTCACCTCTGGCATCATGATGGCTGATATTGACTGCACAAGATCGCTTGGAAGTACTTTTGCGAGAAATTCAAATATTTGCGTGAGATCTGAAAACAGGGATCTGACTGTTTTGTCAGCCTGGCCTGTTGCCTGGATTGAACTCTGTAATAGCAATTAAGTCAGTAAGCATATCGGAACAATATGGTTGTCATCCTTATCTTACCTCCCCAACCTTGATTGAGGGAATGGTCTTGCCGCGGAGGTTCATTCTTGGGCCAATGATCGACCGGTCAAGGCCAAGCCAAAGGTCAGTCATGCGCTTGTCGACCTCCTTGTAGGCCTTCAGGCCAATAACCGCATCTGAGAGGTTCATGGGCTCGCCTAGGTGGTTGAATTAGAATACAACGTGCTAACTGGATACGATATCAGAAGTTGCATGCTAGCAAAGAAAAAAAAAACTCACCTTCGCAAGTCTGCCGTACTGACAGCTCGCTCTTGGTCTCATCCAAATTCACAAGAGACTTCCACACATGGTCAAAGACTTGGTGTATATCTGACTTGAGCTCAAAAGCGCGGACATTCAGGAGTTTGATAGCCTTGGTGGAGCCGATATTGGATATACTATCCAGCTTTGCCCACGACTCTAGCAGAGCATGAAAGTCAACTTTATCATCCAGAGTCTAACTTGCTGGAGTCTCTGCGTCATGTTCAAGGAAGTTCATGCCTACCTTCAAGAAGCCTCAACGCATCAACTATGCGCCTTTCCGCACATGCCTGTTCGACTTCATCCAGAACGGTGTTGATGCCTTTGATGGCCCTCAGAGTCTGTATAAGTTCATCGTTGTAGTTCAACTCTCGGATGAGAAATGCAGCTCTTGCCTCTGCTTCCTCAACCGTCTTTCCAGATGTTTCAGGTTCCTCGGACTGCCTGATTATGTCGTTGGCAATTTGTTTCGAGCGGTTAATGTCTTCCTGGAGCACTTTGGCATTGTTGTACCAAGTGTTGACGTCGTCTGCAGTCTCCTCGTTGATTTTATGTATGTCTTGCTGCAACATGTTGTTAATTTACTGATCAGTCTGGAGCTAGCACACGTAGAAAGAGAAAACACCAAAAGTCCCAAAAACCATACCTCAAGTTTCGCCTTGGCACTGTCTAGTGCTTTGATTGCAGCCGGCAGCTCATCAGGTTTGATCTTGAGTGAGGATATTGTCTCATCCGGGAACGCCTTTTCGGTGGTGAAGCGGACAAGTGCCGGACCAAGTCCATTGGAATCTGGCGTTGTGCCAGCGGTCCGGTCCGTGGCCATCAAGACGTGTGATCGTATGGGATGCGCTTTTGTGACTTTGCTCAAGACTCTTCGGAATTTTGAGACACTATGCCTCCTGTAGATTCAATCGCAGCTCGCAGTTGTGTCGATTGACACGCTTGTTGCCATAGGTCGGTCGATATAGAACTTGGAGCGGCTGCAGAGTCTCAAAGTGTTCGTCGGTGTTTGCGTCTTGCAAGCCGACAACGTAGCGGAACGGAGCAGGGGTCCGCTAAAGCCACGCGACGTTGAAGCTCCGATGTCCAATGCCTGTGCTTGTCCGCCCGCTCCATGACGTTGGACGGTTGCTTGCAATTAACAGCTTGTTTGGTGGATTCCAGGTGGAGACATGTTCTCCACCTCACACACAAATAGCCAATAGTAAACTGTAGATAAGAAATGTGATAGGGAAGAAAGACCCCTCGCATCCCCGCGTTCCAGGTCCGGGTGGTTTGCGCCCGTAGGACAATCGCCGGCGCACTGCAGTTTCCAGGTTGTTAGCAGGAGGAACCACTGCTTGATTGACGGTGCAACCGCTTCGAAATTATAACGAAAGGGTCGCACCAATGCTATTCTCCCTTAACCTTTTGAACCTATACGAACCCAATATTGCCGGAGATGGTCAAGTTCAGAAGCTGGTGTTGCTAAACTTGGTTATCTACAGCAGCTTCAAAGCTCATCTGGTTCTCCACGACATTGTTTGATAGTTTTGGTATCGAGACGACCTCATTACTCTTAGCTGAACTACCAGGGTCGTTTTTCAACTTCGTTTGCCTTTGAGAAAAGAGAGTGCGACAACAGCCTGCCGGTATCTTAATCTGCCGAATTGGACTAAACAACAGAGCCTCACCAACGACCGCCCTCGAATTTGAACACAAACAAAATAAGAATAACTATTTTGTTGCTCTTATCAAAACACCCCCTCAAACAGACTAGACCGAAATTGCCATCACGCGCAGGAAGCTTCACGCAAGGTCAGCTCCCAAGAGTAAGCCGGAGACGGTAGATCGACCTCAGCTGTGCCGTTCATTGGGCTTCGACTGCCCACCATTCTATCTCACCCAGGTCTGGGTTCCAAAATCAGGGCATTGGCAGCAGCCGCAAGTGTACAAGCAAGGTAAGGTATAGACCGACCACAGAGGATAGGAAACCCACCCCTCAAAAGTAACGTCTTGTCCAGTTCTCATTGATCATCTGTTCCATTTCCTCCTCATGCATCCGCATTTTGTGGCTAGTTGGTTCTTGACTGAACTTACTCACCCAAAATCATATGATTGCCCACTGGTTTTGTTTTTCTCGTCCCACACGCCCTTCTAGCACTTTGCATTGCACCTTGCCGTATATGCTATACACACACCCTGCTGGCACCCGCCCGCCCTCTCCTTTTGTCTTTCTCATTTCCGGATGGTCAACCCAATAGACCCGTCCATGACGGCCAAGAATGCCAAGACCCAGACTCTCAGTCCCGTTCCTGGCCTCAAAGAACGGAGAGGACAAGCAAAACTGGGTCATCGGGGCAGCAACTCGGCTAGGGCCGAGTTGTTGGCTCGTTCAGAGGCCCGTAGCCGCATGAGGGACCGGTTCAGGAAGATACTCGTCAACACTTTGCTCGAAGGAATTATCAATATTGCTGTCATCTGTTTGATCGCTGTTGCTTGTGCACGCATCGAAGATGAGACTGGGTACGATTTGTTGGCGCATAGGCCAGGGAGGCAGCCCCAGTCTTCCCAAATGGTCCTGCAGATAGACTGTTTTCGCCTCGTCACTGTGACTCCATTGAGCCGCTGAAGACGTTTGTTGTTTTGCACCACATAAAAAGCTGTAGCTCACTTTCTCAAACCGCCAAATGTCTACAGCCTCTTGATTCTTCTATTGTTCCCACCACTAATACCCATCCCTCTCAAGGTGCCAATACCAAAACAATGCAGCTAACCAAATGGCTTCCAGACTCTTTAGCGAGATCTCATCCCATTTATCCGCAGCGATGGGTGGCGGATCAGGGAACTCGCGGTTCCGGAAGATCCAGAGCTTTCAAACCGACTATGCTCCCGCAACCATCACTCAATATGAGTCCCTGAGAAGCGGCATGCAGGTCATTGTGGCCGATCGCAAAGGCCCCAAGATCAACGGCTATTTCACGCTAGCAACTGAGATATTCGATGACTCTGGTGCACCGCATACCCTAGAACATCTGGTTTTTATGGGTTCTCGTAGTTACCAGTATAAGGGTCTGCTCGACAAGCTTGCTTCGCGAGCTTACTCAGGCACCAACGCCTGGACGGCTGTCGACCATACTGCATACACATTGGAATCGGCTGGTTGGGATGGTTTTGCCCAAATTCTACCCGTATACCTCGAGCA
Source organism: Pyricularia oryzae 70-15 (assembly GCF_000002495.2). Taxonomy (NCBI): domain Eukaryota; kingdom Fungi; phylum Ascomycota; class Sordariomycetes; order Magnaporthales; family Pyriculariaceae; genus Pyricularia; species Pyricularia oryzae. The sequence goes on along the minus strand of NC_017844.1, from coordinate 1,871,370 downwards.
CGTCATCGCTCCGACTATCACCGACGAGGGCTGCCTTACCGAAGTCCACCACGTTGATGGCGAAGGTAACGATGCAGGTGTTGTATACTCTGAGATGCAGGCACTGGAAAACACAAGTGGTGAGCTTATGTCGTTGCGGGCCAAGCGTCTTCTCTATCCCGAGAATGTTGGCTTTCGTTACGAGACAGGTGGAATGATGGAAGCTTTGAGGGTCTTGACCCCCGAAAGAATTCGCGAGTTCCACAAAGTTATGTATCAGCCACGCAACTTGGCTTTGGTCATTGTTGGAGAGACAGACCACGAGAACCTCCTTCAAATTCTAGATGAGTTTGAAGAAAGCATTGCGGATGTGATACCGTCTCTCGATACCCCATTTCAGCGGTATGACCTCCCCTCATTGGGCTAAGCATCAGTCCTTTCCTAGCATGTGTATTCCGTATCACACGGGACTTGGACTAACCACACGTACAGGCCCTGGATTGACTCTGCCCAGCCTCCTCCGATCAAGGAGACAGTCGTTGAGACAGTTGAGTTTCCCGAGGAGGACGAGTCAACGGGCGAGGTCATCATGGCCTTTTTCGGTCCGAGCTGTACCGACATTGTACAATCCTCCGCACTCAACGTACTTCTCACCTACCTCTGTGGCTCATCTGTGTCGGTGCTTGAAAACGTCATGGTGGAAAAGGAGGAGCTGGCAAGCTCTATTGGCTACTGGTGGGACGCCCGACCTGACACGGTCATCTGGTTTGAACCGACCGGTGTAGCAACGGAGAAGCTTGCTTTCGTGGAGCAGAGACTCATATCTTTGCTAAAGGAGGTTGCTGGGAAACCGCTCGACATGAAATACATGAAGGAATGTATCAGCCGCGAGAAAAGACAGGTGAAGTACCACGCCGAGGCTTCTGAGCAGTTCTATTCAAACAATATCATAAACGACTACCTCTTTGGCAAACGAGACGGCTCAACTCTCAAGGAGATGGAGAGCCTGGACGAGTACGACGTTCTGGACCAGTGGACAGATGAGCAGTGGCGCCAATTTCTGAGGAGGTGGTTCTCAGACGCCAACCATATCTCTATCCTGGGCAAACCATCTATGGAGCTCGCAGACAAGCTCAAGAAAGCAGAGGAGGAGCGTATTGCCAAGAGGAAGCAGGAGCTCGGCCCTGAGGGACTCAAGAAGCTTGCGGAACGTCTCGAGGCTGCAAAACAGAAGAACGAGGTACCGATACCGGAATCTGTCATTGACAAATGGCCTGTTCCTGGTACAGAATCGATCCACTTCATCGAGTCCAAAACTGCGCGGTCTGGCAAGGCTCGAGCCCTTGGCACACCATCTAACTCAGCCCAAACGCATATCGACGGCGCAAAGTCGGGCAAACCCCTTTTCGTGCAGTTCGAGGACGTACCGAGCAACTTTGTCCATATAACTGTCCACATTGGAACAGCGCCGGCAGCAACGAAGCTGATGCCGTTGCTCTCACTGTTTAGCGACAACTTCTTTAACACCCCTATTATGCGAGATGGCAAGAAGATTGACTTTGAGGATGTGGTTATGGAGCTGGAGAAAGAAACCATTAGCTATCACTTTAGCTATGGCTCACGTATTGGTGACTACGAGAGCATGATCCTGCAGTTCCAGATCGAGCCCGAGAAGTACGCCACAATCGTGCGCTGGATCCGTACAATGCTCTTCGATAGCATCTTTGACCCACAGCGTATCAAGGCTTGCGTGGCTAAGGCGCTCGCCGATATCCCAGAGTACAAGCGTGACGGCAAACAGATGTCTACAGAGGTGGAGATGGGCTTGCATTCGGCAAAGAACTCGCTGCATACATCCAAGAGGACGCTCGTCAAGGCAGTGTATCTCCGCAGGCTCAAGAAACTACTCGAGAAGGATCCCGACACCGTCATATCGTGGTTCGAGGAGCTTCGCAAGACCCTTTTCACCTTCGAAAATACACGTGTGCTTGTGACCGCCGATGTCACCAAGCTCGGGAACCCAGTAGCGACGTGGGATACACTAACGGACGCTTTCAAGTCTCATGAAGCAAAGGAGATGATACCCATTGTCAAGCCTGAAACGATGCTTAACGATGAGGGCCGCAACCCCGGGTCCATCGGCGCCGTCATCGTTCCAATGACTACTCTCGACTCGTCTTATGGCGTGAGCACGACCAAGGGCTTCACGTCCTACATGGACCCGCGCCTACCCGCCTTTATGGTGGCGGTCGGCTACCTCGAGGCCGTCGAGGGCCCGCTATGGAACGCAGTGCGTGGCAATGGCCTCGCGTACGGCGTCTCCTTCAGCCGAGAGCTCGACTGTGGCCTCCTGCATTACAAGGTCTATCGCTCCCCCGACGCCTCCAAAGCCATTGAGGCCAGCCGCGCCGCTGTCGAGGCCATCGCGACGGGTAAAGCTCCACTCGAGAAGAACCTGATCGAGGGCGCAGTGTCCGGCATTGTTATGGGCTTTGCCGACGAGCAGTCTACCATGGCCGCCGCTGCACAGCAGAACTACATGATCGGCGTCATTCGTGGCTTAGACCCCGAATGGAGCCGCCAAATGATGGCTGCCGTCCGTCACGTCACGCATGAAGAGATCCGCAGCGTCATCAACGATGTTATTATGCCCGTGTTCAAGCCAGGCTCTAGCAACGTCGTCGTGACGTGTGCGCCCCTGTCTCAAGAGGTAATTCCAACAGTCGACAATTTTCCAGTTAAAACCGGGTGATGAAGATCAAAAACAAGAAAACAAACACCTTACTGACACATTGATGCATCTGAAACTCTAGTCCATCGACAAGGCCCTGGAGACAATGGGTTACAAGACCCAGATCCAACCTCTATCGCACTTCCATGACAATTATGGCTTCGAGGCGGTAGACGGCGAAGATGATGACGTTGAAGATAGTGATGACAGTGAGGGTAGCGAGGAAGGCAGCGATGACGAGGACGACGAGTCGGGCTCGGAGGCGTGACGACTTTGCGAGACGCTGTTTGTCTACTGACAACAATCACCGCAACGATACCGCAGGTTCGAGATCGATAGCTAGTAATTCGAGTTGGACAGATAGCCCAAGTCGAGGTGTCGAGCAGATCCAATGAATTAGACATGGACAACTTCTGCAGGGACAAAGTTGAACTCTTTCGTTGCACATGTGATGAACTTGACATTGCCAAACTGCACACAATGATCGACGCTGTTGTCTTTCGGATCGGTATGAAGACCAGTATAAATATCTAAGATTCTCTAAAATTTTAATATCTAGAATCTTTTGAGACACGCAGAAAAGCCAGGATACTTTTTCTTTCCCCAAAGTTTCTATGGTCTATATCGTTGGGGCTTTGTAATGCTTTGACATGATTGAATGCATTTGCCAACATGCAAGACACTAAAATTCAAATGAAAGAAACAGATCACAGATTATCGAAGAACCGAAACTATATGCCAAAAGTGCCAACAGGTCTTGTATCTGGTCTAGATGTAGTTCAACATCATAGCCCGAGCAGCAGGCTCACTGCAGACGTAGATGACGTCGTGAGCGTCTGAGAAACCGTTGAAGCGGGTGGCCGAGCACTTGGTGTAGGCCCCCATGTCCTCGAAGTAGAGCCAGTCGCCAACATCGATGGTCTGGCTGAAGCGAACACTCTCCGAGATGCGGTCGATGCCGTCACATGTGGGACCCCAGATCGAGTACTCGATGCCCTCAGAGGGCGATTCGGGAGAATCAGCGTCAGTCGTGTTGTAGAAGAAGTTGCCAGACGAACGCAGGACCTTGGCGACGGGATGCTGATGGTCAAACATGATGCTGCTGAAGTTTCCGTACAAGCCGTCATTGACGTAGACCATGTAGCTAGGGGCAGCTGCAAGAGAGCCGTTAACGCTTCCGTTAGGGTCCTCGACAGTGCGGCGAGCAATGACGTTGCAGGCGATGGTGAAGGCAGCAGAGACGAAGTAACGACCGGGCTCAGCGATCAGGGAAACGCCGCGGTGAGGAGGGAAGTACTCGTCAAGAGCATCGCGAAGGACGCCGGCCATGGCCTCGAAGGTATCATCGCTACAAAATCCACCACCGACGTCGAGGGTCTTCATGTCAAAACCATGGGCAGCAGCCTGCTCGAACACAAAGTTGGCGTCGCGAACAGCTTTGAGGAAGGCAAGGGGGTCGGATGCGCCCGAGCCGACATGGAATGAGACACCCACAACGTTGAGGCCAAGCTCACGAGCGAGAGCCAGGAGACCATCGGTGGCATCGAGAGAAGCGCCAAACTTGAGGCTAAGACGGCAGAGAGAGGAGCTGTCGTCGGTCAAGATGCGCAGGTAAAGCTCCGCCTCGGGGAACAGCTTGGCAATCTTGTAAAGCTCGTCGGCATTGTCAAAGGTCATCTGGCGCACGCCCTCGGCGGCCACGTATCGAACGTAAGAGTTGGTCTTGCAAGGCTGCGCGTAGATGATGCGGGAGGGGTCAACGCCCATGTCGAGCACCTGCTTGATTTCAGTCTTGGATGCGCAGTCGAAGCCATTGCCGAGCTCTGCAAGCAGCCGGAGCACCTTGGGGTCCGGGTTGCACTTTACGGCTGTTGAAGAACACGCGAATAACAAGTCAGTCATCTTGTCGTCATCGCGGCTGATAACATGGGCTGTCATGACTTACCATAGAAGGGCTTGACGCGAGGCAGATTCTTCTTCCAGCGGAGATGCTGGCGGTACACATGACCGAGGTCGGCAACGAAGAAGGTATCTTCGTCACCGGCGTCACAGAATTCAGGGTCGATGCTCTCCACGCGGTGGCGGAGAGCACCGCCGATCATAGCCTTGGACACTAGTTCGCCATTATGATGATGGTCCAAGAAGCCCGGTGTGGTCTTCTTTAAATTGAGATGATTAAAGTCGACTGGAGTGATTCGATCGGTGAGAGCAGTTGCCATAACCATATCCCTGAAGTTTTAAGGGTTGTCGGAGGGGATGAGTTTATAGTGGTCGTCGAGAGACGGTGAGAATGGTAGGTTACTGGGGTTTGTTGACTTGTTAGGGAGGCCGGAAGCAATAGCAAGCGGATCCCGTAGTGACCTGACGAGGTTTCCTCGACTCTCCCTCGGTTAGAGGAAGGGCCTTAGAGCTCGTCCTATGCGGCAGCTGATGGGAGGGGTGGAACTCGGGGACGTGGTTGTCGAAGTGCAGATCAAGCAAAAAAAGCTCGGGCTGCTTAGGCGACTTCAGCAGAGGCAGGAGGAGGTCGAGAGTTGATGATGTGAAAGGTCTTTCGGTGGCTGAAATCTTGGTCGGAGACGAAGAACACGGCCCTGGAAGCCGTGGTGGATGTTTTTGCCTTTGATCAGACCAAAGGCAGTCGGTTGAATATTGTTTTGTTCGGGCTGTTGTGGGGTAGCAGGAAGCAATATTCGTTAGTCGCAAAACATAATTCGCAGAGATGAGATGAGGAGGCAAAGGTGAGAGGGAAGCTGGGTATTTAGGTGAGGTGTGCAAAGCTCAGTGTACAGTTGCGTGGCCGACTGGAGCGTGAACCGAGGTAGGTGTTGGCTGGCAACCAAGACACGCGAATAACACACAAACGTGTCATTGTGCCGCTGATGGTGGGTGAATTGGCAAGACTGGGAAAAAACCGTGCTTACATTGGTTTGCAGAGCGAGCTGGATTGAGTGGCAATGGTGTTGCGAGGTGAGAGTAAGTTTCAGAAGCCGTTGGACGACAAACGGCGCAGGTTTTGCGATGATGCGGATGAGGCTTTTGAGAAACTAGGTTTATTTTGCAGACGTTGAAGAAAAAGTAACTGGTGGGCGGTGAAGTGGGGGTGATGGAATGCGCGAGTGGGGAGACTTTAGGCAAAGCCAATCGAACGTTGTCGAAATCAGGGCGACGGCGAGCGTTTTTTTCCTTTTTGCTTTCCCTGTCCACGGTACCTTGACTCGACACCTGGGGAACAGGGGTCAAATTTTTTTTCTTCAGTGCTTCGCCTCATGTTCATCATTCCCCGATGGATGGGATGGATGATGCATGATGAAGTTTGTCGCTGCCCAGCCGGTGGGCCCAGTCTCCTTGACTCCTGTACTACTGGTAGAACTACTTACTGCCAATTACTGCAGTACTCAGTACATATCTATGCACAGCAGCAGTAGCTCATGGATGCAGCTTGCGGAGACTTTTTGACCTTGTGCGACACGATCACGTTGCATTACTGGTACTGGCTGGTTTACTCGAGTTCTTGAGAATATGTCTTCACGACCCTGCAGCTCAGGTAGGCTTGACTTATTCTAGCTTGCTGTATAAGCCGTGACCAAAGGATAAAAAAGAGATTGTGCAAAAAAAAAAAAAAAAAAATTACGTCAAATGTAAAATGTAGCTTCAAGACTGCTACGTAGTATGTGAAAGGGGCTTTTGAAATTCTGCACTCGAGTCGTCCACGTCTTCGTCCGATGCATCGAGATCTTCACAACGGCACAAGCCGGGTGGGAGCTTGAACGAGGGGGATATGAGAGGTACCTCTATGCAGGTGAAGTGGGTATTACTTCTGACCGCAACTTCTATCCAACCTCGCCAACCTCCTTTTCCGACTGGCACACGGGGCTTTTCCCTCACCGATTGCTGCCAAACTAACCACGGCTCGTATACGGAGTAGGAGAACAATCGATGCCCAATCCACATGTGGTTGTCGTTACTCCGGCCTTTGAAGTACGGAGTATCCGGTGATTGAGGGCCTTGGTGGACATGCAAACATGGAGCAGGGCCAGCAGGCACGCCGCGGATCTGGACCGGGTGGGCATGTCGTATTAGTTACAGTACGTAGTAGGTATTTGTTCTAGCTGTTTGCTGGTATGATTTGTAGGCGGCTTGGCGGATGAAACCGGCGGCTCCAGAGGTCCGCCCATCCCGAAATTCGCGCATGTGCTTCGCCAGCTGGATTCGTTTCATGACATGTACTGGGTGCAATAGAATAGAGCATCTTGCTTAATTCCTCTATCAGACGTCTCAGTTCCTAGCTGTCCTGATTGGACTGCCACTTCTGGTTTTCAAAGAGCTTTCTGTCTCAGGGCAAGAAACAAAACAAAACTATGACAACGGTAGCACCGGCCATGTCGTGCACCGTTGCAGGATCAACAGGTACACGATCTAGATTGCGCACAAATGCCTGCCAATAATATCACGCTGTCGGAATTGTGCTGCCGCCCCAATAACAAAAAAAACAAGAGCGGAAAAACAAGAGGCCAAACACACTCTCTTCTTGCCAGGCTGATGTGCGTCAATGACGTAAGCACAATGAGATGGTCTTCGCGCAGTTATATACCCCACAGAAGCCTACTCCAATAGAAACAAGGTGAACTCCAGAAGCATTTGTCAGTCTTCCAGCATGGAGGCATGTGCTCTGCGCTTTAGTCCGATCTTCCAAAGCTGAAGAAGTCGGGTCTGATAGAGCGAGCAGCCCTTGGCTTTTCCACGGTCAAACGCTGAACCGCCGAGGGTTTATGAAATATTCTTGCTTACTTGATATCGCGCCTTTTGGTGGTCTCGAAGCCATGAGATCAATGATCGACAAAGAGACGTATCGTATCTGAGCGCTGCCAATTACATGGACTAATTTGTTTTCAAAACATACGTTTCACCTACCTTGGCTGTAGTGACTGCACTAAGCCGTTTCAAACATCAAGTTTGTGGCGTTGGCGAAGGCAGTGTAGAGGTAGGCTGAAGGGGTATCATTCGCCTCTGATATGTTCTACATTTGAAAAGTACATTGGATGATGGTGTTACACAGTTGTTGGCCATCTGTTGGCCGTGGTAAATCTAGTCGACGTTCATCTCTTTTGTGGCCCAAGAACCGTCGACCCAGTCCGCCTTCTGACCGAGGAAGGCGACCCTCTCGGCCTGTTTGTCAAGCGATTCGACGACATACTTGTTTGCCACCTCTTGTATCTGTTCGCGTGTGACATCGAGGAGACGAGCCCGGCGTTCATGAGCCATCTCTTCGGTGACGCCGTAAAGGAACTGACCCATGCCCTCCGCGTTGATGTCCTTGGGTGCGTCAACGCTCTTGAACACAGAGATCTTGGCCTCCTCAAGATCACGATCTGTCCACTGCTTGTCAACGGCCCAACGGCCGGCATTGCGCATGATCTTGAGGGTATTTACTGGGTTCGGGTCCCGGTACGAATAGAAGCCGAAGATGCCTTCCAGCGAGCGTGCGTATGCACCACCACCATAGGCACCACCTTTCTCACGAATCTCGTGGTGCAGGTGCCTGTGCGTGAGCATCTGCGACAGGATGAGCAGCGGCGCGCTGTCTTTCGAGGTATACGAAGACGTGGGGACGGCAAGTGCGCCGTAGTAGACCTGGTAAGGCAATGGGTAAAAAGCCTTGACATCCCTTGCAAAGCTTTGGGCGGTCTGTCCAGTGGACGACAAGTTGACACTGTTATTCCTGGGCAGAGTACCTATGAATTTGGAAAGCGCTGTCTGGTTCTGCTGGACACTTTCGCTACCGCACGTGATAAAGGTGCGCATGCTGTCGGCGTTGAATGCCAGACGCTGAATGGTCTTGAGTTTTCCAATAACGTCTTCCAGCTGATCTGACTCCGGTCTACCGGCCAGAGATGTGAGAAGCTTGATCTGTGACAATCCACCAACTTGCTCGTTGTAATGATTCTTGGTACTCAAACCAGCCTCGGCAGCCGATCGTGCGTACGAATGGCCTGAGTCGGCGATCTGGTTTATCGCTTCCTCCGTAGACGCCTTCAACAATTGCCGGATGTGAGAGACGGCATCCGGGCTGTCAAAGTTCGTTTCCAGAACCAACAGCCGCAGAAGCTCGTACATTTCTTGAACATTTCGGTCCAAGACCATCCCGCTGAATGTAAGGCCTTCAGATGCCTGCGTAAAATCGTTTGGAGACGACGCGGCGTGGTAACCAACTGACAGGTTGCCACCAGTGAGTAGTTTTATACGGTCTTCCAGCTCTTCCATCGTTAGATCCTTGGTTCCAAGACGATTTATCGCATCTGTGAACAAAGGAATCATCTCGCGCAAGTCTTGTGGGAGGTTCTCGAACGTGTTGATGGAACGGAAGTAAGTCAAGCCATTAGTTGGCGCCTCGTGCCACATGGTCCTGAAGCCGTCAGTCTCGTCGTGTCTCACGACTGCCGGCTCTTTCCGTCTGGGTATGTCAGATACGCGCACGGTAGGGAGGCAGCTGAGGTCTTCGGAAGTTGACTTGCTCTGTTCGGCAAGTAGTTGGAGCTCTCGTTCTTCGAGTGCCTTTTGTGCCTCTGCTTCACCGCCCAAGCTTTCTCGGACTTCAGAAATTTTGGCCGCCAGCCTGGTCTCTTCCTCCTTGCCCAGTTCTGCGCCAAAGTCGGCAGAAGGTGTCATGGTGAAGGTCAAAGTGTTATCGTTGAGGAGGTAGCGGTCCATCAATCCCTCGAGATAACCTCCCTCGGCCATTTTGTTCTCAAATGCTTCAATGGTTTCGTTCCAGGCAAGCGTGTCAAACACATCGACACCGTTGAACCACTTTGGCTTGACCCGCTGCAATAAAGACATTCCAAAGTTGGCAGTCTTGTGCTTAAGTCCCAGCTCGATCTGATGCAAGTAGCCATCAATCTTGGACCTCTTGAAGCCTTGTTCACAAGCCTCCCGGAGTATTCTTTGGACCTCGGTCTTGACTTTAGGCACATCCTGCTCCTGAAGGCCAGTCAAACCAATGGAGAATATGCCGTCTTTCGCCGAATTGTCATAGCCAGAGTTGGGAGTCCAAGCTATGCCGAGACCAGACTCAATGAGACCCTTGTACATGGGAGAACCGTAACCGTCCATAAGTAGAGCCGAAATCAGGGACAGTGAAAACGACTCCACAATGTCTCCCGTATCACCCAATACCCAGGATACAGACGACTTGTACTGCCTGTTAGGGTCCACAAGAGGGTCGGTAGGCCCAGACATGGTGATATCCCGTGGGCCGCTGCTCAGATCGATGGGACGATGGACCTTGGCCACGTCTTCCGACGAGAGTTTGTTAAAGGCGCTCAACTGGGCATCGATTTCCTGCAAATGATCAGCAAGCGGCATGTCACCGTATGTGAAGAGTTTGGCGTTGCTTGGGTGGTAGTGGTCCGCGTGGAAGCGCTTGAGCTGCTCGTAAGTCAGGTCTGTGATCTTTTGGGGGTCGCCACCAGAGTTGTTTATATCGGGAAAGATGTGGTCCTGGAAGCGGATGTAGAACAGATAGGAAGCATCCGACATTTGACCCTTCATCTCGTTGTATACGACTCCCTTGAAGACCAGGCGCTTGTCTTCCGGTGTGGCTTCTGCGCCCGCAGCAGCTAGGGCCTCGGGGTTTTCTGGTCCAACCCTCCATCCCTCTTGCCAAAAGTCGGTCTTTTTCAATAATGGGTTGAGTGTGGCGTCCATGTATACGGACATGAGGTTCTGAAAGTCTTTGGCATTGGTAGTTGCGAAGGGGTAAAAGGTATGGTCAGACGCTGTGAAGGCGTTCATAAAGTTGGACAACGTCCTTGGGAGCATCTTGAAGAACGGATCTCGTATGGGATATCTGCACCAGCTTAGTTAGTCCAGGTTCGACTTAAAGACGTGCCTCAACCTTGCCTGTGGGTTATTCCTACTTTTCGCTTCCACAAAGAGTGGTATGCTCGAGGATATGAGGCAAACCCGTGTCATCCGGGGGATTTGTCTTGAAACCAATAGAAAAGACATTATTGCTGTCGTTCCTAGCGATGTGCAAGTGTTCGGCACCTGTTTTGTCGTGTTGAAGCTCCAAGGCCGTGAGTTTGAGCTCGGGAACGTGCTTGATGCGCTTCATTGTGAAGCCATGGAGGCGTTCGCCTGGCTGCGGAAACTGCTGGGTGACGGTTGCATAAGACCTGCCGGCGCCCCTCGCGCCTAGTGCTGCGCGCCGCAGCATGGTGGTCGTCGGTACCTCTAGATAGATATATGTGTATCGAGGGTTCGGTACTTCAGGTCTTCCAATGTCGGGAAAGGACAGCGAGATACGACCTGGGCGGTTTGCTAAACAGGTCACACGTTGAAGACTTTGAATCTGGCAAGTTGCCGCGTGCTCCAGGATGGCGACATGAGATCCGAAGTCCAGAAATATTTCATGCAGGGATCTGCTACCTTTTCCCGATTTCTGTGGAGCCTGGGAAAATACATCCGGTCGGTCCTAGCACGTTAGGCTAGGTACCAGTCTAGCCGCCCAGACGACAGTAAGACTTCTTGTACCTCGCTATCGCTGGGGCGCCCAGAGAACCTTGAATACTGACTTGGGAGGCGAACGGGCGTGACACAACAGAAATTGGCAGCCCGCTGAGTGGGTCACCTTAATCGCTCATGCTGGCTACGTACCTTTTCTGGTAGTGGAGGTTGCGACGCAGGTTTGGTGTGTGCTCCAACTGACTTGCCTTTTCTCGTGTGCCGCGCATTTTGATTCGATCCGACTACACTCGTCAAAATCGACCAGGCTATCACGATCCCGACCCGACCCAACCCAGACTCACCGAATACCGCACCCCGATGCACCGTATTCCTTGAAAAGGGATATGATTTACAGCAACTGTCGACCAGCATCACTAACATCCTGAACTTGACCCCCTCCCCCTACGAAAAAGAAGTACGCCTAGACAAAACTTTGCATGCCCACTACCAATACTGCGCCGGAGCATCCATTCTTCTCCTGGCCTGGACGGGGTCATGTCCGCCGTCAACTCCGCGACGACCCAAACCGCTGCACCCCCGCGACCGGCAGCCATGGCGAACGGCACCTCCCCCTCTGCCGTGCCGGTTCCGGCCGCTGCGGCAGCAGCACCACCCCAATTGAACAAGAAAACGAAGAAGAAGGCGCTCGACTCGAACGAGGCTTCCAAGTTGGTCGCCGCCAGGATTTCCCAGTTGGAGCTTGACCAGGCAGGGGATAAGGAGCAGGAGATTGAGATTGGTACGTGACTCCATGAGTTGCTGGTTCATTGAGTTGCCTGGTGATATTGTCTCACAGTGGCGCCGCCGGCCCTCCCTGATCTAAAGGACCCTCGTAGAGAGACTACTCCCTTCCGAAAGCATTGATGGGGTCACTTTTCATTTATTCCAACTCCCAAAGTCTCCAGCGTTTGGCCGTTGAAGCTATATGGAATCGCAAGACTTGGTGTAAAGATTTCTCTATACGCATGTAGACGTCACGTCACTGACTGTTTGTCATGTAGAACGGGAGGTCAAGAAAGCAAACCGCGAGCTCAACTCACAGACGGCCAAGATGGATAACCTTCAAAAGATCGACCATCTGACGAAGCGTTGTTCCGACTTGCTCGCCGACATGAAGAGGCACGAACGGGAAAGCCTAAAGAACAAAAAGCGGGGTGACCAGCTTCAAAAGGAGAAGGACCAGAGCCGCACTGAACTCACCAAGACTGTTGGCCTCAAGGAGAAACTCGAGAAGCTTTGCAGGGAGCTTCAGAAAGAAAACAACAAGCTCAAGGTTGGTTGCGATACTCTGTTGGGTTATGTCGCCTTCAATGCTGATGACGTATCGTATCAATACTCGACAGAGCGAGAACAAGGCCTATGCAGATAAGCAACTGCGTGATCAGAATTCGTGGGACGAGAAGTTTCTTGGTCTGCTTCAGCGACTCGACGACTATCAGAGCGAGAAGGACAACCCGAAGAAGCAGATGGTCGACATGGAGCTTGATGAACTGTCAGTGCCTACCCAGCACATCGGTCTTTGCCTTTCGTGCGCACATGGCGACTTTCAAATTACTAAACATTGGTTTCATCTAGGTTCCGACAACGCTTCAAGACTCTGATCGAGCAGTATGAGCTTCGAGATCTTCACTTCCACTCGCTTATGCGCACAAAGGAGCTCGAGGTTCAGTACAACATGGCAAGATACGAGGCGGAAAAGAAGCGAGCCGAGGCCGAAGTTGGACGCTCCAGGCAGCTCAACGCGCAGATCCAGACTTTTTCCAAGACCGAAGGCGAACTCCGGACTCAGCTCAACGTGTACGTTGACAAGTTCAAGCAAGTCAGTGGGCCGGTCCCTGTGAAAATCCCTTCGGTTGTGTGCCTTGGAGTCGTAGGATCTAACGTTGTTTCCAGGTTGAGGACACGCTCAACAATAGCAATGACCTTTTCTTGACATTTCGGAAAGAAATGGAGGAGATGTCCAAGAAGTCAAAGAAGCTGGAGAAGGAAAACGAAAGTCTCAAGAGGAAGCATGAAGCCATGAATCAGAACATCTTCAAGATGGCCGACGAGCGCACCAAAAACCTCAAGGAGCTCGAGGAACTCAGGAAGAAGACGGAGAAGCTGACGAGCATCATAACACAGATGCAGCAGCAAGGTCGTGGGATCGCGCCGAGTGGCCTTGCCAACAGCGTCGAGCCTTGCTATCCTGAGGGTGAGGAGGAAGGCGACGGTGAAGAGAGCGAGTACGAGGAGGAGTATGAAGACGTCAGTGAGGAGGACGGCGAGTACTACGATGAGGATCTTACCGAGGAGGAGGCGCAGCCCGAGCCGCAGAAATTCGGTCCCGAGCGCCCTCCGCCCCCGCCCGTCGCGAACGGGTGCTAGGAGACCCCGCTTCAGTGTACAATATCTATCTTGGTTTCGCTGGCCCTGATGCTCTTAACTATGTACTTGACATTTAGGTGGGCCTTTGAAGAGATCGTGAGTAGCCTGCTCTCGCGCGTAGGTCTAAGGTTTCGGGTTCCTTTTACGGATCGATTACCTTTGGCGAAAGTTGGACGGCGCACTCGTCAGTTAACCCGGTATGCGGACTGAAGCAAAGGCCTCACAGATGGGGCTTCAGCGTTGGAAAAGCAGTTTGCGTGTACATCTCTACGCAAAGATTCCGCATTATTAGACGCTTGGAAACCGTAACAAGTAGAGTAAACTTGACAACCATGATAAATCAACAGTACTTTGACTGGAGCTATGGTTGCCTACTCGCTTTTGCCCACTTGATCGAGATGGAACAGTAGTGAATACGAAGCCGTGGACAGTCCGTAAAAAGGCATCTTAGGTACCCAGAGTGTAAAATGTAACAATCTCGTCCGGACTACAGAAACACAGTCTGAACATACCCATCCGCATATCATTAGCAGAACACGATCTTTGGGGTCAACATGCATGAACACCATGATTCGGCTGGTCATGAGGACGAAATTGGACTGAAGGACAGATGACAAACCTTGATACAAACATGGAGAACCCTCGGCCTTAAAAATACACTCCAGCACCATGTGCGATTGCCTGTCAGTTAATCAGACAGAAGTAAAATTTATGAATTGGTGCAACAATACACGTAGAGCACAAATAAGTAAATGATAGTGAAGGGGAAACTCGTTGACAACAAGTTGCATGGAGGACTATTGTATGATATATTGCAAATACCTCAGGTAAGGTATCCTTCTGACGGGTATGAGGTACACTGTTACTGGTGAGGAGGGTTGACAACTTAATAGCAAGCCACTAGAACTAAAGGCACTGGATGTTATGTACGAAGTAATGCGCTATGGGGAGGCTGGCCATTGCCAATGCTGGCACAGGGTGGGTCGATATTGATTATAGCATTTTCATGGGATGAGGTCATTGGCTGCGCCTGATGCAACCCAATCACCGAAAACATGCTTGGCAGCACCCCGACGCATACCCTTCACGGCACCTGTGCTGCATTTAGAACTGGGGTTTCCATCATTCCACGACAGCGCGCTGACGCCGCTTTAGCACGCTGGTCAACGTGGCTTTGTTCTCTGCCATCCGTTTCTGTTCCGCGTTGATTTAGCGACCGGTTTATTGCATTTTCTCTCATCCACAATCGATTGCGGAATCCAACTGAGCTGCTTCATTCAATAGAGTGCTTTCTCAGCTTGCGCGCCTGATCCTTGGTTCGTTTCAGTCGACTTTACGACCACGAAGGACCCTTCTTTCGTTTCCTACACAGGTAACCATACATACATCGATCAGAAGCCACCTCGATTTACTCCCATTGTCGAAACTCGAACGCATCCGCTCAATGTCGCTGCGGCAATTTGTCGCTAAACGATCGATTCTAAGGGCTGGGGCCCAAATCTCGATTACTAGCTAGGCGAATCAGACGTTCAATAGATTGCTTTTCATCTTGAAACCCGGAGTCATTGGCAGGAACTTGGGTCGAGTAAGGGTGCAGTTCGCATGCACGACAGGCCGGGTTCGTTAGAGGACATCAAGTTGCAATCGAATACATCGCATACATACGAGAACGAAAAAAGATGGCCTTCCTCGAAGACCCCCGGCTCCGGCAGCGCTGGAATCAGATCTCGCACAACGCCGAAGGCGTAGCAGAAAATGCCGCCGCTGGAATTTGGTCCTTTCAACACCGCTACATCGAACCATGCTTTGCAGGTGTCAGCAACTCGCTAGACGCGTGCACGGGTCTGTGCCTCGGCGGTGACAGCGAGGAGCGGGCGCGCCAGGCTCGCGAACGGGAGCGAGGCGCCCGTCGCTCTTCAATAAGGCCAGAGTTTAGCTTCGACTTTTATGATGACTGGGACGACGATGACGATGCTCTCGCCGGGTATAACTACTACGGTGGAGCGGGTAGTTCCAGTTCCTCCGGGTATGGAGAGGGGTCATCGGCAGGCCGTTCAGGCGGAATCCTTGGGGCTGATTGGGATAGGTTACTCGCCGGGACGGGATCTGCGAGAAAGCACGGCGGTGGTGCTGCCTCGGTGGGACAGAATGGTGAGGTGCTAAATCAGCCACGGCGTAAGAGGTCGATGAGCTATGGCACCAGAGGCCAGAAGACACGGCGGAAGAAAAGCGTGCAGGAGGACCCGACGATAATACCTAGTACATCGACTTTCGGGTTCTTAGGCAGGCTGCCCTTCAAGATTGGCGGTACTTTGAGATACAAGCCAAGTGCAGCAAACTTACAAGACCACCCGGGAGCAGATCGTCAACCGGGCCAAGGCAGCGAGCATGAACCATTGTTGGGGGCAGAAGATGATGACAGCGGTTTCTATGGGGACAGGGACGGCTTGCCATCGAACCATGCGAAGGAAAATGGATACAGGCCTTCATCTAGGCATCATAGTCCACAGCGGCCGGGCGACGAGATATACAATCCCAAAACGAGGAAACGAAGCAACACGACCGGCTCGGGAGCCACGTCGGATTCATACAGGTCACGGGGGGATTTGTTCCCTAGTGGCGGCGAGGGAGAAGAGGACGCGGTACCCCTTGACGACGAGTTCACGATAGCGCTTGATCGCGTCGACGATAAAAGCAGCGGCAAGACACGAATCAGTAGTAAGAAGGGAAAGAGACGCGCAGGCTCTAGCGGCAAGGCACAGGGTATATCACGCAGCGTCTCGCGAACGACAATAGCATCCGAGATGACTACATCGTCATCAAACCACTCCCACGTATCTCTTGTGTCTTCTCCAGTACAGCTGCAGAAGCGGCCAAGCTTTGGATCTGCGGAGGCTCCGCTTGTAGAGGAGGAAGCGACTATCGTGGAAGACCCAATGACACAGTCGCTTGAAGATCTCCATTACGAAGAGCAGATGGCAGCGAGAGAAGAAGCCGAAGATTTCGAGCGCAGGAGGGAGGCAGCAGCTCAATTAGCGGCAGAACGTGGCCTTGGTGCTCGTCCAGAAGTCAACGCGCCCGGAAAGGGACAGCATGCAGGTTTCGACGATATTCCGGACCCGCCTGATATATCCGGGTCCGGCGTCACAAGTAAAGTAAGTGAAGCGGGCTCGGAGGCTCAAACAGAGGAGCCCCTGGCAGGTCTGGTACAACCAAACAAAACAGACGGATTTACTCCAGCGAAACTGCCAAACTTCCGATGATGGAAAGGCGGCAGGCAGCTAGCTGGTCGTAGAATCATGATTGCATCAGAGGATGACCTAACTCATGTGTACAACAACCCAACAGCCACTGCGCTGGATTATCTAATGAAAAAAAGAAAGAAAAACATACCTACTTATTCCATTGATGTTAGTTTACCAATGTGTTACTTAGTACGTGCCTCGGCCTTGTTGTGCTAACTTTTGTTTGTATTCTGGCCATTCTAGGGCAAGCTCGGAGGACAGACACAGTACCGAACGGCATGTAAATCTTGTGGCAGTCCCCATTAATCGTGCAAAACACATGAACAACAAGGGACGAACAAGCCGAAAACGCTGTAATTTGGCGATCATTCTGAATTGCCTCGGTTCTCGATAATATCAATTTATGGCAATGAGAGAAAAAAAGAAAAAAAAAAGCATTTGATTTTCTGATAATACCTGAGGCAGATACGGAGGAACGGACGATCAGAACGTCCGCTTCCGTTTGAGGAGGACAAGGCATGGACGAGGTATTTAGAACACAAAATGGGGAGCCTCGGTATCTTCCCCGCACTTCCGGCCCCCGTTCTGTTACCCCGGATCGCCAAGCAATTAATTGTACCGGTAAGTCAGTGCAATCATCATTGGAGTGGACCCCGACTTGTAATCGTTTTTATTTTTTTAATTGTTTTTGGCTCTTTCCCTGACACTGACTTCACTTCGAGCAGAGAAACTTATGAGTTGGACTACTCTGTATATTAAACGCATATCTAATCTATCGTTATATCTCTTTGGACCAGTGCTTTGTCCTTGACCGTTTGAACTTATTCTCAGCTGCTCGGCATCCAGCTTTAACCTGGACCAAGACCAATTGCTACTCGGGCAACTCCCGTAAAAGGAAACATCCAGCAGCCAACAAAAGACAAAATAAAATCCCACACAATGTCAGCAAAAGGCCCCATCACAACACCGCTCACCCAGCTCCTGGGGATAAAACACCCCATCGTCCTGGCCGGCATGGCCCGCGTGTCAGGCGGCAAGCTTGCAGCGGCGGTATCCAACGCGGGTGGACTTGGCGTCATCGGCGGCTTTATGTACACGCCGGATCAGCTGCGCGAGATCATCGCTGAGATGAAGGCCAACTTTGACACCCCCGACCTGCCGTTCGGCGTCGACTTGGCCCTGCCGCAGGTGGGCGGAAACGCGCGCAAGACAAACCACGACTACACGGGCGGTAAGCTCGACGAGCTCATCGACATCACCATCGAGTCCGGGGCGAAGCTGTTCGTGTCGGCGGTCGGCGTGCCACCAAAGCACGTCATCGACCGCCTCCATGGCGCCGGCATCTACGTCATGAACATGGTCGGCCACCCCAAGCACGCCGTCAAGGCCCTCGACCTGGGCGTCGATCTGGTCTGCCCCCAGGGTGGCGAGGGCGGCGGCCACACAGGCGACATTGCCAACAGCGTGCTGATCCCGGCCGTGGTGGACGTGGCGCGCCGGTACCGGCCCAAGATGCTGGGCGGCAAGCAACATGCCATCGTCGTGGCGGCGGGCGGCATCGCTGACGGCCGTGGTCTGGCCAGCAGCTTGATGCAAGGCGCCGCCGGTGTCTGGGTGGGCACGCGGTTCGTGGCCAGCGTCGAGTCCAACTCGAGCGACGAGCACAAGCAGGCCGTGGTCGACTGCAACCCCGAGGACACCGAACGAACGCTGGTGCTGAGCGGGAGGCCGCTCAGGTTGAAGGTCAACGACTACATCCGCAAATGGCACGCGCGGCCCGACCGCATCAAGGAGCTGTGTGACAAGGGCATCGTGCCCATCGAGCACGACTTTGAGAATGGCACCGAGAATGGCGGTGAGATTGACCTGCCTCACCTGATGGGCCAGGTCGCGGGCAACATCAAGAAGGTGGAGCCGGCCGGTGACATTGTGAGGTCAATGGTTGCCGAGGCCGTCGAGATGATCAAGCTGGGTGGGTCGTACTTGGGTGATACGCAGAAGAGCAGGTTATGAGGGAGCTTATGATGTATGTTTATTATACGGCGAAATAGGTTATGAAGGTTGGCTTCGCGAGTAAGAAAGTATCTCTATCAAACATGTTTCTAACAAACCAAGGTTTTGTACATGTTTCCAAACAGAAATACACAATATCACTGTTAAAGGACCCCATTAGTAGCAAGAAGGTTAACCATATACTCTATACTTGATACAGACACCTAGCTCTTCTTGAAGCCATAAACGTGGATAACAACTCGAGAGGCTGTTCTGGTGTTTACACCAAGCCAAGTGGACAGACCCCAGGGTAGTCAAACTATATGCACCAAATACGGCGCTATGACCAGGCGGATGATAAACACGAACAAGGGCAGAGGTGAATGCAGCCATCAGAAGGTTTGCTGACCCCTGCTTGGGTCTAGTTCTAGATCTAGATCTAGACCATTGCTACTACTACCGTATACTGACAGGTTGCCCGTCTCGGCAGAGAACGGTTGAAAACAGACCAAATCGCCTGATCTTTGCTATTTCCCCCCTCTCTTATTGTGATTGACCCAAGGGAGTTAACCGATCACTTTTGTCTTGAATCAGCTACGTATACTCTGTATCTTTGGTGATCTTCCTCCGTGCCTTATGTCTCCCTCCCCCATCTATGTAGTTGACTTCCATCAACCCCCGGTCGATTGATTAGTGGTACGATTAAAGCTAAAGTTCAATCTTATTATCAAAGAAACTTTGCCTTCTGTCGTCTCGTGAAAAAGCTTGGCAGAACCATGCTGCGGCGCTGTGTGAATGTGATTTTGATTTTCTGTTGCGCTTATGCGGTACGAGTGAATTTTCACCACTCGCCATTTTCAGCTCACTATGTCTTATCTGTTCTTGGCTGAATGGCTGGCTACCCACCCTGGCCTAAATCTGGCTGCCACCCAAGGTTGGAGCCGGACTTTTAAAAAGTGTCTACAGTAAGGGAGTACTGTTAAATTTTGATTGCTCCCGAGCCGCAAGTTCTGCTGGCAACCGACGAAGCATGACTGCCAAGCCGGCAGCAACCCGGAACATGTATGGGTGTGGTTGGTTGCGGGGGATGATATTGCGCGATCGTTTTATTCTCATTCGTTTACAGGTGAAGGAAAAGGGCGCTGTTTGGCGACTCTTGTCAGTGGTTCTTTTTCCTTTTTTTGTTTCATTATTCTTCAGATACCCATTGTTAGCGTACATTGGCGGCGAGTCGATGCGATTGATTGATTAATCGTTTGGCTTTAGCGACTCCACTATGGCAAAGTTTAGTGATGGACGGACCCCGAACTGTGCTATCTAGAGCGCTGACGTTGGTCCATTTTTAGAATCTAGCGCCCCCAGCCCTCGAACGAAGGAGCTCACCGACCGACCTCGAATTCATCCCGACGATGCAGCGCAACGTCCCCTTGAACTGCTTGCTCCCTGCCTCTGTAACTAACGTAAAGGTACTCTACCTAGGTACCTACCTAGCCTCCGAATCATCACCTTAGTCTCGTCAGGCTTGCTACTCAGGTACACTTTTTTCTCCATACATATGCCTCTTTCACCGCTCAACCATCAAAACTTAATGTTCAACTTCTTCGGTATCCCAACACGATGCAGTTGCTTTACAGTACCTAGAATAAGACAACACACGAGGTCGGGTCGGTGAAGGCCAAGGCTGTCTAGATTCCAAGCTATTGCCACCGGCAAATAGCGGCAAAAAGAAAAAAGAGCGCCCCCCCTCACCCTCCAGTTCCCCAACCACCCTGAGCACACTCTACACACCTACCAAGACTTCCCAACACCCACATTTGCAGATCTCTGGACCTCTTGTGCTCCAATCCGGACGCTAATCAGTCTAGAAGGCGCCGTCCCTGTGCGCCATTTCTTTGCCTCCCCCCAGAGCGCCAATGTTTCCTTCCGGAGGAATGGGCCCCCTATAACCCCTCCTTTCCAATCGGCGTTCCCATTCGCTGGCATGGCTGGGAACACTCCAACTTGTTGGCCTACTATCTGTCGGGCCTAAGGTCGGCCAAGGCGGTGATCTCCAGGGTCCTTGCCGTTTTCTGACTTTATTTATTTTTTTAGTCTCTTTTTGGATTTTTTTTCCCTTACCACGGTCCAGTAGGTGGGGAGTGAAGAGAACAGAACAGACAATGCCTTGCATGCTAGGCTTCGGGGAGCTGAATAAGTGTTTAGCTCCCCTTGGATACCGTTTATACTCTCGCGACCAGCCTTTGTCTGTGTCATGTCTGACTCTTGCTTCGTTACTGTCTGATCACTAAGGCAGGAGTTCTGACTTTCTGCCCCTTCTTTTTCTACCTCCCTGGTGTATAGTGATTTCGCCGTCTTTCACCTCTGGGTCAAGGCGAGACGAGGCTGGTGTCAAATCTACTGGTAGCCCTCTTTTTGAACGGCACTACTTGCCGAGCTGGCGACTCGAGTCCGACAGCGGTTAAACACTACCCCTACCTTCGCGATCGTTGTCTCAAGTCCATTTCGAATCCTATGTCGTCCAAACCACCTCTTTCTACCTATCGTATCTATCTATAGCTAGGTAGAGACAAGCAAAATTTTCTTTTCAGGGAAGAAATTCAACTTTGAAAAGACAGAGAACAAGAGAGACACAATGGATTCGGCTACTTCTATGCCCGCAGGCGCCAGCGCGTCCCAATCAACACCAAACACAGCACACCCAGTTACTCCCGATACTGCTGCCAGCAACAGGACGCTCCTGCTGCCGGCAATGGATTTCATAAGGACACAGTCACGGGAGCTGAGGTCATCGCTACGTCTACAACGGGATATATTCGTCGACGGCTGGACCGGTCGATTCGACGATATGTCGGAGCAGATCGCCGAGGACAAGAGACAGGCCCGGGCACATGTCTGCCGGGCCAGATACGCCGTTCGAGAGCGGTTGGAAAACGTTAAAGAAAGGAGGGCTCGAGAGAAGGCTGGTGCCCCAAAGAGCTTCCCGCAGCTCTCTCTTTTACCTGCAGAGATTCGTTTGCAGATCTGGGAAGAGGCCATCCCGGGGTCGCGGGCCGTGGTCCTGTGCTCTCCATACTCAGCCACGGATACTCTGCTTGCAGAGCTGAGGCTTATTGTACCGCAAGTAAGAAGACGAGGGGCTCCTCATGGCACGAACACCGACGGCGGTAGTGTTGTTGTCATAAATGCAGATGACAGCAACGAGGCTGAAACGGATGATACCACCGCTACTATACCCATAACCGCCACTCCCACCCCGACAAACAAGACTACCACCACTACCACCAGCAAGCTCCTCAAGACAAAACCCAAAATCAGAGGCTGGACAAGCTCCACGTCACCACCAGCAATGCTCCACGCCTGCCACGAATCCCGAACCGTAGCTCTCAAGCGGTATGAGCTCGTTCTCGGCTGCGAGGACGGCCAGGCCCGCATCTACGCCGACCTGAGCCGGGATGTCATCTGCCTGTCGGGCAGAGTGGTCTCGCCGCGCTGCGCCGCGCTCTGGCGCCAGACGATTGGCCTCGACCGCATCCGCCACCTCGCCGTCGCCGGCTGCCCATGGGCGCTGTGGAGCAGCACGAACGGCGTAACCGACGGCCTCGCGCAGAGCCTCCCGCCCGCAGACCTGTTGCGCTCCAGCTTCGCCGCCCTCGAGGACGTCGCCGTCGTCCGATCCGTGCGCTGGCAATACGGCCGCCTGCCCGGCGGCGCTATGAGGGACTTCGACCGCTGGGCGAGGGAGGAGGAGGCTGCCGAGGGTTTGGAGAGATTACATACCAAGTGGCGGGACGGGGTCATGGCTATAAGAAGTGGAGATCACAAGTCGACAGAGGATGAGGATCAGCAACAGCAGACTGACGGTCAAGCAAATGGTGATCTATGATGGATTTTGCATGTTGGGCGTTTATATGGTTGGGAAACAAACAAAAGGCGTACCGGGTTGGCTTAACGGTTGGAAATCTTTTGACGAATTAGATCGTGTTGTTTTGCTCGAATGTTGCGAGAGGGCAATGATTCAGATCCCATATGGGATGGTTCCATCACTTTTCATCCTTAATTCATTTGATAGCGTGCTGGATATATAAAAAACAAAGTCTAATATGACAAAGGCTAAATGATTTCTAAAGTAAAACCATCGTCCAGACATAAGGATAGAAACAGTGGATGTGGAAAATAAAACACTACAAACACGATACATCTCTGCAAATGCGGTTTCTGGCTGTTCGCATGCTAATATTAATCAACGCCAACGTCCGAATCACCCCTCGCCCTGCCGGCCGGGACTGGTGATCGCGGGCTTATGGTGCCACTGCCCCTGAGCAGGCCGCTCGCGCCTCCGCGGCCCCAGTCCTTGTCCGGCCGCAGGCCAGGCGATCTCCTGTCCGTTACCCTGTCCTTGGCAGTGCCCGCCGGGGCGGCAAAGTCCTCATCAAGAACGGCAGCATCGTCGTCGTCGTCGTAATCGTCTTCATCATCATCGAAGAGGTCGTCCCGCCCCTTGGGGCCGAGGCGCCGCATGGAGACAGACGCCGGCGGGGGTTGCGACGGTGCCGCATCAACGTAGAGGCTTGGATCCCTGCCGAGAACCCGGTCTGCCTTGGAAGGGATGCGCGCCCCGGCGATCGGGCTCTTGTTGTAGTGCCTGCCGGCCCCGCCAGCGGCTGGGGAAGTTATATTGTGGAACTCGTCGTGCGTCTGCTGCTGGCCGTTCTGCGCGTACACCGGGGCCGCTTGTGACGTTTGGCTCCACGGCGGTGGCGCGGCCGCGGCATGGTCGTGTACATCTTCGGGCATGCCCCAGCCGGCGGCACGCTCCCTGGCTCGCTGCTGCTCCCGCTCGAGGGCGAGCTTGTCCCGCGCTTCGATCCACTTGGGGCTAGGCTCCCAGGACCAGCCGTCGCCGGTGGTGGTGCAGATGGGGAGAGGCCAGAGCCAGGGGTTATGGCCAAACAGGTGGAGGTAGTTTCGTCGGACGCCGAGGTCGAAGACGTTGGGCAGCTTGGCGCTATCCTGCTCGTCCAGGTACTCATCGTAGCGCTTGCGGGCCTGGTACCGTTCGAGCTCGTCGTACGTCAGGCGGCGACCCATCTGACCCTCTGGGCCGGGCAACTCGCTGTACAGAGCGCCGTTGCCGTCGCGCTGAGGAACGGCTGAGGCCAACTGGCCGCCGCCGCTGGCGTAATCCTCGCCCTCTTCAGGCCGCGTTATGCCCGGTGCGATGTTCTCGTGCATCTCGAGGATCTGCTGGCCATAGGCCGGCAGGGGGATGCCGTGGCCGCTGTGCTGGGCGTCGTATGCGTTCCGGAGAGACTTGCGCAGCGGAGACAGGTAACGCGTCTTCTCGAGGCACTCGATAGTGGTCTGGCCGCGGCCAACCAACACGAGGTGCCATATGGTAAAGGCGCCGACCACGAGGCCAATGATGCCCGAGATGACGCAGAGCATAATGTAATTTATCGGCATCATGTCCTGAACATAAGTGGTGTCCAACATGATCTCGTTGTAGGTCCACATGCCCGAGATGGCGAAGGCGTACCAGCAGAAAAGTGTCGTATAGATGAGGAAAAGGATGAAAGCTTTGTGGTTTCGTAGGCCAACGCAAGTGGCTAGCCACGGACAGTGGTGGTCCATCTTGAGCACGCAGCGACGACATGTTGAGCAGTGGTGCGATCGGTCTGGCTTGCGGGCCTGACACTTTTTACAGAAGCGAAGCTCGCCGTTGGATTTGACCGTGAAGGACGTCGCCGACGGAGCGCGGGATGTGGGAAGTGCACTGTAGCCATTATTGTCGGTCGTGCTACCCGGCGGGGTGAAGACGGCGGTGGTATATGACCAGTTGAGAAGGAGATAGAGAATGACGCCGAAGAGGGAGGAGGTGGTGCCTAGATGTGTCGAGGACGCCCTTGTCAATACTGCACTGGGAGGAGAAGCCATAAGGGTCAATAGACTTACCTATCCAGCTAGAAGATGTCTTGGATGATCCTATGTTGACAATCACCCAGACTCCCCATGTTGTGAGGCCGTACACAAAAGCTAAAGGAGAAAGGCCGAGGCAGGTGCAGCAGCAGCGCTCGATTCTCCGAGCCAGGCGGGACATGGCGTTCGTCGGAGGCTCACACGACGAGGACGCTACATCCATTTAGAAATCATGCGAGAAAAGAATTACGGATGTCACCTCATCAGAGCGGTGGATATCAGGGATCGACAGCGGCCTGGGTCCCGCGAAATCTTTGTTGCGGATTACAGGGTATAGGAGATTTTTTTTCCCTCCTTGTTTTGTTGTTGTATGAGCACGTAATAGGAAAAGGCCAGCCCCTTTCTTTGCTTCTTTTCTTTTTCTGGGTTCGGATGAGCTTCGATTGAATGAAAGTGAAATGAAGTCGAACCCACCCGTATGCAAGGAAAGGATGGAGGGAAGGGCTGAGGGAAGCTAACGGCGCGTTATGTGTCTCCAGCTCCACAGTTCCCCTGGTTTTGGTTCAAGGCCCCACTTAACCAGTCTACACGTACTTCGTACGTACACTCTGCAGCAGTACTGTTGGCGATTTTGCCTTAATATCCCCCTGGCTTACATGTCAAGCCTGTGTAGCAAGTCTGGGAAGGATAAACCAGATTTATCTCGCTGTCGTTTACTATGATAGAATCATGCTGATAAATATTAAAGTACAGTATAATAAAACAACACGTAGGTAAGTTGAAGGAAGTTGAGTAATATGAATATGTTTTCGGGTTTGCCATCGTTTCGCCTTCTTCGCCGTTCAGTTCTGGACCCCAAAAGTTCATCATGGCCGTTGAGCAAGTCTGATACCAATCTTTCAGACTCGCCCTTAGTTCTTCGTCTCCCCGACACCCGCCTTCCCTGTCTCTTCGGCTGCTTTCCGTAGCGCTGCCAGCCTAAGCTGGTTGCGTTTCCCCAGGATTCGAATGGTGTTTTCGCGCTCTATCTGTGTCATGTTGGGCCAGTTGGCCACTCGCGACATGGTTCCATCTTGGTTTACGACTATTGGTCCCAGATGGTCGAATGACACTGAGCCGCCCTGGACATTGAGCTGCTTTACCCCGTCATCCGCACCGGTGGATTGATCAGACGTTGGTGGCAGTGGAAGGGGTTTATGTTGCTCTGCCCCAGCGCCCTGTTCAGGAGCAGGACTTGGATTGGTAGTGTTCTTGATGTCTGCCATGTTGTGTTGGAGGCGGCTTTGCTGCACGTCGAAACGTTTTGCTGTGGTGATGCGCCGGATTGAAACTGATGTTGCGCAACTGATGAATTGAAAAGATCTTAACATTGCACCCGAATAAAGAAGAACGCCCTCCGACAAATATTCAGAATTTTTGAAGCCCGACTGCTGGCTTATTGGAGAGATTTTAAAGTGCTTTGTCTGTTTGTCTGAGGCTTTGGATTTCGAGGTGGAGCCTGAAAGGCTCAACCGACCAACCCCATCCAGGCAGGAAAAAAGTTCCATCATTTTCTACATGCACAGCCAAACTTCTGGTAACTTCCACCTCTTCGACGGTGTCTATACGCCCAGAAGTCGTTCATGCCAAAGCTGTAATCGTAATGGCGAATCTCCCCCAAAAAGAGAAGATTCTGTCAAACAAAAGGATGTTTTTGGATAAGTGGAAGATGAGATAAACCCCATCAATGTCACAACCCGATTCTATCTACCCTGCATCGGCGAGTAGGGGAAATCAATGATGCTGTCCCTTGATGTATGTAACACATACTGAGAATCTTTGACGCATCACGCAAAACAATTAATTTTTACAAAATTGCAGCCTCATTTAGTCTTTTTATTATTCGGTGACCAGCAACTAAACAAGCTCTGAAGCTGAACTGCCCGGTTTGTCACTCACAGCGTTTGCTCTTTGCTGGCCAGAGGACGCAGACGCAGATGACAGAACCCTTCGGCCTGGTCCATGTTTCCCGTGCATATCATGCAAATATTCTGAGTGCCACGTATACATGTACTGTGGCTTGTCACCCCAAGAAAATTCTGCCCTTCGTGGCTTAACAGCTGTTGCCTTTCAACGGTTGATCATATGCTTACATACTGTACAATGGCGGAACCCCGAATCCGTAGGTATCACTCGTTACTAAGGGGTGATAACATCGACGTTCAGCTCCTCCATCAGCAGTCCACTGAGTGTGGACCCGTCCCTCAGATAGACCCAGTCACCCAAGCCGGTGCCCTCCTTCTGGTTCTGTCCATCGCCGATGATGACATAGTCGTACCTCTTGGGGCCGGAAACGGGTGATGACAGCCAAATTTGTTTGTTGGGCGGCTGTTTGTTGATCACATAGGTTCCCAGCGGCGGGAATGCCAGCGTCAGGACGCCGGACTTGGATCAAAAGTCAGCAAGACGCCAAGTCACGACTGAGAAAGTGCTTAGTTAGATTCACTACTTACCGAGTACTCAACGTCGACGTCAGGGCGCTGCTCTGCCACGTCCTCGAGCTTGCTCAAGACATTGTCGAGATACTCATCCGCAATATCGTGATACTCCGATTCCTCAAGCGGAGCCGGTGTTTTGGGGACATAGGCTGATTCGACTGGCTCTGTTGGCTCAGGGGTTTCCGACTCTGGCTGAATACCCTTCATCCGGCTGGCTGTGGAGGTGGCAACCGATCTGGACAGCTTGGCCGGACCAGCGTTGACCTTGCTCAGGGCAGGGACTGCAGTAGACAGAAGTGGTGCCCGCTGGGCGACTGCAACATTCTGAAGCACGCCACGGCGGGCAACCCGCATGAGATTGATTGCGGAACGACTCATTTTTTGTTGATCTTTGATGCTTTTGATAGAGACCGAACTGGTTGACCACCGTTTGCTGTGAACGTTGGATGATGGAGTATCTACCTGTTCAGTAGGAATACGATTGCGCGACCAGATGAGAACCAGTTCTCCGTAAGTAAAACACTAACTAGATTTACGATTCAGTGAAGGTGGTTGGCGTTCAAGAAAGCTGGGCCAGGGATTTTTCAGTTGAGACGAAGGAGCTTCGAAGTTCTCTTAAATTCCTTTGTTGTTAGCTCACCCCTGGAGCTTTATGAGTTCCAATTGACGTCGCGCCAAGCCCGGGATTGAGCTGGGGTCGTTGGTATGCCCCACTTGTACCGCAGCCGCTGCGGTGCTGTTTGTTACCCCACAACTCATGATCGCAAATGTCCACCAACCGATAACGCGGCCTCTTACTCTTTCGTCTGAAGGTATTTCAACTTGTACCAACCTCATTCAGAACTCGAAGGGCCGACGAGCTGGCAGGCGCCTATTATGATCAACGCGTTCTTGGTCTTTAACGGCCAAGGCCAGCCTCGGCTGACCAAATTCTATACTCAGCTAGTGAGACAACTCGATCAAGGGCAGAGCAAGCTTCGTTCCCGCTCTTAGTGAGTACTTATGACGTGACAGACGCTAAGATGGAACATTGCGTATGCTATAGGAGACGAACATGCAGCAGCGGCTCATATCCGAAATCTTTACGCTCGTGTCCAACCGGCCCACAGGGTCGTGCAACTTCCTCCCGCTCCCTCCGCTCCTCGCCGCCTCGGGCACCTCGCACACCGACTCGACCGAGCAGAACGACGTGCCGTCTCTCGTGACGTACAGAAACTATGCAACACTCTACTTCATCGTCATTTCGACCGCCACCGAGTCTCCCCTCGCGCTCATCGACCTGATCCAGGTCTACGTCGAGGCGCTGGACAAGCTCTTTGAGAACGTGTGCGAGCTGGACCTGATCTTCAACTTTGAGACTCTGCACTCGACCCTGAGCGAGATGATTGTTGGTGGTGTCGTCGTTGAGACGAACCTGGATAGGATCGTCGCCGGTGTGCGTGCGCAGGGTACTGTTGCCAAGAGGCAGACAAATGACGGGAGAGGCGGCGGCGGCGGTATAGGATCTGGTTTGGGTATAGGGGTTTGGCATGGAAGGTGACCAAGAAGCTGGCGAGGGCATCCCGTACCGGATATGTCAAGTCGTGGTTCTGGCAAGATTCGCCGCTTTTACTGCGAAGCCGTGGAGGACGTCTCCATCTTAAGGGTATCGAGGCTGGTCCTTCGGCCTGCAGAGGCCACAGATGCCAACTACAGGACTGAGATAAAGTGTTCTGTCACCGCGACCTGGAACAGGATTTGTATACGCGAAGAGCTGGCCCGGTCCTGATAGAAAGCTACAGGTGCACAACAGGAGCGGGTCCGATGGTGGAAAAGAAAGCAGTACACCTGGGCTTATGCTGAATGCTAATGGCTACATTATATTGTACAAGTGGAGGCAAAGGGAGGTGTGGCAAGAAAATTACTGGGGATTCTTGTTGAAATCCGGGCGCGCTGTTGTGCTTTGCATGGGCGTTTTGGTCCCCATGTCAAGAGTGTATCCGAACTGCGCCCAGAAGCCCTTTTTGATCTGAAAAAGCGTGATATCTAGTTAGAGACGTTCAGTCTAGATGTAATGGAGCAGGTCGGTATAGACCGGCTGTACGTACCCCAAAGAAAGGATTGTGTCTCTCGTCTTCCCATTTCATGAAGAGTATGGCGTATGCCAGAATGGCTATAACCCGTGGACAAAGTCAGCATTTCCCTGTAGGCTCCGCAGTTTTGTTTGAAGATAAAGAAATCGGAATTGAGAGTTTCCACAAGACGTACACGTGACGGAGAGAAGCTGCGCGAGCTTGACAAATCGGTCCCAACGCGGTCGTTCCGAGAGCATAGCAACTCTCCTCTTGTACTTCTTTTCATACTTGAGCTGGGCTTGGGGCGTCAGCTTGGAGTAGTCTGGCGGCCAAACCTTCTTGGCTGGGTATCGACTTATGTAGAGCTTGCCACTGCTCTTCGCGCCCGAGGCAGATGTTTCTGCTGCCGTGGCAAGCCTCCGCGCCAGGGTGGCCGAGAACATGGTGCCAAGAGATCTCGGCTTCGCTCAATCGACTGTTTGGGTATGAAAGTTTGCAGGCGGATTTTATTTTGATTTTAATTTTCGTCTCCTATCGCATGACGATGGCGTTGCATGCAGTTCCTTTTGGTAAATGTGAATTGCTACGGGACTTCACGTGCCTTTTCGTTACGCATGATCAATGGCTGGCTGTAATTGGTGGCCGAATTGAACTCGGTCCCCACCCGGTACTGGGTACCAGGTAGTCGTCATGGCGCCCTCTTTCACATCGATTCATTCAGTACTACCGCTTGTACCGGCACTTATTGCAGAAGGCCTCCTTCAAGAGCAGCTCAACGCGTGAGGGAACGGATGTTACTATACTCAGCCCTGCAACCATTTCTGTTCCTTTTCATGTCAGGTAGATAGTCAACTGCATTGCGCAGGACTTTTGTACGGTTGAGGTCAGCGAATAAAAGCTTATGTAGTAAGCTTATGTGAGAAATATCAAATACCACCGGAGCTACCAGGTGGCTATCAGTTTTGACTATGTTCTCGTCTTGCGAACTTACAAAATTCAACACCACTACATATTCAAAATGGGTGTCGAGGAAAACATACAAGCAGGCTCACAGTGCCAATAGATCAGGGATCTGCGTTTTCTTGGGTTCCTGAGATATATGCTAGTCCAAAAAAGGCTTAGCCTCTTCAGGATCCCTGTCCACCAGCAGCACCCCGCGGTTTGACTGGTTTGCCCCTCCATAGAATGTTTTCGCGATGACGGACGGCTCCGTGAGTCAAGTCTAAGTGAAGTTTTCTAGGTGGTAGTTTCGAATTTTTATAGCATCAGACTGTCAAACAGTCAATCAGTTCGTCGGTCATTTGATCCACGCGAAATAACTTGAGCACTTGACCACTCGGATTGACGAACTATAACATTACAACGCCATGGCGGCGGCGGCAACTCCCATTCCCACCATGGATGGGCTTCAAATCTCCAAAACAAAGGAGTTGAAAGGAGTACGGTTTATGAGCCAATGCTGATATTAAAGTAACAAGAATTAACTGACAGATCTTTCACACAGACCGAAAAGCGTACTGCCCTGGTCGCCATCGAGAAGAAGTACCAGCAAAAGTGGGAGGAAGATGGCGTCTTCAACTTCAATGCGCCGTCTCTGGACGAATATCCTTTGGACTCGATATCTCCCGAAGAGCTTCGTACCAAGTTCCCCAAGTTCTTCGGAACGATTGCCTACCCCTACATGAACGGTGTTCTTCACATTGGACACTACTTCACAATGAGCAAAGTCGAATTCCAGATGGGCTTCTCCCGAATGCAGGGAAAGAGGACGTTCTGGCCTCAGGGTTATCACTGCACCGGTCTGCCTATCAAGGCCTGTGCCGACAAACTTGCAGAGGAGGTCAAGAAGTTCGGCAAGGAGTTCGATGGCTACAATGAGGAGTCTGAAGAGCCCGAGGCCGCGCCGGCGCCCAAGCCAACTGCTGGCCAGAGGGAAGATCTGACAAAGTTCACAGCCACCAAGGGCAAGGCTAATGCCAAGACCGTCAAGAAGAAGTACCAGTTCCAGATCATGGAGTCTATTGGTATTCCAAGGCAGGAGATTCATCGGTTCGCGGATAGCCAGTACTGGCTCGACTACTTCCCACCCCTGTGCCACGAGCACCTCAAGGCTACAGGTGCCAGAATCGACTGGAGGAGGCAATTTGTCACCACCGACGCCAACCCCTACTACGACAGCTTTGTGAGGTGGACCATGAACCGCCTACGGGAGATGAACAAGGTCAAGTTCGGCAAGCGTTACACAATCTACTCGGCCAAGGACGGACAACCATGTATGGACCACGACAGAGGTGAGGGTGAGGGTGTCGGCCCACAGGAGTACACTGCCCTCAAGCTCAAGGTTGTGGAATGGGCACCCAAGGCTGCAGCAGCCCTGGAGGGCAAGGTCCCGAGCGACGTGAGCGTCTTCCTCGTACCCGCGACCCTGAGGCCAGAGACCATGTACGGCCAGACCTGCTGCTTTGTCGGTCCTAAGCTCAAGTACGGCCTTTTCAAGGCATCGGAGAAGGAATACTTTGTTATCACAGAGAGGTCTGCCAAGAACATGGCTTTCCAGGGGCTGCTGGAGAAGGACATGGCTATTCCCGAGAAGCTTGCCGACCTTGTTGGCGCTGACATCGTGGGAACCAGGGTCAATGCACCCCTCTCAGTTCACAAAGAGGTCCGCATTCTGCCCATGGAGACTGTCAAGGAGACAAAGGGCACCGGTGTGGTAACTTCAGTACCCAGCGACTCACCTGACGACTACGCAACCGTCATGGATCTGGCCAAGAAGGCAGACTACTATGGCATTACTAAGGAGTGGGCCGAACTGGAGATTGTCCCTATCATCGACACCCCGTCCTATGGTGATCTTTGCGCAAAGTTCCTGGTCGAGAAGCTCAAGATCGCGTCGCCAAAGGACGTCAAGCAGCTGACAGAGGCCAAGGAGCTGGCGTACAAAGAGGGTTACTACCAAGGTACAATGAAGATTGGCAAGTATGCGGGCGAGAAGGTTGAGGCTGCCAAGCCAAAGGTTAGGCAAGACCTCATCAACGAAAGTCTTGCTTTTGCATACGCAGAGCCTGAGAACAAGGTTGTATCGCGTTCGGGAGATGAGTGCATCGTAGCCCTGTTGGATCAGTGGTACCTTGACTATGGCGAGGAGAAGTGGCGCGATCAGGCTCTTGAGTTTGTCGAAAACGCCGACGGAAACGGTTTGGAGACTTACACAACCGAGACCAAGCACGCTTTCAAGGGTATGCTTAACTGGCTAAACCAATGGGCCTGCGCGAGGACCTACGGTCTGGGTTCCAAGCTTCCCTGGGATCCCAAATTCCTGGTTGAGTCCCTCAGTGATTCCACCGTGTACATGGCCTACTACACACAAGTGCCATTCCTGCACAAGGACAACTTTGGCCGTGTGAGGGGCTCGGCAGACATAGGACCGGAGCAAATGCTCGATGAGGTATGGGACTACATCTTCTGTCGCACCGAGATGACCGATAAGCTTGTCGAAGACTCCAAGATCCCCAAGACGACTCTGGAGGCGATGCGGAGAGAATTCCAGTACTCTTACCCCCTAGATCTCCGTGTCTCTGGAAAGGTAAGATACATCTTATTTCTGTGCGGCCAAGCCAAATTTAGCGATTGCTAACACTACTGTCAAACTTTAGGATCTCATTGGCAACCATCTCACATTTGCCATATACTGCCACATCGCTCTCTTCCCACGGGAGTACTGGCCCAAGTCTTTCCGCGTCAACGGTCACCTAATGATGAACGGCGAGAAGATGAGCAAGTCTACTGGAAACTTTATGACTTTGGACGAGGCCACACGCAAGTACGGTGCAGATGCGTTGAGGATGGCAATTGCCGACGCCGGTGACGGTGTCAACGATGCCAACTTTGACGAGGACGTCGCGGACAACACCATTCTTCGCCTGTTCACGACAAGGGAGTGGATCGAGGATGCTGTGAAGAACATTGGCGAGCTACGGACTGGCGAGCTCAACGATTTCCAGGATGCTCTTTTCACCAACGAGCTCAACATGCTTGTGCGTGAATCAGAGCGTCACTACAAGGACACCGCCTACAAGTTGGCTCTGCAGTCAGCCTGGTACAACTTCTCGAGTGCGATCAGCTTTTACCGCGAGTCGTGCGCGGCTGCTGGCCTCAAGCTGCACCGTGACGTGGTTCTGCGATACGTTGAGATGCAGGCGCTTGTGCTTCTGCCTGTCGCACCTCACTGGGCCGAGTACATCTGGCTCGAGGTGCTGGGCAAGAAGGAGACTATTCAGCACGCTCGCTGGCCCGAGGTCCCCGCCGTTGATGCCTCCCTTGCGGCGGCTCGTGAGTACGTCAAGGGTACTGCTTCCAACGTCAACTCGGCCGAGTCCGCACAGCTCAAGAAGAAGGCCAAGGGCAAGGAGGTTTCTTTCGACCCCAAGCGGCCCAAGAAGCTCACCATTTTCACAGCCGAGGCTTTCCCCGCATGGCAGCAAAAGTACATTGACCTGGTCAGGGAGAACTGGGATGCAGAGAAGAATGCCATCAAGGACGACAAGGAGCTCTCTGCTCGTATCGGCAAGATGGGTGAAATGAAGAAGGCCATGCCGTTTGTGCACAACCTCAAGAAGAGACTGCAAAGCGGAGAGGACTCCAGCACGGTCCTGGAGCGCAAGCTCGCGTTTGACGAGCAAAAGACTCTTTTGGCAATGGTGGCCGGTCTCAAGCGATCGGCTGGCTGCGTAGCTGTGGATGTCGTTGCCGTCGCTGAGGGCAGCAAAAAGGGTAAGCTGTTGACCGATGGTGGGAAGGAGGTTGATGTTACAGCGCAAGCCGCAGACGGTGCTGTGCCTGGCCAGCCGACGTTCTACTTTGAGAACGTTGAGGGTTGATGATGTCGTAGCATCGTGTCACAAAATATAAAAAAGGGAATCAAATTATGTCACACTTGTCACTGGTGTATCTCAATGCTGTATGGTGAAGCACTTGGTCGTTTTGAATGAGATTTCTGGGGCACGCCCATCCGTAATTGCCTCCGGAAGATGCGGATCGAAAGTCAGCTGCATGTCGCAAGAAATGTCAAGTTATGGTATCAAAGGGGGACTGTAGGTCGATTGTCGCCTCGCGCTGAAAGATAAAAGCTTGGTATCGCCAGTCGAGGCACAGCTCTTGTTGAGAGATCCCGGGACGTCAGTCGTAATCCCCTTCCCTCTCCGTAGGACAGGGCAGTACAGGCCGCACCTTTAGGTAGCTCACGGAGGAAAGCCTTACAAAAGGAATCTCCAAAAGCATTTATAGTCCATTATGATCACCTTTTTATATTTGGTAGACACCTCCAGTGCTGAGTACAGAGTTGCAAGCAGATATAATTTTGGCACGCCGACACCTAAGCTTTAGGAAGGGGGGATTGTAGAGGCGTCCGGACCAGGAATGGAGAAAACGAGGGGTATATGGTACGTAACTCTCACAGCTGTTATGTTTGTGTAGATCGATAACAAGTCCTCTCCCTTGACTGCTGCGTTTGAAGCAGCGCGTGATTGCAGCTCCTGAACATGGCATTCGGGTTTTGGAGCGAATTGTCGCCTGTTGACCCGGGTTTGTGGGACGGTTAGGGAATGTTTGATGGTACCTATGAAGTCGACTTCGTCCAGTGCATTGTAAATCACAGAGCCACTCGGATGAGATTGGTGTTAGGTCAGTCGACAGCACAAGTAACTGCCGGCTGCCTTGCTAAGCCTTAACTGGTTCGGACATATCGAGAGGCGGCAGGCATACAGTCGGTGTATTTTCTATGGTCAGTTCTTGGTCAAAAGCCTGGAGGACAAGGCGTGAGGTTGCCCTTCCCCTTTTTGACACTATTCATTCAACCTTGGAGAAACGTAGGACGCAGAAAATACGATATCTTGGTTGAAAATGCTGTGCGCCACTGCCAGTATACCTCTCTAGATATGCTTGGCCGAATCAAAGCGAGTGACTTGGATTTCTTTTGACCCTGTATGGAATGAGGCTGGGAGCCTACCAAACCCACCTTTCCCCTCCTCCCATATTTTCTGAGGCTTCGAAATGAAGCCGACCCGTGGACATGGCAGGTATCAAATGAAGAAAGACTTGATGGGTGGTTTTCCTATTCCGTGTTTGCTCTTTTGGTAGTCTAAGCCCATATGCTGTGCTTGTACGCCCGTCTTGACTGCCCCTATTCAGTGTCTCCATTTGAGCATTGACTGTACGACTCCCGCCGATGACGAGCAGTTTTACGTGAAACACCGATTTCTGCGGACCAAAGACGCGAGCGTGACACTGAGCTTTCCATCATGGGTACTTATGAGCTCAAAGAACTGTCTCTTTTCGTCTCCGGTCGAAGATGCCTTCTCCTCGGATCTCCTCATTACTTTGCTTGTCGCGTTGCTAACCACATTCGATTTGGTTTTTTAACAAGAGAAAAAGAGAAGAAGAAAAGAAAAGCAACGAAAGACATAGCCCGGTAGCAGGAAAGACCGGAATCAGAAAACACAAGATGCTTCCACTCATTCTCCTCACCTCTCTCCTCACTACGGCCGTTGCCGCTAATGATCATCCAGCTGGCCACGCCGACGGAGCCAAGCTGGCCGCAGCAACCTCCTCCCTGTGGACGACCATCTACTTGACCGACGGCGTCACGGCGACCATGGTCTTGCCAATTCCTGCCTCCACTGCTGCTGGTAAGTCCTTCCTTTGTATATTAGCCTCCTGATTCCATTGCCTCTACTCTTAGTCAAGAGCTTGACCTGTAGGATGGGAGCTGACCAGAAAATCCGCACAGCAACCCTACCAGTCTCGGCGCCGCCGCCGCCCCCACCACCACCACCAGCGGTCACCCCTCCCATCGTGAGCCCTCCGCCCCTGGCCAGCCCTACCCTGGCGAAGCCGACCATCGTCACCGCAGTGCCACCCACGGTCGTCACTGCGGCTGCTGGGCAGGTGGTCTGCGACGGGTCGGTGATGGGCATGGTTGTTGCCTGTGGGTTGGGCTTGCTGGCCCTGTGAGCTTCTTTCTTAGGATACAATCACTTCAGGTAGTATGGTGTGGGACCTGGTTAGGCGAGGGAGAAAAAAAAAGACAATGAGAGCACTCAATTATGGCTGCTGGTAGACTTTTTTTTATACACGTAGCCGAGTAAAATCTAGGGGCTGGTTTGATAAGATTAGTGCTGTGCTATGATGCTACTTCCGAGAATAAAGCTCTGCAAGAGCAAACTTGGACAAGACTCAGCAGTCAAGTTGGTATATTCTTCTCAGAAAATGCAGCACACAGCATAAGATGCCTTCGTAACGCTCTGAACCCTATCTTTCCACTACTGGGTCACCGCCCCCCCCCCCCCCCCCGCCCCAGTCCTCGGTCTGTTGCTTCAAGGACGCAACGGCGCAGACAAACGTTAGAGCTTCTCCTCGCCCTTTTAGCCCCCCCTGAAAGATCCACCCTGGAATGCACAAATATTGCCCATTTCAACCTTTGAGTCGAAAGCGTACAGCATTCTTGTGACGGTGCGCATGTCCAGGCGATCCTATCCGAGACTCTACCCCTTGGTGCTGGCCCTTCGACACGATCGTTGCGAGAGACTCGGTGATTTTACAATCGATCGCGATCCATCTTTAAGCATCGGTTTTCCACATGCTGAAGGTGGACATGCGAGAGCCAACCAGGCCCGCAAGTACATGAGTCTCTCAAGAAGCAGCATGGGCTCGAGGCGTCAGGCACTGCCTCAAAGACTTGTGTGCGCCCCGCTGTCTCGAACGTGTTTTCCCCCCACTCCAAGCAACGTGAAATACCTATCCGCTCACGACTTGGTAACTTCACGCAGCGACGGCAACCTGAGCGGGCGTCCCCTCCTTCTCCTTTTCGGGCTCCGGGTCAAGATCCGTCTTGTGCAGGTTCTCGACCTCGTAGATGACGCGGATCATGAGGCTGCAGCTTGGGCAGACGGCGATGTCGGTCTCGCTGTCCTGCAGGTCAGCCAGAGCGATCTCGAAGCGATCGCCGCAGGGGCACGGGTAGTGGTAGATCTGGAGCGTCTCGTCGTACGTCATGTCCTCGATCTCGACCTCGTCGTAGACGGAGATTTCTTCCTCGTCGGCCATTTTTGAAACTTTATTTTTCTTCCTTTTTGTTACCTGTTATTGGCAAGTAGTCTTCCTTATCTGGTCTTTCTTTGCGACAAAAAGTGAGTGTTTCCTCTGTGTTTTTTGTTGATGTTTTTAACTCGTACTGTTTGTGGGAAATATGGTTTGTCGCGACGACAAAATATTTTTGGCGGGGAAGTGACTGGGATGCAAAAAAAAGTACGTTTGCACAGCGGGGCTAGGCAAGTGGCAATGCACCTCATCCAGGGATCCAACCGCGGGAATCAGACGGGGTCCTACCCAGTTGCCAGTAAGCATCCTATGCTTCAAGCCAATGATGAATTCATTATATATATCATGAAGGGCCTTGAACAGTTCCAAAATGAACGAATGTCATGGAATCACTGCCAAGTTTATAGAGAAGTATGGCTTTTCGCGTGTAGCTACAACTGCATCGGAACGTCTGCTGCCAAAGGTCCTTAACCATCTCTCGCCAGGGAGGTAGGTACCTAGGTATGTAATGCAACAGGGCAACGCCAAACCAGGCCTTTAAGGTACGTGCAGGGACAGGGACCCCAGTTACTTCTTGTACCTGGCTCCTACGAAGTACTATTGATGGTCGGAGATTGGGGTCGGAGCCGAAGCGCGTCCAACCTGAATTATTTTCAATTTAACTCATACATAGGTACCTAGGTACTAGTTCTAGTGCAATTACACGCAACTAGGTACCTACTACATATATGTAGTTAGCAACCTGGAGACCACAGCGCTGCAATTTTTCATTCACAAGCCAAAACTCGCTCTCCGCCCTCTACAGTACTACATTTTGGCTCTTGAAGAATCATCACTCGGTCGCGGGCGCCTCCTGAGAATGGAGATCACGAGGCCTACACGCCGTCAGGCGCCCGACCTGGATGTCTCCAAGAAATTGACCCGCCGGGCATGCGTCAGCAAGAGCAGCTCGCAAAGAGCCCCTTCTTCCACCACAGCGATAGACGCAAAATCAATAAAATCACCAGCTCCACCGCCGGGCCCAGCAGCAGCGACGACGACAAACCTAACCACCACCACAACCACCAAGAGCCAAGCACCACTCTTCCCGACCCACAACGACATGCAACCGCAGCTAGACCTCATCGCCGCCTCGTCTCGCACCGCGTTCGAGAAAAAGGTGTGGTCGCTGCTCTGCCAGATCCCAAGCGGCAGCGTTTCGACATACGGCATCATGTCAGCGCACCTGGGCTCGTCGCCGCGCGCCGTCGGCAACGCTCTCCGCCGCAACCCTTTCGCTCCCGAGGTGCCCTGCCACCGCGTCGTCGCCACGGGAGGCGCCCTGGGCGGGTTCAAGGGCAAGTGGCCGCGCGACGGAGAGGGCATCACGCTGGACGAGAAGAGGCTTCTGCTGAGGCGCGAAGGGGTCAGGTTCGACGACGCCGGGGCAAGGATCTTGGGAACGCCGTTTTCGGGGTTTCGGTAGCTTTAAACTTTTCTTCTCCTTATGTATGCACATGCTACGATGTTTTTTCGAAAGCAAGGGGCTTAGTTATAGTGCAAAGGAGTATACCTAAAATATCAGTTGAGTAGATCATCTCTCCCAGGACTTTATTCCTCTGTTGACTTGTGGCCAAATTTGTAATGAATTGTTCCTCGACAATTTGTCAATGCAACAACTTGATTTCAAATCCCTCAAAGAAAAGGTAAGTACAAGTACGTGACCTTCCGACTAGGTCTAGATAGTTCTAGTTCCTCATTATGCCTTCTTTTTTTTTCTTTAGACCCCACATGCAGTACATCGACTCGCCCAATACGGAATAATGTTAATGTATAAGTCAAGAGGGTTAGGGGTTAAACAAATCTGGTCTCGTATCGTAAGCTGCGAGAACGTCAGGCTCTTTTGAAATCTGAATATAGAGTAGTATGGTGAACATCGCGCGGCGTTATCGCAAACATCAGTTCGTTTCGGGATGTTCATTGGTTAATGACAAGCTCGCCAAGGTTCGGGCATGCCTACAAGCCCAGAAATCACCATGTCCCATAGGCACGAAGCGCATTTATACATTCATTCATTTTCTCCCAAGACTGACATAATCACATCGCATAAGGCATCAAAAAAGATTGCATCATCATAAAAGTAGAGCGGCATCCATGCCCAAACTTCACCTCCCATCACACATCCGTACTTGCCTCATCCCTCCCAGTAAAGACCTTGAATAGCCTCCGACTGAGGGCCTGCCCGATAGTCCGATCAGAAAAGGCGCCGTCCTTGTTGGTACTCTTGCGGCACCCCTCGAGCATTAGCGGCCCTCGAGATTCGAAGCCACCAACGAGCTGAGAAACGGTGGGATATTCAGCAGCGATACCGTACGCGATGGCGGGCGTCACGCGCGTCATCTGCTGCAGCATTCGCACATAAGCATCCCCCGCGTCGTCACCCGTGCGCACTTGGCCGGTGTCCATGCAAAAGGCCGCACGGTCATTGGTCGCGTCCCGGCTGCGACGGTACGGGATCGTCGATATGTGCTGCGTGAAAACGGATATCCACTGGAAATGTAAGCAATGGTGTCAGTTTGGACTCTGCTGAGACGGCTAGGGTATATAGCGAAAGGGTTCCAGTAAAAGAAATACCTGGGCAGTCTCCAGCTCAGTGTCAACGTGATGAATGAGGGCGCCATGTATGACTGGAAGCCGCATCAATGCATCCTCTATAATGCCCTCCTCCACGTATACTGAGGTCTTCTTTTGTTTAGCCGGTTTCCTCCGCCGTTGCGATCCCTGGGAGCCTTCGGCCGAGGCAGACTGTGCAGGGGCCTGGGCTGCAAGACTGCGGACGCCAGCAGCGAACTGTCGGTTTTGAATCGTGCGGTTGCTCCTCATCCACTTCGTCATGCCCTCAACCAGGTATATAAGCTTCGAGCCTGGAAAGTGAGTCTGCATTCGGCCGACATGATCTTCAAGAGTTGGGGTTGCTATGTACTCATTATCGACATCTTCATCTGGGTCAGGGGCCTGGCCACCGGCATCACCTCGCGCGAGCTCCACGAACTCGGCGGCAGGCATCAGCACCATGACATGCTCTTCCTTTTCTAGACGCAGGGGAACAGGTTCCCACCGCTCCGCCTCATCGTTATACACAGCCGTAACCTTCCTGCGCCACCGGACGACGTTACCGACGGGGCTGCTGCAAGTTAAGGTATTGACCTGGAGATCCTTAAGCAGGGTCTCTACCTGTAGTTTAATCCTAGGGTTCAAGCCACTGGGAAGATCAACGATCATCTCGGGCGTGGATTGTTTCTTATCCGTCCGGATCTTGTTGACCTCTGCGAGCGCCTTTGCGCGCTCCTTCTCGAGTTTCTTTCCTATTCTTGCCTGCTCCACCTCTAACCTCTTCCGCTCCGACTCTGCCTTGCGTGCAGCGGCTTTTTCTTGCTTTTCGAGTGTCTTTTCAGCTGCAGTAGCCCCGCGGCCAACAGTGACAGAGTTCGCAGCCGTGTTACGGCCTGACTTTGACCTGGCTGCAGCAGGTCTTTTCCGGGGCGGTGGCGATTTTGAAGTTTGTCTCACAAGTGCGCGACCATCTTTGCTCAAAGAAGGATACCTGGCATCAAGGCCTGCTTTCACCTTGGCCGCAATGTCTGTTACATCGGGCAAGGAATCATCAGACCTCAGGGAGGCGAAACTATCGCCGTCCGAGTCCAAGAGACTGATCACTTCAGATTGTGCCTTGTCTAGCTTACGGGTAGCCGGAAGGGGTACCGGTGAGCTAAGAAGGCTTTCTCTATGCCCGAGGGAGACTTCGGGCATGGAGCTAGATATAGGATCCCATGCTGTCGGTTGCTTTGGGGCTGCTCTAGCTGGTGGGTATTTCAAGGACTGGAGCGGGCTGCTACTTGCGAACGGATCCTCGAAACTTGAGGGATGTGGTGCTGCACTCTCTTTAGAATGGGCTCCTGAGGGTTTGATATTCTCCTTCCTGTAGACTACCTGCGGAGAACTGACGAACGGATCGTCGACGTCCGGCTGAACAGTGGCGCGGCCTTTGCCCTTATTTCGAACAGGGACTGGATCGGGAGAGCTTGTGAACTCAATGGGATCAAGTGCAGTTGCCCTTTTCTGCCGTGACGTGTGTTCCTGATTGGCTCCTGTTCCTGTAGTAACCGTGACAGAGGTTGACGACCTCGCAAGAACTTCACTGCTGCCGGCGACACGTACTCTCTTGACAGAGTGGTCTTCGGTTCCGGCATCGTATGACAGATCGATCGTGGTGTCAAAGTCATCCGAGTAGATTAAGAGTTCTTGACTTCTCTTCAGTACATCACTGGAGCGCTTCGTTGCCACAATCGATAATGATGGGTCAGAGGAGGGCTGTGCGGGGTGAGACTCTGAACCGGTCAACCGGCTGGCCAGTGTTGATTGATCACATTTGTTTTGTGCTTGATTTTTCAAGGCCTTGGGTGATGATGATGGTTCCGAGCTCGACAGCAAGTCTATTACCTCTGCAGGCATAATGGTGTCCTATCAGAGTGTGATAGGTAGCAGCTTTGCTGAAGATGAAGCATTGATTGAGGTAGGGTTGGTATGCAATTTGTTTGCCTCGGCGAGCGAGTGCGCAAAGCCC
This sequence comes from Pyricularia oryzae 70-15, assembly GCF_000002495.2. Lineage (NCBI taxonomy): Eukaryota > Fungi > Ascomycota > Sordariomycetes > Magnaporthales > Pyriculariaceae > Pyricularia > Pyricularia oryzae. The sequence continues at coordinate 1,829,401 of NC_017844.1, read as the reverse complement.
CAAAACCAACAGCGAAGCGCAAAGAGAGCAATTGACCAAAATGAAGGAAATAAGTTATTCAAGATGCTTGTGTTACGACAAGGTTGTCATCTTGAGTCTAACCCCCCCAGCTACCTACCTAGGTACCTTTGAAAAGAGTCTGGGATTGGGACGTGGCGCGACGGAGTGTCACGACTTGAGCGCGTTGGTCGCGTGACTTAGTCCGACGATGGTCAGGTGACCATCGTCAGTTCCTTCTTTTTTTCCCCTCCAGTACTGTTCGCTGCAAAACTCAGCAGTAGTTAATTAGGCACCCTCCATAACTGCAATTTCTCCTGTTTTCTTTCTTCAATGCTAAGACACGGGGGAAACCAGAGGTTACATGTGCACATTCCGACATGGTTACGGGGGATTTCGCTACCGAGCTTCCTTTCGTTGCAGATCTGTAAACCATTGCCGAACCTTCTGCTTGGAAGCTCCAGAATTGACTAGAAGACTTGGCCACGCGCCTGCATCAAGGATACGGGCTTGAGGGGCCATAGTTATGGTCGGAACATAGACTACGGGAGTATCACAGGAAGAGCCCAGGTGGCGTTAGTTGCCACATTGCCTCAGCCCGTCACTCTGCTTTTTCTAGCTCGTTGCAGTGCTTTGACCTTTTGTGTCGATAACCGTGACGGCAGAAGTTCTGGCCAGTGATTCGGCCTTGAATTTGCAAGCTCAACCCCTGAAGAACATTGAGTGGCTTTATTCCTTTCCCCTAGTTCAAAGTGCTGCTTAGGTACATTCGTCTCATGTCTATATCTTGTTGTTTGAACCAAGAGGGTCGATCACTTGATAAGATGCTCAATACCACCCTTCGTACCATAGGATGCATGCCACTACCGTAATGTATTAAACTTCGAATCGACCATCTTCATAGTTGTCGCCCTCAAACAGGATGAAGGTGGGGGGGGGGGGGGGGTGAAGGCTATAAAGAGTTCAAACTTCGAGAGTATCGTCTCATGAAAAGTGTACAAACAACTGGCCAGTGAGCTTTTGTATATGGCCTAATTGGAAGGGATGCTACCCTGGATGGTGATGAATTGTGATTTATTACTTGGCATGTGCTACCACAAATGCTCATCACCTGGTCAGAGCGAGTAAAGGACCAAAACGGTTCTTTTTGCGAGTATAGAGAGGACCAACCCAATCATCCCCTCCACCACAATATCCCTACCACGTAAACATGCGCCTGTATTGAAATCATTTAACCTGCCTTACTGCCCTACCCCGCCTGCCATCTCAATGATAATCAGAGGGTGTTTGGGGGATCGAAGGGGTTCACTTTTTCGACTTGAGAGATGAGCGGAACGACATCCGTACCCCGCGCAAATGATGGAACGAAATGGGATGAACGGTAAAGGCATGTAACTCTAAGTATGCTTGCTGTGCGGAGATGATTTTTTTTTAAGCGGTCAAAAATTGTCAACGCTTTCTTCAGTGCAGATCAACGGGTCAAAGTTCTGGTGAGCCCGTGGTCAAAGCGAATTTTTACCATGCACAGGCCAAGGGATATGTGGGATAAACAAAAAGAGAAGAAGCACACGATGGGTTGTTTGCATTTTGTAATGACATGGCACGCTGATTGATTACAAGCGTCAAAGCGTACTACGCAAGGCGACAAACAAAAAAGAGGGCGTCTGGTGTAGGTATATGACGCACACCAACGTTCACGTGCAGGCAGATTGATTGGGTAGGAGAGCCATATATTGTTATAGGTGGTGCTATTTAGCCTAACGAGCATAATAACGCTTTTATGGTATTCCTAGCGCTAATTAAATTCCTATCGTTATATAATACCAAAATTTTACTAATTATTTAATGCAATACACCCCCCAATTAAACCCCAATATTGCATTGCGGTTTAATTGTTATATAACCTTATTATACAACGTTTTAACGCCGTATCCTAAATGCGTATATTTATTTACAAAATAAAAAGAAAATAATATTAAATAACCGTAACGGTGCATTGCGTTCCGCATCCGGATTTTGCTATTATATTTAACGTGGGCGATATATCCGTACAATAGCGCCGAATCCGTGGTATTATACCTTTTATTATATAAATAAAAATAATAAATAACAATAAAATCGTAATGGACGTTTTTCGTATATGTGAGGATCAGGCCCCCAGACCTACCCTCAGAATCACGACTCGGCTCTACCAGCCACGCTGAGCCAGGGATCGGACAAGGGTCCACTTACTCCGGATTTAAGCGCGTCTCTTGAGCGCGTCGTTGATTGTAATTTCTCTCTTCTCTTCAGTTTAGAATTTTCGTCGATAGCGCCTAATACACTGAGGTTCTCCAATGTATGCCTGGCCGTGACATAATTCTAAACTCACTATAATTTGCTGGTGAAGCAATTAAAATATATCGTTCAATCCCTTTATTCAATCGTTCACCACGTCGGCTGTGCACGACGGTAAACTAGGCCACAGAAGACACCATTCGCGAAATCAATGTCGCCGCGTAAAAATTACGGCCCACCGATTCGCCAATCCCAACGCGTGACAAACGCAAACTCAGCAAAGCCAGATAATTTGGCTTCCGGCACTGCTACTCCCAACACCGAAGACTCGGATCAAAACGGAGAGATTACAGTTGCCCCAGTGAGCCCAGAGCCAGTAGAGCCCGCTCCTACCAGCGCCAACACAGAGCCTGAAGAGCCCGTTGAGCCCCAATCCGACACAGAGCAAGATCAGCCAGTCGACAGCATCGAAGTTGACGGATCGTACGAGTACGAGTCAGTTTCTGAGCACCCAGGAGAGGCGCGAAACCCTCCCCACCAACCTTCTGCCAAAACGTTAGACGGCAGGAACGAAATTCCGAAATTTCCAAGCAGAGCGCCCTCGCCTGTCGTCCAAATGAGAAGCGAAATGGCAGACGAAAGCGAAAACACTGCCGGCCAGGCTACAATCACTCAATCACAGCTGCAAGATCTTTTGGCCACCATTGCCCAACTTAAAGACCAGCTCGCCACCCGGAGTAACAATGCCACCCGTCAAACCCGCGGTATTACGCCTTTGAACAGCGCCTTTGGAGGGGCTGAGTTTAAGCCCCATGGTATCGCTGCCCGGACAGCATTTAAGCCTTACGGAAGTAACCAAAATGCTAAAAACCCTGCCTACGATAGGACGGCACGTAAAGCCGGCATCGACCCCGGCATGTTTGATGGTAATAAGGATCGTTTTGATAAATGGATCACTAAAATCGCAGATAAATTTGTAGAGGACGACGAAACTTACAAAACAGAAAGAAGCCGCATGGCAGTGATCAATTCCCTGACTGAAGGGCTTGCCAACGACCTTATCCAAGGCCGTTATGAATCCACCATTATGCCTTTCAGCAGCGCAGCCGAAATGGTCGCGACCCTAGCCGCTGTTTACCACGATGATAATCAAACCTCCAAAGCCCGTGAGGAGCTTCGTCACCTGAAGTTTAGTCTGTCGGACAAGTCAACAGACATCCACCAGTTTATTGGCAAGGTTAACAGCCTAGCCGATAAAGCCAACATTGCCAAAACGGAACGCAAGTTGGTTCTCTATGAGCACATTCCTGCCAACCTGAACCCCCAGCTTCTCAGCCTATCCAAAGACCCAAATATCTCGTACGAGACCTTTGCCGGAGAAGTTGCGAACTCGGCGCTGGCCCAACAACGCGCTTGGGAGGAGCTCCGCGAGAACCGCAAAAAGAGGGAAGAGCGCCGTGAGCGTTCAGCCAGCGCCGAACGCAAACAACGTCGACGCGAGAATCGCCGGCACAGCCAGGAAGCCAAGAACCAAACCCGCACACAGACCATTGACGCCCCGAAGTCGCCCAGCAGAGAAAACGCCAAATTGGTCACTGAGGGTAGATGCTTCCTTTGCAAAGAAGCCGGGCACCTGGCACGCAATTGCCCCCAAAAGGCCGCTCACATCGCCGCCGTTCTCGCCCTTCAACACGAAGGCGATCGAGAGGCTTGTGAACAATCCGGCCACAGCTTATCTTCGTCGGATTCGGAAAACTGCTAAGGCTGCCGGAAGTCTCCTCGGCAGTCTGCGTGCCTCAGATAGCTAAAATCGATAGATCACCTAAATTAAACACCTTTCTTGCTCCCATTCGATTGCAAGACAAAGGTCGTGGTCTTAACGCCCAAGCTCTCTGTGACACCGGAGCAGATGTGTATTTATCCATCCGACCGAGCCTCGCGAAAAAGGTCGCCCAACGTTTAGAGCTACCCATTAAAAAGCTCCCCAAACCTTTGGACTTTGGAGATTTTAACAGGAAGGTCACCGCAAGAGCCACCGAATACCTTCGGCTCACCTTGCAAATCGACGGACGACAATTCCCACGGCAGAAATTCATCCTCCTCGAAACGGCACACGATGTGTTTATCGGACAAGAATGGTGGACGAAGCATCGAGTAGGCTTATTCCCAGCTACCCGCAGCTTCGTTTGGCCCAACGACCTGCCCGCCATAGCCCAATACTCACCGGCAATCGTCGTACAACGTTCAAATCCGCCTCTGGACCTCGAGGCCCAAACTGACGCAGTCCGCCGGGACCGCAAGATGGAACAAGAAGACCGTCGCATCCAGGTCCGCAAGATACTTCAAGGCCCTAAACGCCAACACGGAAACCAGGCTCAGATCACAGAAATTAGCGCCTTTCCGACTATCCCAAAGACCGTTTCCAACAAAGCCCTGCCAGCAAATATTTGTGCCCTTCTTAACGACCCACGTCAAGATCGATGGAAGCGATCCCCGTTACCCACGGAGCCTATACCGCTGGTACCAGTAAACGATACGCCTACAACCAGCCTTAATGCGGTATTAGCCCTGCAATGGAACAAGACTCACGATGGACATCCCATTCCATTTCCTGCAGGCGAAGACCCGGAGCACATCGCGCAAGTACGAGCCAAGTTACCCAAAGCACTTGCCCACCTTGAAGGTTTCTTTTCCAAAAAGGCGTCGACGATTCTCCCGCCTAGCCGACCCGGCTTCGACGTGGTTTTGGAACTCGAGAAACCTTTGGAGGGGAGGCCAGCCCGCTATTCGACCCCTTTCGCGATGATGGAGTTGGAAAAAGAAACCATCGACGAACTTCTGAGGATCGATTTCATTGAACGGACAATGGAGGAGACCGCAGCTTCGACTCTATTCGTTCCTAAACCGCAATCGAAGGAGCAACGTTTTTGTGTGGATTACCGATGGGTAAACAAATTCATCAAAGGACGACAAGTATTTGCCCCCGACGTGGCCGGGACGTTGAGCAAATGTGGAAAAGCCCGGAGGATGACCAAGATCGACATTATCCGAGCTTTTAACAGATTGCTAATGGATCCGAACTCACGGTACTTAACGGCGTTCAAAACGCGACAAGGGACGTTTCAGTGGAAGGTCTTACCCTTTGGACTGAAGGTCGGACCCGCCTGGTTCCAAGCTTTTATTAACGCTCAGCTTAATGAACTGCTGGACGCTTTCGCGAGCGCCTACGCAGACGACGTGTTGATTTACACCGAGGATAAATCAGAGCAAGTCCATTTTGAGCAAACCGAGGAGGTTATTTACAGGCTGCACAAAGCCGGACTCCAAGGCGATATCAAAAAGTCAAGTTTCGGCGTTTTCGAAATCGAGTACCTGGGTTTACTTCTAGAAATCGGTAAAGGTATCCGCATCGACCCCAAAAAGGTCGAAGCCATCACCAGCTGGCAATGGGACGACGTCACCTCCGTTTCCGCAGTACAATCCTTCCTAGGCCTATGTAATTTCGTTCGGACGTTCTGCCATCACGCCAGCGAACAAGCAGAACCTCTGACCCGATTATTGAAAAAGGGAGTCCCGTTCGAAAAAGGCCCCGAGCAGAAGGCCGCTTTTGAAGCGCTGAAACAACTGGTGGTCACCGCCCCCGTAATGAGTTTCTTCAAACCCGGTATGCCTGTCAGGATGGACACCGACGCCAGTGGCAGGGCCACCGCCGGGGTCGTGTGGCAGCAACAGGACGATGGCAGCTGGAAGCCAATCGGCTATTCGTCCAAAACCATGTCCCCTGCTGAACAAAACTATCCGATTCAGGACCAGGAGCTATTAGCTGTGATTAATACGCTAAAGGACTTCGAACCAGCCCTATTGGGTACCAAGTTCTGTGTTTTTACCGATCACCAGGCCTTGATTTATTGGTCGACCAAAAAACTTTTGTCCGCTCGCCAGATACGATGGGCTGACTACTTGGCCAACTTCGACATCACCTTTAAATACCGTCCCGGCAAGGATAATGTGGCAGCCGATGCCCTTTCGCGCAAAACCGTCGACAACCCTACGGTCAAGGCCCGAGCTGTGCTAGACCGCACCATGGCATTAATCCCTCCGGAAAAGATTAACTTCCAACCCGGCGAGCCCCCTCCAACAATTAACAACTTGGAACCCTCCGCACCTCAAGGAGCTGACCTAGTGGCCCTTATCCTGGAAGAGAACCTAAAACAGAACCTAGGTCGCCATGACAGTCTGTTAACGGTACCCGAGACTACCCAGGATGGCAAGATCTTCTTAAGAACGGCTCTCATCCGCGAAGCTCATGAGCCCAAGATCTTCGGCCATGGAGGCCAGAATAAAACCCTCAGCCGCCTGAAAAAGGACTATTGGTGGCCCGACCGAAATCGAGACGTCAAACGCTACATTAAGAATTGTCGCGAATGTCAACGCAACAAGGTACGACATGATAAGACGCCTGGGCTGTTGCACCCACTGGAGATCCCTAGACGGTGTTGGCAGCACGTAATGGTAGACGGCAAAGATATGCCCAAGGATAAAGAAGGCTATAATTACGTCTGGGTCTTCATCTGCCGATTGACCAAACTTTTGGCCACCCTACCGGGAAAAAAGACAGACACCGCGGAGACCTTGGCCATGCGGTATTATCAGACTGTGTACCGTTGGAAAGGCGTCCCCGACTTATGGCTTTCCGACAACGCCGGACCGTTTATATCCGAGTTCCTGAACACTTTAAACGAGTTGACAGGAACAAAGTATAAACATGGAAGCGCCCGCCACCCTCAAAGTCAGGGCAGCGTCGAAATTACCAACGCTGAATTGGATCAGAAAATGCGCTTCTATGTAGACAAATACCAAACGAATTGGCGACGGCATATTCCCGCCTTCGACTTCGGCCACAATTCGTCCGTTCACGCCTCTATCGGCATGGCACCGATCGAAGCAGAAACAGGAGCTCGCCCTAGAGACCCGCTCTCTCTACCTTTACCCGAAGAAGACCTGGAGACCGGTCAGCAACAAAAGGCGCTGGAAATGGTCCGCCAAGCTCGGCAAGCTCAGGAGCTGGCCCGCAACAATGGACTCGGAGCGCAGATAGAGCAACAGAGGCAGGCTAACAAGAAACGGCGACCGGTCGACTTTACGGTGGGAGATGCGGTTTACGTTAGCAAAAAGGGTTTTTCCACCGAAGCTCCTACGACCAAGTTGGACTCGCAAAATGCAGGACCATGGACGATTCTCGGGGAAAAGGGTCACAGCTTCATTCTCGACACCCCTGCCTGGTATAAAGGTAGTAAGCTGTTCCACGCCAGCCGACTGCGCAAAGCAGCAACGGATCCATTACCTCAGCAGTATCAAAAGCCGGAACCACCGGTCGAGATTAACGGAGAACCGGAGTGGGAGGTGGAGCAAGTGTTGGCCTCGCGACTATTCGGACGAAAGAAGACGTTGCAATATCAGGTATCGTGGGTCGGACTCGACCCTGATGAGACATGGTATGAGGCCCGCGACTTGAAAAATTCACCAGTACTGCTGGATACCTTTCACAGGGAGTACCCGGACGCAGCAGGACCTCCGGTAAATTTGCAACAGTGGATCAGGAGCGCAGCAGAGGATATTTTTGCGGAAGACGGACCCGAGGACAATGTTGCCGAACACGATGCGAAAGAGACACGAGAGCGGCGGAAGGCCCCGAGGAGACACACGTAACAGACTCAAGACTCTGACCGCCTACGTCGATCAGGCCTTAAAGGGGGGTAATGTGAGGATCAGGCCCCCAGACCTACCCTCAGAATCACGACTCGGCTCTACCAGCCACGCTGAGCCAGGGATCGGACAAGGGTCCACTTACTCCGGATTTAAGCGCGTCTCTTGAGCGCGTCGTTGATTGTAATTTCTCTCTTCTCTTCAGTTTAGAATTTTCGTCGATAGCGCCTAATACACTGAGGTTCTCCAATGTATGCCTGGCCGTGACAACGAATACCAACAAACGGTACGAGGTGACCTGCCGACCTGCCGACCTGCCAGACGACCCTGACTGATGGGAATTAGGTAGTGTGTGGGCTGAGAGGCGACATCGTGCGAAGAGCCTAGCCCTATATAGTAAGGAGTTTATTAGCCACTGGAACTGCCTTCTTGTGCAGTAGCACTGGGCTAGCTGGCAATCAATCATTGATGTCAGCAGTCATTCAACGTCATGTACGAAGTGGGTACAGTACTCATGTTCGAGTCAGTGGGACGAAAGCGGGATGCGAATGTGGCTGGAGTATCCGTACTTCTCTGTACTCCGTACGTGTCTGGATGTTACATGGGTAAATTTCAATAGGCTGGCACAGTTTCTACGGAATTTAGAAACAAGAGAAAAAGTCGGGCCAAGTTTTACCATGCTAGAAGTGTGATAATGCATAATAGAGACTTCGTAATTTTCGAAACCTTCAAGTAGTATTTTGTACAGTACCTCTAGTAAATTAGACTGTAAAGTTCGGTTCTAACCCAGATATACGAAGTAGATATACATAGTAGGTAGTGCTATATAGCTAAGGTACCTACCTACCTACCTACCTAGAAAAGACTTTTTATACTGTGCTAGGGTGTTGGAACTTAGGCCTGTGACCGTCGTACAGGACATAATACCTACCTACCCAGGTACCTACCTAGGTACCTAGCGTGCATGAGTGAAGTAGATTTTTTACGCTAGTAATTCGACCTATGGTCGCTACGGGAAGCCTTGCCAATTGCAAATGCATGCGTCTGTCTTAGTGGTCAAACTCAGGCTATCTATGGTTAGAATACTAACAGAGACTGTCCATCTCAGTCAGCGCAATCATACATGCTCCATAGGTACCAGTATAGGAATACCGGCATATTCCTGCGACCTATAGTGCCTACATTCGACCATCTGGTATATGCCTACATACCTCGGTACGGAGAATATGCTACAAATTAGATATCAGACGGTTGAGACGCATCCCCCTATCCCCTGTACTTACAAGGCTGGCCATTTGACGTACAAGGCACAGTTAGTGCTCACGCCACAATCCTTGGTTACAGCCCAGAATGTTTGTTGTCCCGAGCAGCGCTTTTCTTCTCTGATTGTCCCCAATCCAACCAACTTTGTTGAATGAAATTCGGCGCCCCTTTTACCCCTGTTACAACAGTTACAACAGCAACCAGATTATACTCCGTATATGCCCGACCTCAATAGCATGAACAATAATCGAATCCATCTGTATTTGTTAATTGTAACCAGCGGTTCGGAACACAATCTAGCTGCGTCAGACGATACTGTTTACCGTTTCATCATGCGCTGAAATGCCAGCCCTCAGCCACATTGCTTTGGCCCGGGAAGAATTCCTTCAAAATCCGTGGTGCACAAGAGAGATCTTGGTTGTTAGACCCTCTGCTCTTAAAACAATATCCCTCGGCATTTGTATGAAACATTGCTGTATCCGTACAGTATGGTGGGTGAAGACTGGGGCCGTGGGGATGCCGGTCCGGATTCTTGTGCTCCGTGCCGGCTAGTTATTTTTGATGCTGCCGCCGCCGCCGCATCTATCTAGTCTAGTTGTAGTCTAGCTTTGCAAGAAAAAAAAAAGAAAGATGTCTTTTACTTCTTTCCATCCCATCTTCTAACCACGGAAGAACACCCGTAACCAGTGGAAGTTAGTATTTCCCTGCTTTGATTCCTAGTGGCAAACATCTCATATGCACGATTATGCGTTTTTGGACAAACAATCAGAGGAGGATGCGATTCGATGGAGTGTGGCGAGGATGACTCCGGGAAGTACTGCCACCGTATACCATACCCACAACACCCATGTAAATACCTAGGTAGGTAACTTTTGGTATGTACGTGCTACTGAGGTACCCGTGGTACGGTATGCTCCCTATCGAAGTGCTTGCTTGGTAATTAATACCAGCTCAACCAGGAATTCTACGTAAGCCAACATCACCATAATCTTCGTCACCATATCCTGGCGCAGAGCAGTATATCACGAGCGACTTGGTTGCCTTTCACTGGTAGCGATTGGCAAACAGGATGTGCAAACATCCTATCTATTCCAATTCAAGTAAGGTAACACACTAAAAAGAGACGGAGTACTCCGCAGCTTCGTGAAAGAAAAAAGAAAAAGAAAAGGGAGCAAGGGTATTGAGGTGGGCTTGGGAAGTTGGGGCAAACTGGCACACAGACCGCACGGCTAGATAAACCGGGAGTCAAAGCGCACATTTGTTCTTCTGATTTACGGATGATCCTATTTCGCAAGTGGACGAGCTGGGGCTCTCCCCAGCCTTTGAGAACGTGCCAACTTGACTCCTAGCGGTTTACCGGCCCTTTGCAAGCGAAGAAGGTGGAGCAAAGGATGAGAGACAAGAGAGGGAGGAAAAGATTTTTTCTTCTTAAAAAAGCGTACCTGTCTACTGATAAACTAGGTTCTAGGAGTATGAACGAAGTCGATCATCGCAATCAAAACAAGTTGACGGGAAAGGAAAGGGTGCATGTAAGACAAAAAGAAGAAAAAGAAAAGGAAAAAAAAGGGGGTCAAGGAGCACTATGAAAAGGCTCCAAAAATAATGGAAATGGCGTATGACACCACAAACGACATACGGTATTCAAAGTTGACACCTGGGCCCCTCAACTCGGACAGGCCCTTTCCTGACTCTGATCTACCCAGAAAAAGTTCAAGATTGGAGCGCTGGGAAGAGGGGAGAGAGAGAGAGAGAGAGAGAGAGAGAGAGAGAGAGAGAGAGAGAGAGAGAGAGAGAGAGAGAGAGAGAGAGAAAGGATAGTAAAAAAAAAAAAAAAAAAACCGGATGCTACGCCCGGTTAGCGGCGCTTTTCTAGTTCGCTACCAACTGATGCCGCCCACCTTACCTCGGTCTAGAATCGTGGAGCAATCAACTGGAGACGTGGGCTGATTGTTTACTCGCTGGTGATAAAACATAGAGTGCGCGCGAATACTACAGTAGAAACAGGAATGGTTGTGCGTAGCAAAGGAAGAAAAAAAAGGTCCAAAAGAATAGTCGCCTTCGATCAAACGTTGCGCTGTGCGTGCAGCCATCCTTGGGAAAGCGTTCCGCGTGGTCGAGCAAGCATCCATGGCATCCCATCGTACGGTGGATATCTCTTTAGCGGCGTGCCAGGGTGGGGCGCAGTTCTCTCTTTGCTCCATCAAATCTTTGATTAGGAGAGGGGCGGCACCATGTAAACCCCTGAGCAAAATGACCCCAAATGGTATCGCGCATTTGCAAAAGAGAAAGAGATTGAAGGGTCTGGCTGTCATTTGCGGAAAATCGTATGCAAGTGCCGTTGATGGTAGCAGTACTTCGTATGTACAGTAGGATGGACGGTAGACATCTTGACGCGTAAAACTGTATTTCTTGGCTTTTTGAACAGTAAAACTCGAGGGATGGGACTTGCTGCCCACAGCTGTTTGTATAGGTACCTACCAACTACCTGCATGCATGTATACCTACCTAAGGTACCTTAGGTACCTACTTTAGGTATTCAGATGCGTAATTCGTAGTAACTAATAGGTGTGCATAGTAAGCTCCAGGAGTAATTACCCACCGTTTTTTCTCGTTAGACTTTCTGTGGTCAAGTATTCACGAAGGTATGTTACCACTGCTTCGAGCGATCTACGTGCTCCATGCGGGAATTGAATCATTTAGGGATGTAATGAGTTGATATCAGCGTCAGGCCAAACGCCAAAAGCCACACGCCAGCGTCGGACCCCACGCAACTGTCATACATGCAGGCTGCCGCATCAACGTCCCAAACAAGGTTAGGTGGACACGCCCATTGTCTCCATTCATCCACAACCTCGATGGCTGACAGTGACAAGAGTCAAACGTCGTGATTGAAAGGTGAACGCTCACTGACAGGCGGGGAGCACATACCCATTTCAACCGCTGTCAATAGCTGAAAGGGCGCAAGGGGGCTTTGGGGGAATAATCCTTAATCGTTTTTGGTGAGGCAAGGCTAAGTACGATACAAGTTGGAGGGAGGGATTGGACATGGGATAGCGGAAAAGTGAAGGGCAAAACGGGGACCTCACTCTGTGGAGTACCAAATCCGTGGCAGGCATTTGCTGTGATATCTGCCTTATTTGTTTACTTTGCCCAGGTAGGAAGGAACATGCGGGCTTGATTCTACTCCACGGCCTTCTTACTTCTTTTTGTGATGAAAGAGTCTATTTGTATTTATCTATTGCTATAACGGAAAGGAACCCAATGTGGCAGGAGAATTTCTAGCGACTGAATATTTTCTTGCCGTAGTGATTTGCTACATACAGTGCATCTGTGGCTTTTTGTTCTCGTCTTTTTTTTCTGAGATAACATCCTCCAGGAGTCCAGAGCAACGATCCTCCAGCCCTGGTCGTGGGTGGGGCGAGGTCCTTTGGGGCCCAAGCATTGATCGCCGCGTAGTCGAGGAGGCTTGTCCCAAACGAGAAGACCAACAACTGGAGACGAAAGCCTTTTTGATTCTGAACTTTAATTTGCCAGTGCCTCTGCTACCCCTGTCATCTTTATTAAATGAATTACAGGCACGGGTTGTCGCATTTGAAGTGGGTGACCTCTGAGTGGTCTGTACCCGCCCAATTGCGCTGTGCTCCGCTGTGCCTGTGCCTGTGCCGTTGCATGGTCGGGTCCGTTTTTTAATGTGTGGTGTGGTGTGTTTACTGATGCAGGACCGCACGCACGCACGCCAGCATTGCTCCCGCTCCACGCTACCGGTTACACTGCCTTGTCTACTTTGTGCTGTGCTGCCTCAACCCGCCGCGTCCACCCGCGCCAACGCTTTTCTTTTTCTTCTTCTGATTTGTTCCTCGTGCGCGCACTGAGACCACACAAGAAAGAGGATCACATCCCCAAGGCTAACGGCTTCGCGCACAGGACTCGAGAGCGGAGAACCCGGGACTGCCTAGGGTTTGGGCTACCAATTAACCTGGGGTCTGCACTCCATGTTTTTCGTGTTCCTGACTGCCCGTCCAGCACCACATGCGACCGCCGGCTTTAGGAGGTAGGATACATTATTCTTTACCTCCAGGTCTCCTGGCAATTTTTTATCATTTTCAAGTCTTTGTTTTCGCTGATGGAACGCTTAAACCTTCTTTACGACTTAGACTCTGAAAATCCTCGGCGCTATTCAACCGCCTCGACGCCGCCCACTGGCCCCCGGCTATAGTGGTAGCACAGTAATTGCCCCTGGGCCTTAGATTACAAGCGAACCAAAGCAGCGCCGTTCATATTTTCGCCGGCAAACCGGGACAATAAAAGGGACACATGGAGTCCCCTTTCTCGCCCGGCACGCCGGGCGCGGCCAGTTCACCTCCAAACTCGCCGCCAGGACCGACATCGTATCAACGACCACTCAGCGCGATGGTGCGATCTGCTCCGAGAAGCAATAGCCGCCTCAGCACTAGCAGCAAATTTGGTGGCGGCAGTCGGGCTTCCGACGATGAAGCGAGGACATCTGTCAGAGTTGGTGAGTTTGGCAGTCGAAATTTTGTGTTTGGTTGAGATTACACAGTTATATCAGCGACAAGGCTGTTGCATTGGGATACTCGAGAATAATATGTTCACCCGTAACGGAGAATGCGCAAATGCTGACGGTCAGGTCGTGCATACAGCTGTTAGGATTCGACCGCCATTACGACCGACCGATCCAGGCTTCGACTTGATCCCGCAAAGATTCCAGCGGTCTATGGTCCAGGTCACATCAAACACGAGCCTTACCATCGACGCACCACAAGGGAGAAAGCTTTTCGTCTTTGATCGCGTTTTCGGCCCAGAAGTCAACCAGGAGGGAATATGGGACTATTTGTCGGACTGTGTCAACGCCTTCGTTCAAGGCTACAATGTGTCTCTCTTGGCTTACGGTCAGTCAGGTGCTGGCAAGTCGTACACCATGGGAACGGCGGTTCCCACCGATCAGGACGATTTTGAAATGACAGGTACGTCGTCCAGTCTGGTCCTTCGGCTTTTTCCCCGTGAATATTCAGCTGGCAGGCCGGTCATTTCTCGTGCATGGAGCTACTGCAACCGCCAGGAGAGTAGTAGCCCGCGAGCTCTAGGTTGGGGTCTTGCAGACGCAGGGCAGACACTCGATTTTACCATTGCTTGCAGGTTCAGCTTGTGTTTTCTAGGTCTTGCTAACGCTGTGGTATCTAGGCGTCATTCCTCGCGCCGCAACTGCGTTGTTCGAGAAACTTGATGGTACTGTCCCCAATAAAGCTGGTAGCAATCCGAACCGAGGCTCTATGTCACAACTTCGCGCCCCTTCGAGGTACAATGCAGCACCGATTCCGTCGCGGAATGGTGAGAAGAATTGGTCGCTCAAGGCTACCTATGTCGAGATCTACAACGAACAATTACGAGACCTCTTACTGCCAGAAAACATACCTACACACGAAAGGAGTGCTGTCACAATCCGCGAAGATGTAAAGGGAAACATTATTCTCACGGGACTTCGACAGGTGGAAATCAACTCAGTCGAAGACCTGATGAATGCGCTCAGTGTTGGATCCGCCCTCAGGCAAACAGATGCGACGGCCATAAATGCACGGTCCTCACGGTCGCACGCAGTGTTCTCGTTGAATCTTGTGCAAAGGAATAAGAAGATGACACCTGCTGCTGAGAAGCGAATGTCGATGCCGGTGGAGTCCGGCAACGAGGCTTTTGTGACCACTGACAGCAAACTGCACTTTGTTGATTTGGCCGGAAGCGAAAGACTCAAAAACACGGGCGCACAGGGTGAGCGAGCCAAGGAGGGAATCTCTATCAACGCTGGACTTGCTGCCCTGGGCAAAGTTATATCTCAGTTGTCATCACGACAGGCTGGAGCTCACGTTTCATACCGTGACTCTCGTCTGACGAGGCTGCTCCAGGACTCCCTCGGAGGAAACGCGATCACGTACATGATTGCTTGTGTCACGCCTGCAGAATTTCATCTGAGCGAAACACTAAATACCGTCCAATACGCACAAAGGGCTCGAGCGATCCAGAGCAAGCCGCGGATCCAACAGGTGGAGGAGGGTGACAAACAAGCCATAATAGACCGCCTTAAAGCCGAAGTGGCATTTCTGCGTGACCAGATTCGGAGCTCGGAGCGTAGCGATGTGGACAGACGCGTTCTTGCCACTGGCGAGAGGTCCGAGCGGCCGGGAGAGCGTGAGGTCGAGCTGCAGAACCAGCTTCTGGATTTCCAGGAAAATTATAGCAGTCTGAGCCAGCGGCATGCAAAACTAATTGCTGAGATGGCCAAGGCTCGCGAAAGCGAACAGGATCAACAGGCACTGGAAGAGAGCCTGGGTGACAGTGCCACGGCGCGTCTCAACCGGTCCAACAGTTTCGCACAGGCTGTTGAGCAGGTCGTGCTTGAATACGAAAAGACGATACAGTCCCTCGAGCAGTCACTCGCCAGCACCCGTGCAACATTATCCAGTACCGAGACAAGCCTCCTGGAGAAGGAGACGAAGTGCGCTTATGTGGAAACTATTAGCAACCAGCTGCAGCTGCGACTTCAGAAAATGATGGACCGCGAGAACAGCACAGAGAGCTACTTGCACGAGTTGGAATCCAAACTCGATGGCCACACCTCTGGCGAGGAGAAGAACGCGGCCATTGTGATAGAACTCCGCAAGGAGATCGCCCGCGTTCGCGAGGCTGAAACCACCGCGGAAGAGTACATTACAACCTTAGAGGAGCGACTTGCCGAGGCCGACCAAGATGCGGAGCTGATGCAGCGTGAGATTGACCGTCTCGAGCAGGTTATCGAACGCCAACGCAGCCTCGGGAAGCTTGACTCTCTTTTGTACGAATTGGACCATGTGAAGCAGGAAGTTGAGCCGGAAGCAGAGATCGCGAATGGTGGCGCTAGCCGTCGGTCTACTAGCCGTTCCTTATCAAACCACTCCCGCAGTCATAGCCACGTGAGCCGCCACAGCCACCAGAAGGAGGATGCAATCCCGGAGGACGAAGAGGATCCATCGGATCACAAGATAGGCACTATACAAGAGGATGACCGGGAGCGGGCCGCTCACGAGGAAGCCACCGCTGCTGGCGGCCAGTCAGCCAAGTCAAATGGCCTGGCCGCATCGCCCCTGGATAAGGAGAACGTCCCTTCCAGTCCTGCACAGACAAAGTTTATGGCCGATAAGCTTGATACTGTTTCACGAGAGCTTGTTGATCTGCGTGTGGAGCATGAAGCAACCGTGAACGATTATGAGATGTTGCAAGCCAAGTATGAAGAGGCTTTGAGGGCCATGGCAGAGTTGCAGGATGCTGTGGACGAGGCACGGCACCCTCAGCCCCGGGACTCGATGATATCTGTGACTTCGCAGCACACACGGCCTTCGTCCTATCTCTCCGACGCACGGTCCAGCATGACCAAGGATGGAAAGCACTGGTCACGCTCGCTCTCGTCCGAGCTTTCCTCGGCGATGCAGACCCCGACCTCTGTTGCTGACGGATCAGACGCTGAGACGCTTGTACAAAAGCCCACGGACGCCCCGTCCGAAAGCATCAAATTTCCTGATCCGTCCGTCCCTACTCCAGATGACGTTCCCGCCACTCGTGCTGATCAATCCGATGCTCAACACTCGCGCTCACCATCAGACGCGAACCTCAGAGCTGAGCTCGAGCGCCTCCAAGCTCTGGCCGCCGAGAAGGCAGCAGCAGAGGCAAGGCTCACTGAAAAGTACTCTCAGTTAGAAAAGCAGCACAGCGACGCTCTCGATATTGTCGAGGAGCTCCGGACCGAAGTGGCCAAGGTCCAGGCCGAAGCTGCCGACCCATCGTCGCCTCGGACAAGCTCACCTCTGATTCGCCGCAAGTCAAATCAGAACGTCATGATGGTTGACCGCGCCCACCGGTCGTTCGCCTCTCTGCGTAACATTGCTACGGAGAACTTTGAGGAGAATCCTGACGTGATGCAGAACTTCACCATCAACCTCGAGGCTGCCATGCACGAGCTTCACACCCGATCTGAGAGGATACAGCAGCTCGAGGCCGATGTCACGGCGGCAAAGAAAGAGATGGAGACTAAGATGACCATCATTTCCGGCCTGACTCGCGAGAGGTCTAGTTTGAAGAGCTCCCCTATGGACATCTCAGTCATCTCGACTCTGAGGGACCAGCTGGAGAAGAACGAGAAGGAGAGGAAAGAGATGCAGGAGGCTCATTCGGCCCGGGAGATTGAGCTGCAATCTCAACTCAACTCGTTACGTGCCGAGGTGGAAGCTGCCAAGACCAAGCACACGTCAGACACAACGGAGCTGGCCGATACGGCTTCTTCTCACGAAGGCAAGGTTGCAGAACTCCAGGCCAATCTGGCAGAGTGGGAGGAGAAACACAGGAAGACTCTGGAGTCCATGCAAACAACAGAGCAGGAGATGAGGAAGACTATCGAGGACCTGGAGGCCCAGCTGGCCGCAATCCCGGCGCCTGACCCCGCCAAGGAGAAGGAGGCAGAGCTCAAGCAGCAAAACCTCGTCACCGCCCTGCAGAACGAGATTGATGAGTACAAGTCCATCATCAGCAGCAACTCAGCAAAGGTGGCTGAATTGGAGCAAGGCCACGCTGCTACGAGGGAGTTGCTCGAGCAGGCTTCTCAATCACGAGAGCTTGCAACGGCTGAGTTGGACCTCCATCAGCAGCTTGTCTCAAAGCTTGAGGCTCAGATTGAGGAGCATGAGCAGTCTGTCAAGCAATACCAGGAGGAGCTCGCCGCTATCCAAGAAAACCACATCAAGGAACTCGAGAATGTCAAGGCTACTTCCAAGCAAGAGCAAGACGAGGCCATTGAGAGACTGACGACGGAGCATTCCGAGAACGTCAAGGTCCTCGAGGGTGAACTCACGGAAGCCCGCGAGGATCTGATGAAGGTCGCAACTCAGGTGGCGTTCGCACTTGGTCTCGACGTGAGTGTGGAGAAGATCACAGATCGCATTGAGGATCTTATCGCCGATCAGAAAGCGCTTTCTCTCGAGCAGCAAAAGACTGCCAATCTTGAGAAGACAAACCAGGAGCTCACGAATATCAACGATACTATTATGCGTGAGCTTGAGGCTGTCAAGTCAACGCTCGCAGACCTGCTCACCACCCCTGGCGAGCCGCTCGCGAGCCCCTATCCTACTGTGCACGAACAGCTCTCGGCTGTGCGGAAACGCATGGGCGAGCTTGATGCTAAGAGCAAAAAGAACTCGCGCTTGGTGGAGGAGCTCGAGGATCAGCTTCAGTCCAACTTTGACCAGGCCCAGATGGCCACGAACCGTTTCTCGACCTTGCAGACGGAGCAACAGTCACGGGTTGAGGAGGCCAATGCTGCCAGGATCAAGGTGCAAAGCGAGCTTGACACGATCAAGGAGGAGTACGCAGCACTCCAGGTAAGATGTCCCTGTTACACTACCCCTTCCTGGCCTTGAGCCCCAATTCTAACATTTGCTTAAAAACCAGGCCAAATTCGACGGAGTCATTCCGAATGACGTCCAGCGGTCAAACTCAATCACATCTGGTTTGCGCAAGAGCGGCTCCGTGGCCTCTTTGCCTTCGCCACCGCCTGCTATCCCCCTGCCACCGCTGCCAGGAACTACCAGCAGCTCACCACCTAATGTTCCCGGCATTCCCGCTACACCGACGGGCGCAAGGCCACCAAGCAAAGATCTCGCCATTTCAATGCAGATTCAACAGGATCAAGAGGCTAGGATCCGGACCATTGAGAAGCATTTGACGGCTGAAAAGCAGCTGACTGCTACGCTGGAAGAGGCTTTGACCGACCTCGAGGACCAGTCCAAGAAGGTCAAGGCCGACTGCGATGCCTGGCGACGCCGCTGCAACGAGCTCGAGACAGAAATGAAGGAGCTCAAGGAGAAGCCGCAGCCCGACAACCGTTGGAGTCTGCACCAGGTTGAAGAGGAGCGCCGCAAGAGGCGGGATGCTGAGCTTGCTAACGCAAGACTCGAGGAGCGCATGAATGCCATCTCAAAGAAGAACAAGAAGAAGGGCAGCCTCAACTGCTTCTAGGCGCGTGCGGTTGTTTCCGGCCTAGGAGCTATGTTCGTCTTGGCCTTGGTTCTGATGGGCGTTGTCGCCATGCTGAGGCCAGACGTTGTACTGCTTTGTTCAGCGTTTCTTCCGGCATTTTCTGAGTATTTCTCGCCCCCGCCCCCTGAAGATATCTTGTCATGGTATATTTGGGGGCTACGACAGTGTTGAGCAATGTTTGTCTTGTTTTTATTCCCCCGTCCGAGACGATCAAGCGGTACATGTTGGAGGAACTGTTTTATTTTTGCTATGTCTTGTATTGCTCACGCCTTCCCTTCTACATTTTTCAATTCATGAGATACCTCTTTTACGTGGCTTCTTGTTACTTATTGGTTTGGTCATTTTGAACCCTTTTAGCACGTTTGTTATCTATCTACCTTGATGAGCGAAGAGAATGAGGGTATGTTTGCCCCTAGCTTGTGTTTAGGTTTATATCCAAATAACATATGGTGAGGAGTTTTTGTTTGCAACAATTGCTTGATGTTTTATAATGATCCGTGTTTAATTCATTGTACACCTGATCCTAATTTCACGTTTAAGTCTACTTACGTTGAAGTCTACATCTGTTCATATTCAATCTCGCCGTGTTTCAGTCTCAGTGGCGTGATTTTACGCAACCATGGTTTCAGCGGTCATCTTCCAGCATACGTGGGATGTAGAGCAGTGGCCCGCTGAAAGTGGTTTAGTATGCGAGGGCGGCGACGAGAACCCCTTGAGGAACCATCAAGGCGGGCCGTGTTACAACTCATGAAAAGCCGCATGCGTGCAACAAGTAATTGTCCACCGACATTTCAGTGACAGCTACAATGTGTCGGCAATGGGGCTACATGCGCCAACATTGGCTTCCAGTGGAAGCCTTGCGACAACCTCACTCATTGTGGCGTTGCCCCGTGACAGCAGTAATGTGTTGGCAAGGCTGGATAAAGACGGATGGACCAACGCGATGGCTGTATCAAAGCCGAGCGATTGGATGTTCGGAATTTTGAGATTTGTCGTTCTCTAGAGTTTACACAAACCTTATGTGGCATTCTGCAAGGTACCGACTCAGATGAAAGGCCAGCCTACGGAGTAGACGCAAATGGACTGAATGGCGTCAGGGATCATGGGCCTACGGCAGACATGCGGGGGACACACGGCTGGCACCAAACTCCCTTGTGATGAATTCATGATTTACGGAGCGCATGGGGGGGGGGGGATTCCAGGGAAAAGAAGGTGAGCACGATGAATTTCCTCGTCTTTGTTGGACTTGTGCGCACCTGTACGCGCAGAAAGAGAGGTGAATATTCGTCCCGAACAGGGGAAAAAGAAACCCGATCAAAAAGCCGGGCGGGTAGCCTACCAATTGGCACCGGAACGTGGGCGAGGAAAACATCACTCAAATGATCGCAACCCGGTCAAGCCCGTCCTTTGTGCCAAGGTGAGTGTGACCACTGCCGTTTTGGGACCCAGTCTCCGAGAAAGGGGAGGGTAAAAGAAAAGAAACTGACCTTGACCGGATTGTGGGTCAATCAAGAGCAAAAGAGCATCGCTCCAGGGCCAAGGTCAGAAGAATATCACCTCGTAACAAATTTCCCACTCGGTACAGGCTTACAGGGACAAACGATGCTCTGATTGGCCCTGTCCCTTTGGTCTGATTTGTTCAGTTCATCTGACAATGAAGATCTCCTTTTGACACACGAGTGATGATCTCTGTTAAGGGACATGTTGAGGCGAAGATCTTTTCCCACAAGGGCCGTGTGTTGCGTGCTCCATGCTCCATGGTTTACTACTTTGTACGAAGCACTATGTAAGAGAATATTGGCCGAGCAACTCTATTTTGGGAGGTTTCCAATCACCACAACGCCGCGTATTCCGTAGATTTACGTGTGATAATCATGCTTGGCGAGATTGAACAGGTATGAGCCTAGGCAATGTGTTGAAAAAAAAAAAAGGGCAGGACTCAGAAATGCGACATGATATTAATTACGTCGGTTGTCTAATCTGGAATGGCATCTTTTGTTTTTGATTGAGGCAAATCAGGGCATTTGCGAAATCGTTATCATTGACTACAACATGGCCGTTGTTGACGTTAACGTACATTCGCTTATTTCATACAAGAATGTAGACCTTGGAATCGTATCAGTCATGATGACTGAACTGGCAAGACTGCACGCGACAGCTGGAACAATATTGCACGCGACAGCTGGAGCAAGCAACGCTTGGAAAATTTACCAGTGGGTAAAGATAAATGAGGCAAAGAAATAATATGATTTGGCAGACTTGGGTACGAATAATTGAACTACACTGTGTAAATTACCTCTTCGATGACGATGTTGGAATCCGCTTAACCGGGAGGAAATCGGCATTTTATTCGATGAAGCAAGCTTGGAAGCTTTGCTTGCTTGCCTACAAGAGTCTTGGCTGTCCCTTGGCTGTCCACCAACCTGGTGATTTTTTTTCTTTCCCAATTTCGTCCAAACCCCGTTGGCGCGCGCGCGTGGGTTGGGGGTCCCAGGAAAAAAAAAGGGTAGGCAACCTACCTAGGACAGGACGAGCAATATGGCACGCGATCGACCGTCAGTCAGATGTTAAACAATAAAAACAAAGTACAGTACAAAAATACGAAGCCAAAAACAGAATCGCACACACATTACAACTTCATGGAAGCCATCACAAACTTACCGCCAAACCCGACTCAGAATCTCATGGGCGGTCTTTTCGCCTCTTCGCGACGCGAAAGGGAAAGGGAATATCCATCCCTTTCTCTCTCCCCTTGGGGGTTAAAAGGGGTGCGGGGATAAGCTTCCGCAAATTGTCCAAAAAAAAACCGAACACCCACGTCACGCATTGTACAGTAGCAGCCTGGCGCGGGCCTATTCGTGTTTATCACGGTAAAGGATTAGTGGCGGGCATTCTTCAATCCTCGTGACGATTTTTTGTTCCCTTCATGCTCAGTCAAGTCAGTGTCGTCAGGGCAGAGCCAGGCCACGCAAGGTACCACTGCCGCCGCTACCGTAAGCAGAAGCTAAAATCCAGCTTTATCGCGGAATGTGGGATCAAACGCCCCACGGGTAAGCGGCACTGAAGCGAGGCTCAAAAAATGTAGGCAGGGGTTCCATGTGGGGTACCACCAAACCATTCAAGTTTACTTTCCTTAGTCTTGGGACTTTTGGGCTTTTGCTGGGCAACATTACCATGTTTTTTGTGTGTTTTAATGCACCTTCGGAATGAGGGGGGCAACTAACACAGCAAGCGCTGCAGTGTTAATTTCTGATGTGCGGTTCTTGATTTTAATCACGCTTAAGGTTTACGACGGACGAGCTGTCATCCCTGAATGAAAAGGTGATGTTATTCGCACATTGGTTGATCATTGATGACCAAATGCATACTGTAAATAGGGCTCTTCAACAGTAGGGACGAGCGACAATGCCGAGAATTGCTGACTTTTGACAGAACGGTACATCGGCACATTGGTGAGCTGACTGCTTCTGCCAGTCCTCTTATGCCGGCGGCGAGGTGTACCAGTGTCAATTGAGAATGTAAGTACTGTGACGCTGGCCTCCTCTCCATGACGCAGTAAAATCTGCGATTGGGAGGCAGAGGTCGAATCGGGTCGGTCGGTCTCTCCTACTGTGCCGTAGTGGGGGCGGGCCAAGATGAATTTTGAGAAAAGGACGCGTGGACAGGACCAGGCAATGTCTGGGCGGCGCTACCGGTTGCACAGTAGGAATTCTAGTATAGCCAGCATACCTTACGTACCTTGGCTAATAATTCTTCAGCTTGACAGCAAAAAAGAGGCTGGATGGGGATCAAGTATGGCGTAGCTAGTCGATCCGGGATTCGTGACCTAAGCAAATGTGCTCGATAAAATACTGTGGGATCCGATAACATACTGGTACCTACATCAAAAAGTCTGAACTTTAAGTTAAGTTGGAGCGTGGCCACATTAAACTCAAGATGGAACGAACCGATAAGCTCAGGGGATTGAATTTTAGAAAGCATGGAAGTTCCAACGCACTCTGTACACTGTCAGTTTACCACGGTAGGTGCACAAACAAAAGGAGAAGATGGAACTGTTTGAATTCCCATTTCGGGCGTGATTGGATGACAGGCCCATACGACTGGGAACCAGGGATACACTCGCGACCGGGCCAAGCCTAACTCAACACCCGTTCGTTCCTTTGCCCAAAGACCCACATTAGTCGTTTGACCGACTCGATTTCTGAGTTACATTTTCCCCTTTCCTTTTGGTGCCCCTTTGGTGGCTAATTTGGCCAGCGGTGTTTTAGATCTAAAATCGTGAAGGGGTTACGTAGGTACCTTAAAAAAGAACTTAGGTACGGTAGACTAGCTCGCAATGACGATGGGCTGTGTAATAATTAGTCTAATGTCGCAGGGCTCGGGGGATGGCAGAAGATGCAGCCCAGCAGGGAAAAGCGTGAACGGCTAACCGGCAAACACAGGGCGCAAGGGGCTAAATGTTCTGGTGAATCTTTGCCTGCTGCCTTGACTGTCCCAAATTGTGTGCGTACCTGCCGTGTCACAGTGCGGGCTCAGTGTCAGGCTCAGGAAGGGGGTTACAACGGGCGCTGAAATGAGGTTAAGCGCTCAAATCTCCTACTCCCCGTTTTTATTTTTTTTATTTAGAGTACCATGTACTGTAGCGGTATATGGGTTGGAATTAAACGTTAATTGTTACTGCATATCAAGTTGAAGCATGGTAACCCCCGGTCATAAGAAAAATGACGGATCGGTTTGCGGGCGGACAATGGTCTAGATCAACGTGATGCGGTCGACGCAAGCCTCGTCACTACTCCTTTCCCTATCTGCCATGTTTGTTCCGATTTCTGAAAGGGGCTTGTGAGGCTGGGCTGAGTCTAGGTAGGTACGCAATACGCATGACAGACAGTTGGGGAACCCTTTGACTGTGATGTTGCAATGCGATAGTCCAGATGTGCTGCTAGTCAAGGTAGGGTATAGAAGACAGAAGCCTACCCACTCCGAATACTGTGCATACGGTATGTAAGAAAACGAGGAGTTCATCTCTAGGTACCTCGCCATTCCTTCCCGCCCACTCACCTTTACTGTCCAGAACTTGGATCCGCAACACATCTCTCTTTCCCGCCTTGGCTGCTCCGCTGGCTTGACGGGGATAAGATCTTGGCGTTCTGGTCGTTTCAAGGGCTCCCTGGGCGACTTTAGTAAAAAGCCAACGCTTCCGCACCCTGAATGTGGCAGCAGATATATCTACCTTATGCTTAGTTCGTCCTACTGTTTATTAGTTCCCGCACCCGAAGAAAAAAAAAGGCACGAGGACCGCCCCTACCCTAGGTACTCTCAGACCTACCTACCTCTGACAGCCCGTATCTACAACACTTGCACGACATTAGGCTGGTCTCGAACGGGAAGGAGCCATCGCCTACAGAAACAATTTGACTCAGCCGCCTTGCTGTTTTTGACATCATATATTGGGGAGCGTCACCTTATCTCGTTTCTCTTTTGAGATATCCGCGAACCCTTTTGGAGCATCACGCGCCAACAACTTGGAACTTTTTTTCACCTTCCGCCCCTCCTGTGTGGCATGTCACTCTTTTGACCACCATTCATACCAACAGCTCAGCCTATCCATTGACCAGTTTCGCCCCCTCATATTCTTCTATTGTTCTCTTTGTTCTCTCGATACCCCTTCAGCGACATTTTCTGGCGGAATTTGCTACGTTTGTAGCACCCCAACTGGCCTCACCTACAAAACCTCGACCCACACAGGGCAACTTTCTAAGCGCACACCAGGATCGACCGGCTTCTAATTCCTTGGTCGGGTGAAGGGACCAGCGCCTCCTGGTTTCCTGCGCATTCAAAATCTGTAACAATGAAACTCTCAAAGAGTCTCGCCATTTTATTGCCTTTACTGCAGGTCACAGCAGCACTCCCACAACCAGACCAGCCTCACTTGGGGAAGGTGTTACGAGCAGAAGAAGCAGCGCCAGTGGCTCCAGGAGGTCAAGCGCCAGCGTCTGCACCGAAAGCACAAACGGAGGAGAACAAGGAGGTAAAAGAGCAGAAGAAAGAGAAGCCTAAGGAGAAGAAGAAAGACAACAAGTACTTCCACGAGCCGGGCGGTGATGAGGTCCTGGGCCACTACGACATTCGGTACTTCAAGGAGTTGGTCCCGTACGAGGAGCACCGGCCAGCATTGCGACACTTGATTCGAAGCTATTTGACCGTCTTCAGAGAACTCGGCATCGAGACGTGGATAGCGCATGGCACTCTCCTCGGCTGGTGGTGGAACGGGCGCATCATGCCTTGGGATTACGACCTGGACGTTCAGGTCTCAAGCGCGACCCTCTACTATCTAGGCAAGCATTACAACAGGACCACCCACGAGTACTCGTACGTCGATCCCGTTGACGGCCAGACCCACAACAAGACGTATCTCCTGGATATCAACCCCCACCACATCGAGCGCGATCGCAACGACGGTATGAACGTTATCGATGCGCGCTGGATCGACATGTCTAATGGCATGTTTGTCGACATCACCGGATTGGCTGAGCGTGAGCCTGGAAAGAGCCCGGGAATCTGGAGCTGCAAGAACTACCACCGATACCGAACGCGCGACCTGTACCCGATGCGAGAGTCCGAGTTCGAGGGCGTGCCGGCCACAATTCCGTATAGCTTCGATCGTATTCTTACTGAAGAGTATGGTATGAAGAGCTTGGTGACTACCGAGTTCATGGGGTAAGTTATGCGTGAAGCTTGTGACCGGGACATGGATCAATTGAATGTATGCTGACCTGCGCATTTCACAGTCATCACTGGGAACCGGATCTGAAGGAATGGATTCGGGTGCAGAAGCCCGATGGCCCCAAGGTCTAAAACGAACACACTACGTGCGTACCGGGTTGTCAGGGGACAAATCCTCCCTCGCCGTTGCCGGGCGCAATCAAAACCGACATATTGCCCACGCTGGGCCTTTCCAATCAGCGTCGCTACGAAAGCGATATACCAAGACCTGGGATCAGGCACACCCATCTCGTCGTGGAATCTTGCAACCATCGATGGGAAAATCTACCTCAAGCCAAGGGGAAGGAATAGCCGCCAGATGCGAGCGTCAGATCTCCATCTTGGCTGGGTAAAAGGCGTTAAATGAACATGAGCATTTACATGGCGTTAATTGTTGGATCTGTCATCAATCGGTTCTTTTATCAGCATCAAACCCAATTCATAACAGAAACAGTATGAATATAGCATTTGTATGCACCTTTTTCACTTTTGTTTTTAATTTCTTTTGTTATTCAAGACTTTGATCAGGGCATATTTAGCGTATTACGTGCCGGGTTTTTCTATACATGTATATATTTCCCTATTCAAAGGATGAGGACATACATGCAAATGTTCTGTGAAAGGACTACCTGCTGGCGTACTTGACAAAAGTTTTGAGAGTGGGAAGGGTTATCACCGGGTGCTCGCGACCCAGACAGACATTACCTGTGATCTGCTGGATCCTGACAACATAGAGATATAGATGGGTTCTTCAATCCGGTCAAATACTACACGTAAACCTGATATACGCTTAGCCAACCACTTCATGAGTAGCGTATCCCTTCTTGAGGCGCATGGTACTAAAGACTGATATATCACAATAGGAAAACTTCTAAAAATGTATGATATTTAAGTGCCAGTCATTGCGACGACGACGCCCTGATCATGTATCTACTATGCTTGTGCCCTGCTTAGTATTCAATCGCTATGCTATAGATTTAGATGTTGATGTTAAAAAAAAAAAAAAAAAAAAAAGATAGGAATGTCCCGGTCGGCGTTGAAGCGTCCAGACTGAATAGACGTGTTCGCCACCCACACGCCCTGACCAAATGCACAATATGATAAGACTTTGGACTCAGCTTCGCCCCTCACCACCGTTCTCGCCATCTCGACCCTCCTGGTTCATGCGGCGCATCCGTTCCTCGGCCGCCTTTGCCAAAATCTCTCTCCGACTCAACGAGACCTGCGCGGCGCCCGCCGGACCCGCACCACTAGCACCACTAGCACCACCGAGCACAAACTCGCCGCCAGTCCACCCTCCATGATCCGGGGCGTAGTCCTCGTCGTCTGCGGTTTCGTCAAAGCCTGGCCCATCACCGACGGTCCGGCCACCCTTTGAGATCCAGTCCTCGGCCTCAACCTCGCGCTCGATGGCGTGGCACAGGTCCCAAAAGTTCCTGTCGTGGGGGCCGTGGACGTTGTGGGCGAGCTCGTGACACAGCGTCTTGCGGATGGTCTTGTAATCGCGGTAGCCGTCGCCGGCGTCGGTGCGGAGGCGCAACTCGATCACCTCGCCCTTGTTGCGGTTCAGGCCCAGGGTGCGGCCGACGCCGCCGTCGTGCGACATGTCCGTGTGCGCGGCCGGGTCCATCTCGGTCAGCAGCCCGACGGTGAACTTGCGCCGGCGCATCGACTCCCGGATTCCCCGATCGTTGGCCACCCGCTCCAGAAGCGCCTGCGACCGCTCTGGGCGGGGCAGGTACGGCAGTGGCCGGATGGAGAGGAACGTATAGATATCGTCGCCCGGCCGACGAGCAGTGGTGCGGTGCGGTCTCGCTGCTGAGGGGACGACTCTAGAGCGGCGCTCGCGGCGACGCGCGGCGTACTGCTCGGCTGCGCGCAGGGAGTCGATCTCGGATAGTTTGGCGGCCAGCAGGCGGAGCTTCTTGCCGGCCATGGGCGCGAGCGGGGAGGTACCGTTCTCGCCGGCCTTAATGAGGCCCGTCGGCGGGGGTGCGATGAACTTGTGCGTCGACCAGTTGAAGCTGGGGCTGTCGTCTGGGGTGTCAAAGAAGTCTTCGCAGGCGAGCGTGAGGTCATCTAGGGTGCCCGCTGCGGTGAGGTTGAAGGTTGTCGACTTGGCGCCGAGGGAGACTGTTATCGGGATCGTGTCGACGGCGTCGGCGTCGGTGTCGACAACCGACCTGGGAGGCAGCGCCTCACTAGATGTGTGTTGGTTGGGAGCTTCTGACATGGGGGTTTGACTGAGCTGTAGGTTATGTAGGGTCGTTTTTGTTGGGTTATGATCAGATCCTGTACGGAATGTTGGATTATGACGTTTCGACTACTCAGGTACGGAAATGAGAAACCAGGGAGATTTGTGTTAAGTCTGTTTAATAGTAGGGAGGATATTTTTGAAAGTTACAAACGAAGTAGAATATGTATATATTTACAGAAGAAAACTGCGGAGGAAGCGCATTAATGTGAGTAGTTTGAAAAATATATTCGGAGGCGACGGAAGTAAGGGAAGTCGTCATCTCAAGTCAGCCTTAATGCCCCCCGGTATCGAAGGTTCCATGCACCCACTGCAATGGAAGATTTGTTTGCTTTGTCAGCTGTATGAATTTGCCTTAGTGGTTGGTCGTTGAATCGCCTCCCAGCTATCACTGACTAAAAATGTCAAGCACGGAGACTCCCGACATTCGGCTTTTGGGAGTGCACCTGTAATTAGTATGTTTGACAACAAGATCCTCTAAAACCGCACAGCCTGCCTATATGTCAGTCTGGCCTGCTGGGTATTGGTTATTAATAGCTAGCTGTACAGTGCCCCTCAAATCAACCAACACCTCCTCGACCAATGATTCGTTTTGAGGAAAGCGTTCTCCACGCCCCCTGCTTTACCAATGTAGCCTATTCATCAAGATCCGCAATTGACGTAAGGAAGCTGCGGCCAGTGGATCCCCAGACCAGCCAGCCCCACAGCTCGTGCCTGGCCCGGTTGGCTGTGTTTCTTCCTTGTTGTGTCAGTACAAGGCGTCAGTCCAATGAGAAGCTAGTCGCGTTCGTGTCCTCTTCCTTAGAAAGTGCCGGGCAGGGACTTTATTAAAACAACATCCAAGCTTCGATCTCGCAAACGGCGCAGAGACACGATAGCCTTCAATCTCCCGACCTTCATTACCAGAAACCCCCCAATTCAATTGCCGCGACACCGCTGAGAACAGGCCAGCCCAACCCGGAGTGATTTCGACTGTTTCGCTGCTCAGCGCAGCAACAACACTGCCCAGCATGCTCAACCTCTTCAGAGTCGTGGGTATGAGAGCCGCACTAGCATCGGAACCGGGACGCAAATGGCATCACTAACCATCACAAACTGCGCACAGGGGACTTCTCCCATCTGGGGTCAATCATGATCCTTATTCACAAGATGACGCAGCTCAATGTTTGTTCTACGCGCTCTGTCCCGGCTTGACCTCACCAGAGCTGCTTCGGTTGGCTGACCCTTTTTATTCATCCTCCTTCAACACAGAGCTGCTCAGGTATCTCATTCAAGTCACAATGCCTGTACCTGCTTGTCTACATCACAAGATATCTCGGTATGATGAGCCTCCAAACCCCACAGGCACCTCGCCTCTAGGTTTCCAGACTAGCCAGACCACCAGCTAATCACTTTACCGGTTGCCTTCAGACCTCTTTTCAACATCCAGCATCTACAACGTCATCTTCAAGATCCTCTTTATCGGCTCACAAAGCTACATCATCTACCTGATGGCCACGGCTTACAAGCCTACCAACGATCCCAATGTTGACACTTTCCGTGTTCAGTACCTTCTCGGCGGTGCCTTTGTGATGGCGATCCTTTTCCCCTACGCCTGGACTCTGTGGGAGATTCTCTGGGCCTTCAGCATCTGGCTCGAGTCTGTCGCTATCCTTCCTCAGCTTTTCATGCTCCAGCGTACCGGCGAGGCCGAGACGATCACGACGCACTATCTGTTTGCTCTGGGACTGTACCGCGCCCTCTACATTCCCAACTGGATCTGGAGGTACTTCACCGAGCCGCAGCACAGCGTCGACTACATCGCCGTCATTGCGGGTATCATCCAAACCATTCTGTACAGCGATTTCTTCTGGATATACTACCAGAAGGTGTGGAAGGGCCAAAAGTTCAAGCTGCCTGTATAATTCGGGTACGACTAATCATCTAGGTGAGAGGTCAGTAGGCTGACTTGGTATGTCTCGCTGGCCAATCCCGTGAGTGAGCGGATGGCCTGGGTCGCTATCGGTTTGTCGGCAACTCTGACAAGTGTTCGAGGAATTTCCTTTTGTTTCTTGGACCGCGAGTGTGCGTGTCGTACGAGATGTACAATAGACCGAGAAGAATTGCGTGGCATCTATGATCAACGCAGCAAGGATCAATATTTGAAAAGTCGAGCGTAACCAAAGGGAATTTTCGTATAAATGGCGTTTTGTGGAAAGGGGCAGATTACTGGGCACAGCTGCGCCACATTCTTGCTACCAAAGGCAGGTTAGAAGATCTGGGAATTTCTATTTTAGTTTTGCACATAGTCCGATGTATTGACAAGCAGGTTTCTGTTATGGTTGTTTTCTTTCGCAACGCCACGAGGCCAGCCACTCACTCGACAAGTCAAGTCAAATGCATGCCTTCGGCGCTGGGCCGAAACGTTCGCAAAAACATCCTGTTTCCGGCAGTCATCGGCTGCAACATGATCTCAAGGCGCATTAGACTAGAATTCGTGGGATATCCGCGGGGGGAAGGGTGCAAGTGCCGGTTCACTCATCTGTACATGGTTGATGGTTCTCCTTTTTCCAACGTTGCCGAAGCGTGCATATTGGGGTTGCGTGGATTCTTCGCCGCTGCGCGGCTCGACCTCGGCTGAAAAGACCGGCCCTTTCGCCGTGACAAAAGGTCCGAGCACAATGAATGATGATGGGTTGACGCGGTTGTCACCCGTCTGAAGTTGTTCAACATGAGACTTTAAACTTGGGCAAAGTTGTATAAGTTGGCCATGGCCCCTGGGTTGGTTTATGGAGGAGGCCCCATGGCCCTTTGCAGTTTTGCCCATCGACCACACCCATTTCAAGTCTAACTGAAGCTCGTTGGGACAAGGCCCCCCTCGGGAGCATTCACTTGAACATAAACTCCCAGAAAAACAGCCGACAACAACATCCCGGTTTTCTCGCTAAGCAGACCTGGATACGACTCCCGCCTCACATCTTCTCAAAAGCTATCAAGATGTTACCACAAGTTTCGAGCAGGACATTGCTCCTGATCCCAATACTCCTACACCAGGCCGTCACCGTCGTCAATGCCCAGGGCACCAGCAACATGCCACCGCTCAACGTGACGGCCATCTCGGCGTCGGGGGGAGACTCGACGTTTGAGTGCTGGCAATTCGGCCCCTTCACATCGGTGACAGCCCCGGGGGTAAACGACGCGTCGGCGCTGCTGCTCACCACGGCGGCCACGCAGGTCAACTACGCCATGTTCCCGGCCGGGTCGACGGGTGGCCTGCACCGGTCCCCGCGGCTGCAGTTTGTCGTCTTCATGACAGGCCGGGCACGCATCACGCTACCGAACGGCAACGGCACGTACGAGATCAACGGTGGCGGGAGGGGCTGCATGATCGTCTCGGCAGACACGTCGGACGTTAGCAGGGTCGGCCACACCACCGACTACCCCGGCGACACGCCGACTGGGGTCATGCAGGTGCCCATCACCAACGGCAGGCAGGGCTTGGGCAGGTACAGGGTTCTACATCAAGGGACCTGCACTGAGGAGGAGCTCGGCGGCACCATCACGACGCCTAACGACGGGGGTGGTTACATAGATGGTTAGGGACAGGATGGATCAGGGGAGTAGGATCTTCTCTTTTTTTGATTTGGAGTTGATGGAATGGGGGTGGGATGGTTTTTCTTCATGGTTTTTTTTTTTTTCTTCCCTCACTTTTCATGTGGTGCCTCGGGGGCTGCTCACAAGCAAACAGTAAGAAAGTTGGTTAGGAGTGATTAATGGGGAGGTTTGTTCGGAGCAATAGATATTGTTCCAAAAGGGATATGGCTTAGATGGGGCTAGCACATACGGTGTTCCCTCCGTTCCTCGCTGGCCGGATGGTCTCTGTAATGGGATTAGCGG
The DNA here is from genome assembly GCF_000002495.2 of Pyricularia oryzae 70-15. NCBI lineage: Eukaryota > Fungi > Ascomycota > Sordariomycetes > Magnaporthales > Pyriculariaceae > Pyricularia > Pyricularia oryzae. The sequence goes on along the minus strand of NC_017844.1, from coordinate 1,797,192 downwards.
GGAGGAGGGAGGAAAACGAAACGGTTTATATTTCGATTACCAATGATGATGAGATAGCATCCTGCATTCTGGCGCAATTTATCATAATGCTAAAAGCGCATTGCCCTCTTCAACCTCGCTCTCTGCTGGCGGCTTTGTGTTTCATCTTTGACAATTTGTGAGATGGTGATTGTTGGGAGAAGTAAAGCTAGCTAGCTACCTTGGCTTCAAAATATCTAGGGCCTTGCTTGTCAAATCAGACGTACTAGTGCGCCTAGAAAGTGGTTGTCAGGATGTATTTCAATGAGTAGGTAGATAATCTGCCAGTCAGGTGCCTCGCCTCAAATGATCCGAGTGTCAAAGTTACAATTTTGCAACGCAGTAACTATCGAGTTCCTCCGCAATTCAAGTTTGCATGGTTTTCCTGCCCGTGTCAAGCCGTGTGTAGACAAGGGGTGCAGGCTTTCATGGCCGTGTACAAGCTACTATGTGGATATTCAACTCCTTCCGTGCTTAGTCATGATACGAATTAGGATGTCATTTGCTACCACAGATATAAGCGAGAAGTTGACTGGAGAATTCTATGCCTAAGGCAGATTTCCGGGGAATAGTTTGTTAGCGACAGGATGTTGTTTTTAGAGGAACTCCAGATGAAGTTCTCCCGATCGCGAGAATATGCCGTTGCTGGTGAGACTATCCCTTTGTATGGAATTTAATTTTTTGTGCAAAGAACGCATCTCCGACCGCAGCCTTGTCGGCTTGGCTAATGTTGGATGATCGATCTTGGACTGGATGACCAACCTATCCTGGTGTTGAAATAACGGTTTTATGGGGGCATATTGGACTACTAATGACTCGTTGATAACAATCCATCGTAGTATAGATTAACTCCTCCCCTTGATACAATGTCTCCAATAGTGATGGAGCCATGCAAGTGATGACGATAGAGCATTGCACGGGTGTTGAGAGAGGTGCAAATTGTTTAAATTAGGTTCTAGTTAAGGTAAAGTAAGGTCCGAAATGACGACTGCTACTACGTGGCAGATAGATTAGACATATAGTCAGTTCTAGATTCGAGGCTGCAGGCCAGACATGTTGTGGGCAATGTCGGGTAAAGGCAAGGTAAAAGTGAGTGACTGACTTTTAGCTGAACTGGCGTTCGTCACGGGCGCAGAGGACTGAACCCCGCCCGGCCATGCGATTGCAGCGCAACGGATCGTGAGCCTCTCCAATTGCCGAAGGTTCAAGCGACGCGCAGATCAGGAACATCAGATGGGGTCTGCATGAACGGACGAGACTCTCGCATCGAAGGTGAATGTTTTCAATTCGTCTCCAACCCCGGCAATCCACGCCGCACTTTTGCAAATCCACAGGGATCACGCTCTGGCAGGCAATTACTCAAGCGAGATAGAAAAAAAAAAAAAAAAAAAGAACAAAGAACGAACCGCAATCCTAAACCTGGACTTGGGGGGCTAGACCTAGACCTAGTCCGTGCACATAGGTACCTACCTACTTTACACATTCAATTTGATCCGAGGACCAAAGCTCTTTCCCCGATCGGTGTGCAAGACAGGTAGAACCCAATCACCATATCTCACCGTCGATTGTAGGGTTCATTCCAAAAACGGAATCAAAAATGCGATTTAGCAACGGCGATTGAGAAGCAGCGAAGTATGCTTCTCCCGACCTGATTGCAAGTAACCAACTCTGGCTCACACCTTGCCTTCCTAACTGAGGTTCTTTACTTGACTTGCCCTCGCAGTTAGTGCACTGTTCATTCAATGGGCCACGCGCGACCGAGAAATACAGAGGCGACTTGGCAACTATGAAGCCTTCCAGGGGGGGCGTTCAATCCAAGTGCAGTCAGTTCCTCTGGGTCGGTTGAGTTTGATCCTTGTCCATCACATTCTTCCACGCCGCCCCCACCAGAACCCTGCATTTCTGATATGCGACGCTTGCGGCTCGTCTGACTTCCGGCTGCCGCAAAATCCTTGATCCTCGTCATTGTTCGCCTTGACACAAAGGACAACCTTCAAGTAATACTGACGTGCGAACGACATGTCGTGTGTGACACTATCTCATATTAAAGTGTCAGCTATCTACCTATATACCTTAGTACTCGGATCATGCTTGCGCAGACATGGCATGCCCACCTGTGTCTTTTGCTGTGCATCCAAGAACGAAAAACAAGGTGAGCCGAAGCATACGGAGGAGAAATCTGGCCGCAGGAGGACAGTATCGCTTAGATGCCCAGACTCTGGGTACGAAGTATATGGAGTATCAGATAGGTAGTTACCTAGGTATCCAATACTGGGTACCTTAACTGGGCTGTTAAGGCGAGGTAAGGTAGGGTATGAGCGATCTGAGCCTAATGATTTTTTTTTTACCGGTAGGTGCAAGTTACCTGGAACGGATCCTTTGATTTCCTTGCAAATGGGCATGGGGGCTCCATCCTGTGATGGATATGGAACTTCCATGCGTCGCCGGCGGTCGTCCTGTTCATATCCACCGCCCTCCACGATCTATCTATCATTCATGCCTTCTCGAGTCACTTTCATGCCTGCCTACTTCCCTCTTTTCCCCTGGATTCCCATTTGTTTTGTTTTCCTTGGATTTCTGCCTGTTGATCTTTCTGTTTTCCCTGTCTCTTCTTACATTTTGCCTCACCTTGACTTCTTTGGCGGGACCAAAATGATTGCTCAATCGTTTGTTGTCTTGCCTGGTTGTAGTTTATAGTTCTTTTTTTTTTTTTTTTTTCTCACCCATCCAACCGTACCTGTCGCGCATCCTAGAACACGATAATCCGAAACGTAGCAAAGAAACACTTTCTGGTCTGGCTATCGGATTTCTTTTGCTCGGCTGCACACAGTCCATCCGAACTTTTTCTTATTCTTGGTGTGAAACGAACTCGACGAACAAACGACCCGTAATGAGGACAAAATCGAGGCTGCCGTCGACTCGGCGCCTGTTGACTTGCCTAGGAACTTCGATTCTATTTTTCCTGCCCTCAGTGAGCGGCAGCTTATCTTTAGAGCCATTTGCGCAAGACGCTACAGCTGCTCATGCACTGGATGCGATATTGGAGGATCCGGCGGCGGTTTTGGCCGAGAGCTTGGTAGTCTCTCACAGGAGGAGACCGGAACGAGACGAAAATAATGCTAGGGATGGGGTCGTGGAGGCTCTGGATCATGAGAGGATACAGGCATACAGAAGGTGGAATGTTGGCAATATCGATGCCCCGAGCAGTAGCACGCCAGACGAGGAAAAGGCTTCCCCGGTGGTAGCGCCAGATCCGCTCATAACTCCTGCTCCCGAGCTTCCACCCTGCCTCTCAGGTCGCAACTCGCTGGGCAGGCGACAAGACGATGGACAGGTCCAACAACTGCGCCAACAACTCGATCAAGTGTCGCAAGCATCTCGCTCAGTCTCACAGCAATCTCAGCAGTTGTCTCAACAGTCACAACAGCTGGCCCAGTCCACGTCGCGTCTCAGTCAGGAATTGCAGCGCGCACAGGATCAGGCTCGACAGGCGCAAGAGTCTGCCAGGCAAGCCGGCGAACAAGCGCGACAAAATGCCGACCAGGCCAGGCAGGCGTCAGAGCAGGCCCGCCAGGCGCAAGACCAAGCAAGGAGAGCGAGCGATTCGGCATCGGCTGCGCAGAGAAGCGCTGACAGTGCCGTGTCTATTGCACAGGCGAGTATATCATCCAGTGCCTCGGCGCAGATCGCCTCCAACCTTGCCAGCGCGACGGCAAGCGCAGCTGCTTCGGCCGCGAGCATAATAGCCGCTGCCAGGTCTTCTGCCAACCAGCTCATGGACCAGGCCGCAAGTGAAGTCTCGGTTGCACGTGCTGAGGCGACTTCGGCTAGGGCTGAGGCCAGCACTCAGATTTCCCAAGCTCAGGGTGCCGCAGTTTCTGTGACGCAGGCAGCCCTGGCGGTGGTAGGCACCTTTATCGGTTCATCTCTGATCAGCATTCTTGTCTTTTACTTGATCCTCCGCTACCGCCGTAATAGAATGGCAAAGGATGAAAAAAAGCGACCGCCCATATCATATCCGCACTCTTTCCGCAAGGAAGCCAGCGGGCTGGGGGCAGCGTACGGGAGCACGGACAACCTCGTCAGCCGTGGCGGATATAACAACAATGGCTACCCCAACGACGTCAAAGAGCCGCCATACAAGCCTGCAGGCGCTGCTGCTGGCAGTCGCGAAAATGCTGGCTACCCCCTGCAGCGCAGCAGCAGCAATTACGGTGATCCCGTCGCAATTGACAACAACACCCCGGGTGCTAGGTTCAGCTTGTTCCCCAAGCCAAGCGTGCAAAGCCCTACAGACACCACAGCCAATCCCAACGGTGGGACGGCGGCGTTTCCCAGTCTGGACACTTGGTTGAGGGCGGGCCAAGTTAGTCCCTTTGGCACCTTGGCCAAGCCGGTACCGGCAGCAACGGCGCCGACGTCAGCGGCCCAGAAGAACTCTATGTCAGCATGGCCTCTAGGAGGACCTGCTCCGGCTGATTCCGGGCGTACGGGGCCTGTGATGAAGCCGGGAAACAAGCTTCCATTCCGGGATAATTAAGCCACAGTCGCCCTTTGGACAGCCAGTCGTTCCTCGCAAATGAGAACAAAGAAATCAGTACATTCGCTCAAAACAGGACTATAATTTTTTAAGAATTAGTGTGTAACATTTTTTAATCTATCATAACGACGGCGTCGTTTCCTTTCTGTCTCTCTTTCTCTCTGACCTCTTTGTTGCCTCTTTCCAAAATCAAGCGTTTGTGACCATCATCGGCTTGGCATATCCACAATACACGAGTCGGTTGATATCCAAATTGGTTTGTCTATTTCCTTGTTCTCTCGGTTTTTGTTTACCCATAGCGACATGTCTCAATTATGATATCCCGGACCGGAGACACAATAAACAGGTCCATGTTCTTGATCGTTCAATACTACGTCTGCCACATTTCCCCCCCGAAGTGATTGACCCGATCTTGTCGTTTGCTCATGAGTGGGTGGCTCGGAGTTGTTGCGAACCTCGGTTGCACGCATGAGGTCTTAGAACCTAGGTACGTACGAAGGAACGATAATTCGTGGGGCTCCGAAATGGGTTGCATATTAATAAAATCGGTGAACCAATCCGAGCGGTAGGTATCTGCAGGATGAAGCCCTCACTTAGACCAGTCATAAACACTTCCAAACACAAACTTTGAACCCATGTCGTCGCACTGGACACGGCGAGTGAGCCGCCCAGTTTTCTCCACACCATCAAAACAATACAGAAGCCCAGCTTTCCGATATACGAAGTACGTTACATGAGGAGCTGGGACGCAGGATCGCCTGATGAGAGGCACCTCTACCTACCGTTTTTGCATTGCCCAGGGGGCACGCGTGCCATTGGTGAGCTAAATTGCTTGGTTGCCCCGCGTTTTTGAGCATTGACCACTACTTGTTGTGCCTGCGGGGAGTTACATCGCCTCATTTTACTGGCCCAACCTGCCCAGTTCAGGTACCACTACCGACTTGGCACTGGGGTTCAACTATTGGGGAAGCCCTTAGGCGCGATATACGTTATACGCAGTGAGATGGGTGGCGTAGGGATGTTGTTTTTTGTTCCGTTGAGTTTATACGCGTTGCTTATACGCGGGGGCGGTTGGTGTCTATTTTGTTGTTTTTCTCTCATGTTTGCTTTGTCTGCCAATTAAGCGCATTGCGGGTTGCCTTGTTAGGTAAGTCGACTATTCTAGTCTAGTCTAGATAGTCGCTGGTCTCGCGAGCATGGGTGGGGAGTCTCGATAGGACTCAACCACATACATATCTAATCAATCTACTTACCTACCTTGGGTATTTTACTTATCTCACTATATTGTGGTTCGACTTTGAGCCCATCGCCCTGATGGCTGCAGAGACCTCATAAACGCATTGACTGGTTACCATAAAGTAAGATGACATTCTTATACCCCTGAAGCTTGATTCTTGAATGACCATCACTTACTGGAATGACAGAACCGCGGCTACCACCATGGTGGAGTTGTTGTTGCTTGGCATTTATACCCGTATTGGAAATAGAGGATCGAAGACACAGAATCAAGTAATAAGCGACGATGGGGTAAAGGTAGCAACAGTACGCTCAATGGGAGAAGAAGAAGAAGAGAGAGAGAAAAAAAAAAAAACTATATCATGCAGTTGGTTCCATGGGCCTTGCGCTCTTCCACTTTCTCTTTCTTCCTTGGCTTAGCCGTCTTCGCACAACCGCAAAGACGTAGGCTTATTTAGGGTTGAGAATTTAACTATTCTCCCTGTGTACTGCACAACGGTACAAGAGCGATTTTTTATTTATTTATTTTATATCTTGAGTGAGATCAAAGAAGCACAAGTCTGACTTGTCTTTTTCCCATCTCACGTCATGGTGCGACTTTCAGGCCTCGCCGCCCTTGTGGCGATGGGCTGCTCCAGCGTAGTGACTGCCATGGAGTGGAACACATTCGACGGACCTGGTAAGTATTTTTGCCTTGTTAATGCATTTTCTTTCTTCCTCTAGAAAAAAGGACCCTCCCCTTGATTGATGGTTCAGAAACGTACTAACACAACAAACTCGGCGCATCCAAAAAAAAAAGGCTTCCCCTCCTGCTATAACGTCACCGAGGTCAAGGACCCCAAGACGGTCGAGGAGGCCGCCGCCATGGTCAAGGAAGCCGCTGCAGCCGGCAAGCTTGTCCGTGCTGCTGGCAAGGGTCACATGTGGTACGACACTCAGTGCTCAGACGATGAGACCGTCATCATCCGCACCGAGGGCCTGGGCCGCATCTACGACCTTGACCTCGCGGGCGGCTCCGTAATGATCGAGGGCGGCGTCACCTTCTTCACTCTTGCTCGTGAGTGGAAATAGTCTTGCATGTCTGGTTGCGGTTTGGAAGCATTTTTTTTCGGCGGGAAACTAACCTATAGTCTAACTAACTGTACCAAAACAAAACACAGAGTACCTACACGACAGGGGCGCCTCGGTCAACTACGCCCTCGTGAACTGGAACATCTCCCTGGGCGGCAGCATCGCGATGGGCGCACACCGCTCGTCGCTGCGCGAGGACGCCATGGTCGGAGCGGCGGCGCAGGAGCTGCACATCATTGACGGCAACGGCGACATCCGCATTGTCAAGCGCGACGCCAACGACGACGACTGGCTGGCCGCATCGACTTCGCTCGGCCTGCTAGGCATCATTGCCCGCATCAAGATGAGCGTCTACCCCGACACCAAGCTCTACGCCATGCAGAAGACGTGAGTTTGAGGCTTTCCTGTCCCCCGGTCTTGAGCGCACTTGGTAAGAATAACTTGGCTGACTGTTTTTTTTCTTTTTTTCTTTTTTTGTCTACTATAGCCTCGAAGAGAAGGACGTGTTCGAGGGCGACATCGAGGCCCTGATTGCGCCATATGCAACCGCCAACCTCTGGTGGTGGCCGCACAAGCGCAAGTTCCACCAGCGATACTACGACGTCGTTGACATCAACTCGACCACTCAGCAGGCCTTCCAAAACACCTTCTCGGTGACCAAGCTCGAGGCCGAGGCTATCAAGGCCATCTTTAACAGCGGCAAGATTGCCTTTACCAGCAACATGATGTAAGAAGCGCAGTGCTGCGGGGGTGACTGAACCAACGAAAAACTAACATGCATGTCTCAAAAAATCCAGCGGCGAGGAAATCCTCTTCAGCCAGTGGGAGAAGCCCAACTTCCGCGAAAAGACTACCCAGGAGCCCCTGACCGAGTGGCCCGTGTACGGCTGGAACTACGACGTGCTTATCGGCGGCCTGTACCCGGACCAGACCCCGCAGTGGGAGAACGGCCTGCGCGGCTACACGCTCGAGCTCGCTTTCCCCATGACGCAGGCCAACGCCGTGCTCAAGCGCATCCGCGCCCTGTTCGACGAGGAGATCTGGAAGGTCAAGCCCGTCACCAGCACCTACCGCAGCGGCATCAACATCAAGTTCGGCAAGGCCTACTTTGACCTCTTGGGCCAGGGCACCTACAACACGGCCGACGGCGCCGACTGGTCCCGTGGTGTCATTATGTTTGATTGGCCTTCGGTGAGTTGGCTTAGCCCTCTCTCTCTCTCTCTCTCTCTCGTCCATCTGGCATGGCACGGATGGTTTGGACAAAAAATGACTGACCTTCTCTCTCTCTCTCTCTTCCTTTCTAACCAGTTCCGCCCGACTTGGGGTGACAACAAGCGCTACAACGAAGAGTTCTACCACCGCGTGGCCAAGGTCCTGATCGACGAGTTCCCCTGCCGCCCGCACTGGACCAAGAACACCCGCGAGGTTCTGAAGCAGGGAACCAAGCACCTCGACCCCAACGTGAGTCTTTTCTCTCAAACCCAACCTTCTCTTTCTGCCGCTGGCCTCCCAGTAAGGGTTTGAGCTTCTCAAGTATAATCAAGACAGTGCAAGAGCTAACCATCCAACTTGACAAAAAAAAAAAAATAGCACATCGCTCGCTTCAAGGCTGTCCGCCAAAAGTTCGACCCCAAGGGCATGTTCAGGAGTGTCGTGGGCGAGATCATTGGCGTCTACTAAAGTGTATGCCATACTTTGAACAAGAGAAAGAGGGAAGTTGGCGGGCCTTTTCCTGGCGACAGAAAGGCACACTTGCTACTGCGTTTTTGATTTTGTCTGCCAGGAACTCCCATGGCATCTGTTTTCCGTCCTGTATAAAATTCAGCATAGTATTTTTGTATAGTTTGACAAAGTCATATAATAATCCCCAAATGGGCCACATTGCTGCCTATCTTTCCTTGTCTAGTGTGTTTTTTTTTTTTTTTTTTTTTTTTTTTGCTTGCTGGCTATAAGCCTCAGGGATACACACTGATCGGCCGCTCTTAGTCGCCAAAACTTTCACCCCCTAGGAAAAGCTTTCCCTCATGTTCCCATCGCACAATTCCGTCTATACCCCTGCTACAACCCTGGAAAAGCCTCCAATATTGCTCCATCTACCTTTATTATCGTGCTTGTTCGGATGTATCTCGGTAAATGGTCCAGGGACGCAGTCAAGTCGCTACCCAATCTTGGCTGCCATCATTACTTGCACAGGCTATATTTTGTATACAAGTTGACAAGTTATTGGCATCTAGAACCCCTATTTAAATACAGTCTCTATTAGTTAAGACTGGTTCTGGGTAGATGAGATGGAGTCAAACAAGGAGGGAAAAGCGCACCCAAAAGCCAACACAAACTCAGGCAGTTCACATCAAACCTGCAAAGGTTACACACATATGGTAGCGTCCAAATTGAATTAGTTATCCGCTATATACATTGACTAATCCCGAAAAGTACAAGATTGAATAAATACGTGGGGTATAGAGAAAAAGGACAAGGCTAAAACACGAATTAAAGTCCAGAGCTTTGAGGCACACTGATGGGAAAACAAGAAAAAAGACTCCAAGCGGATGCTGATGCTATCTCAAACCGTTCTCCTTTTCTTTTGCCTCATTGCGTCTTCTTAATCTTGAATGCTTTCAATTTTCTTATATCGTGCTCATCCTGTTGCATCGCTTGCTTTCGCCAAGAAACTCGAGAAAGTAAAAACAGATGGAGAATCCAAACTAAATGCCAGAAAAGGAGTTTAACTAAGAGTTGTGAAATTCGGCTGCATCCTTGACGATAGCAGCAGGGTATGCGAGACAGGAAGGAACTCAAGAAAATATGTAAACAGAAAGATAGTTACGGATATGAACATAAGTAGAAAAGGGTATCAATGTGACATGTGGGTGCGAGTTGGTCTAGACTAGTTGAACAGAGGTGTTTCATCTGTAAAACCGTGTGCTCCGAGCAAAATAACAAAGACGTTGGTCTAGGTATTGGTGTGGTCTGGTTGGAAACAAGGACAAGAAAAGAATTGAGACAAAGCAGACGTTGATGCGTTGCATGTGTTTTTGTGGTTTTGCTCTCTGCAAAATATCCGTGAGTGACTGCCAAGAGTCCTGAGCAGAAGAACATGGTTCTCTTCATTCCAGGCCATCCGAGATCTTTCTAATCTCATCATCTGACAGCGCACCCATCCAGAGACAGCGTTCGGTGATGCCCTCTATCGGCTGGAAAGTGTACAGCGAGCTTGCCTCGAGCAGTCGCAGCAGCGTCTTGATGATGCTGGCAGCGCATCTACAACGCTCAAAATTGACCAGCGGGGCGGTCGTAGGGCTGCTCGCTATCTCGCTGGGTCGCTGCGCGTTGAATAAGAGATCGTGCGTGTAGATGCCAACAAAAGGGATGCAGCCCGAGTTGGCACTCTCGACATCACCGCCTTCCATTTCGGACCGGAGGTTATAAAAGTTACGAGTCGGGCTGACGAGCGCCTCGAGTTGCTGAAGCGTCGTCAGGTCGCTGGCCGGCACCATGGCCCAAGTGCGCTGCAGCTTCGACACCTCGGGACTCGTGAGGGCGATGGCAATCTGCGACATGGTGGCAAAGTTGCGATATCGTCGACAGTGCGCAGCGATGTGGATGAACTTGATTAGGCACCTCGCGCGCTCCTCGAGGTCCTGCGTGAGCACTATCTCAGACACGCACCACTTAACCATGATGTTGAACCGTGCAATAACAACCTCGACGCCGCGTGCGTCTGTATTGCGCAGAAAATCGACCCAGGACCGAGCGTCGCTGTTGTCAGCCTTTTTCCAGCGCATATCGATTAGTTCCTTCCAGTCGATTTCGTTGAGCGCGTCCTTCTCAATCAGAGTAAACTGCTGCGCCAATATCTGCGAGTCAAACGCAAGGATAAAAGGAAGATGCACCGAGAACCTTGAGTTTTGTTGCGCAGCATCCTCAGCATCTACCTGATCTGACTGGTCCGAGGGCTGCCTCTTGTGTACGGCCAAAGTTGGGGTGATCTCCGGGGAGAGCGGCAGAGTCTTTCGAGCCTCATGTTTGTCAAATTGACCGCGGTTTGCTGTCGCTGGTGACATTTGCAGTGCTTGCACCAGTGTCATGGGCGGTGATGGTGGGTGGCTTTTGAGTGGGTGGATGTTTGCCATGTCACGGTTTGAGAGGTTAGAGATTGGCTCGCTTATTGGCTCGCTCAACGGGTTGACAGGCAACACCGAGGTCACTGTGTCGCTTCGCTTCCTGCCAAGCACGTCTTCGACCTCATCCGAGTCGCCAGCCAGATCTATAGACATCTCCGAGGACAGCTCGCTTTCAGAGTCATCGTCACTGTCACCCTCGTCAAACAGAAATGACCGGGCCTCGACTTGGCCCTTGGTTGGCGAAGAACGAGGGATAGTATCTCCAGGCTGAATCCGTTTCAGGCTGTTCGTCTTCTCGACAAGGTCGTATGAAACTTCTCGATCGCTAGTCACTCTAGGCGTCGGAAGGTCCTCTTCTTCGAAGATTGACCGGTTTGTCCACTCATCATCCTTGATCTCGGCCAGCTGGGAGTCTTCGACTAGACCCCGCTCTAAGATGGGAGTGGACGACAAGGAATCATCAGAACTTCCCGACAAGAAAGACATCGTGCTATACAGTTCCCGGCGGGGGGTTTGGGCAACAGGTAGAAAGCTGGAGGAGAGATTGTCGGCTAGTACACGCGTACCATCTTCCTCTGTATCGTGGTCAACAAGCTGAGACAGGTGCGTGTCGTCTCCAACATGCTTGTGACGGTGGTCCTCCTTCTTCTCCTGAGTCTCATGCTCTTCTTCGCCGCCACCACGCAATTTCAAAGACCAATTGCCTAGGAGCTTCGTCTTGGGCCTTTTCGGTTCCATGGAAAGCTTGAATGCTTTCTTTTCGTACTTGCCCTCCAGCTTCGCAAGAGCAGATTCAACACCGCCATTGTCATTTGGATCATCGGGGATTTGTGCTAGTTTGTGGGCTTCAGCCTCAAAAGACGGTCGCATCACAGGTGTAGACGAGTATGTGCTGAAAATCGAGGCAGGTTTCTTGGCGGGCTTTTGCGTCATGTCACCCAACGAGAAACCGGCTGTTCTCTCCTGTGAGTAATCATCCGACATTACATCCACGACATCCACAAACCCTTCGTTATTCTCCTGGGCTGGGCTACGTATGAAAGAGCTGTGAACAGACTCTGTAAAGGTCGTCAAAGACCCTACCGACCGTGACCTACGTAGTTGGTGCTGGTCAAGTTGGCCGACGTTGGTAATACCACGCAAATCACCCCCAGGACGCCTTCTAAGCACGCGCATTGGCTGTGGCAGAGGCGTTATAGGAACTGTATCATCCACAGACTGCTCGGAAAAGGTGGTGGCGTCGAAACTCGCGATGGTGGGTTGAGGGGCCATGCCACTTGTGAAAGAGGCATGGCGTGGCCTCCCAAACGACTGCATAGATCTATATGACCTGCTTGATGGTTGACGGAAGTGACCGCGAACGCCGCTGAGCGAGGGTCGACGCACTGATTGCCGCACATAGTCGTTTGATGGCCTGGTGGTGTCCATGGATGGCCGCGTTGAATCTTCCGAGGGGCGAGATTGAAGGTTGGAGATGCCGACAGCCACGCTACCATGAGGAGGCAGAGTTTCTTCCGAGTAGGATTGACGCATAAGCGTGTGTCGAAGAATGTATGAGTCTTGGCGGGGCGTTCCAAGACTGTGCCCCGGTGGCGTGTTTGGTGGTGAAGGATCTGCTGCAGAAGCGAAGGAATCCGCAAAAGCCTCAACCGACGGGTTCACCATGGGCAAAGCAGCCGAGAGCAGGGCGCCAGTCATAAGTGGTGCTTCAGCTGGTAGCGCTGGTACTGTGTCATCGACAATTAAAATAGACTTGCTCCCACTGGTAATGGCCTGGTCGCTAATGGGACGAAGGAAGGCTTCTTCAAGTCCTCCATCTACCGGGATGTCCACATCAAGAGTTGGACGATCGTCATCCTGGCAGTCTTTCTCCTTTATGCCACTGGTTATTTTTGGGATCGCGTTGCCCATGTTAGCAGCATCGATGGCAGCATCTTCGCGCACGGCCTTCTTAAAGTCCTCGGCCACCTCGGCTCCGAGGAGGTCGATGCGCACTGGAGGTCTGACACCATTCTGATTTGGCCGAGCCTGCGGTACGATTGCAGTGCCAGGGAGCCTGTTGGTAGTGGCACCGCGGGGCCCAAGAGGAGAAATGTTCAAGAAGCTTCCTTGCGTTGGCGATAAGGCCTGGCCTTTGGTGCCGATAGCCCGTCGGACGCTGCTCAGCAGCTTGCGCATTCCCTGGCCAGACATGGCCGATGGAGATGTCTTCTCCTTTTGTGTATCCGCCGGATAGGGTTGGAAGACGGTAGTCTGTCGCGAGACCTCGCCGGAACCAGGAGTAGGAATTTCGACAAATGCTTGTCCAGGTGGAAACATAGCTCCTCTGACGAGGCTTCCCACATACGGATAAGCCATCATAATCTCAGTACTCTTGTAGGTTACTTTCTCTCCCGCGTTCGGCGAGTGATCCCTTAGCGAATCAGTCAAGCTGCCATTGCGCTTATGCTGGGGAGAGTGAGGCCTGACGCGCTTCCCCGAAAGTGCCTTGGGTGTGCTGGCCTTCCGAACCAGTGTGCTTGATAGGGTACTTGGGTCGACAGGGTGAGCTGCAAGGAATTGGCCGGCCCCTGGTTGCATGGAAAGAAGGTTCTTGGTGGGGAATGAACAGGACATTGCATCTATACTGCTCACACTGAGGGAGGAAGGCTGAGGCCTCTTGTGGCTGACAGTTAGAGTGTCGGGCTGCAGAGGAGTTGCCGGTCTACCCTCGCGGATGACGGCGTCCATGTGGGCGGTGCGTGGCACATTGGTCTGTAAACTCATGTCTCCGGCTGTAAAGTGTAGGGAGGGAGAGATGCAGTCAACAGGCCCAAGCTGAGGCGGTTCGTCTCCTACATTTTGAGTCCAGAAGACCGGGGTTAGATCAGCGTTGCGATGTCCAGCGATCCCACCAGGTATAATCGGCGCTTCTGCGCCCAGAGATGAGTCGAACTGAGGGCTGTCCCAATATTGTGCGCACACCCTACGCCAACACTTCTTGAGTTCGCCCAAGATCTTAACCTGCACTTTGCTCCCCGGCTGATCTTGACAAAGCTCGCTGACAAAGTCATTGGTCAACTCACAGAACATGGTACGAAGCTGATAGTCGATGACAAAATCGTCCATGAAGTAGTTGAGGATCCAATGTCGGAGAGCAACAAAGGTTCGCACGCGAACCACCATACCGGTCTCATCCTCCCTAGCGAGGGCCCATCTGAGCCGGGCTACCAGCATTTTGAGCAGATCATAAGGCTCGAGAAAGGAGCGGAACGTGAGAAAGAAGTCGGAGAGCAGCTCGTAGTCCAGGAAGCTCGGAGATGTAATCTCGGCGACCAGGCGAGGTGGTGACGCTGCAGTTACGGTCCCTGTGTGCGGGGAGTAGCGAACAATCGACCGATCATCGCAAGCTGGTTTGAAAGTCAGATCGTCGAACATGCGAGGCTCGATGACAACAAAAGTAGAGATATAGGTTGCTCGACGCAGCGGCAAACCGCCCATGGGAATAATGGGAGGACTGCCAGTTGGGGGATGGGACAGAAATGCTCGCGGTATGCTTGGTATGCTGATAGGACTCGGCTTCTTGCCCCGTACCGACTCAACTATACTGCGTGGCGTTCGACCTGCAATGGAAGTAGAGTCGGATCGTATTTCGGTAGGTGCACCGTAAGAGGAGCCGCGGATGTCTGCCCCACCCATATGGGTAAATCGAGGAGTTCCGAGCTTCCAGTTTGGAATAGACACATCCAGAACCGGGACAAACCCAGGAGGATCCCTATCCTCGACTGATTTTGGCCTTTGATCATCCTTTGGCTGTGTGATTACAATTTTGAGACCGTCGGCTTCGGACTCGGGTGATGCGCCTGGGAGGTCAGGGACAGTTGAGTCGGAAACTGCCCGCCGATGACGTCCCCGCCTGGCTGCGAGCAATGTTCTCCTAGTCGCGGACGTCGACGGTGTTGGCGGGAGTGTCCATTGGCTGCTGAGTATCTGGGACAGTTTTGATTCGGCCTTGGTGATATCGGAATCATTTTTAATTTTCACAGTTTTGTCCGTTGATGGAGCGGAGGGTTTCGACTGGGCCGTCGTCGGCGGTGTTGAAGGGAATACAAAATTCGGCTGCGGATACCTTTGGTGTGCAGGCCGTATCGTAGGCCTAACAAAAACAGATTGATAGGAATGTCCCGGTTAGGATGTTTCTGCGCTTCCCTTGCTCATCGTCAAACTGACACGCCCCCTCGCATCTCGAAGAGAAGAAACCACATACCTTAGGTAAATGCGTCCATTGTTGCCCACGTTGGCAACGGCAAACTGTCTACCCTCTCGACCTGCCGAAGCTCCGTCCGGCGCAATGTCCGTCTTTTCCTTTATGCTCCCCTTTCTCTTCCGCATATCTCCCCGGTTTTCGTCCTGGCTCTTTCTTTCCGTGACCGGCAGAAGCGAGCGAGGCATCTGATTTGAAGACAAACGCGGCTTCATCCTGTGGCTTCCTCCGGAACCCTTGTCTCCTGTATTATCACGACCTAACCTTGGCGCGGCTTTCTTCGTCCTCATGGCTGTCGTTATTTCATTAGTCGTTGTGTCGTCCCGCCTCTTTGGCGGCGAGAGGGAGCCCGTCCCCAAGTAATCCCGCGAGCCATGCTGCTGTAACAGGTCCGAGAGACCGCCGGCGGCAGGGCTGAGTGGTGCAGCATATTCGCTGGCCATCTCTTCACGGCTACCACGCCCGGTGGCGGGGAGCCAAACGTCGTCGTGGGTGGCGGCAATCGAGTTGCCCGACCTCGGTTGGTCGTTCGCTAATGCCTATTGCATGAGGGCAAATTTTAAACGGCTGATCAAAGCCGTGAGCGGTTGAAATATCGTCGGCCAGTGGTTCGAGGGGTTCGGCGATTCTCTTCAGGAAGCAAGCGTGAATGCACTTGAGGCAGAGAAGGTGGTAGTTTGGGGGGCTTCAGCAATCAAAAACAAGACGCTGTTGCCTTATTGCTTTTCAAGTTCGCTCTGTTTTCCTATTACGGGAGGAGACACCAGTGAGCGGATG
This sequence comes from Pyricularia oryzae 70-15, assembly GCF_000002495.2. Classification (NCBI taxonomy): domain Eukaryota; kingdom Fungi; phylum Ascomycota; class Sordariomycetes; order Magnaporthales; family Pyriculariaceae; genus Pyricularia; species Pyricularia oryzae. The sequence continues at coordinate 1,781,183 of NC_017844.1, read as the reverse complement.
GGCACGGATGCGAAGGAGGAAAAAGAGAAGAAGAAAAACAGAGAAAGTAAAGACGAAGACACAGAAAAAAAGGTCAAGGGATAGGAAGGAACTTGAGGGGTCGTTCAGTTCACAGTTGTTTGCTGTGATCCCGTACCTTACGGTGTCCTTGAAGCGTCGTCTTGAATGTTGCTCCGTGCTCTGTGCTCTGGTGCCGCAGGCTGCTCGAGATGCTGGTGCACGCGCGCGCGCAAACACGGCCAGTCCAGTGTTGGTTGGGATGATGCGAGGCACAGCACCAAAGTGGCCCAGCACAGAACACGTTCGGGGTGAGCGATGCTCCAATCGCGAGACGGTCTCTACTCTCTAGTGCAAAACTGATAGGAGGGCCTAAAAGTCCAGGACAAAGCAAAAGTAGTGAGCGGGCGCAGGTTCCACCCGGTAGTTTTAGGTGATGTATCGGAATCGCGTGGGATTGGACTTTTGGTGATGAAAATTAAAATCGAAACCCAATTAGCCTGCGGGGATCGACAAAAGACAAACGAACGACTTGACAACCTCTGGAGCTGTCAGGCTGTATAAGCTCAAATGATTCACCAGCCAGTCGTCGCCTGGGTTCTGGGTTTTCGATTCAGGTAGGGTAGGGCATAGCACCTGAGAATCGAGGGGACTGGGTTGGGCTACCGAACGATGAAATGTTGGTTGGGACGGACGAGATTCAAAATAGGGTACAGTAGATGGGACGGAAACATTTGCTGAACGAACGCATATGGACTCGAACCTGGATGGATGGACTCGCTAGCTACGTACTGTACCGTACATGGATGGGGCCTTGACTTGAGCTTGAGGCCTGGGCCTCCCAGTATTACAGGGGTGTACAATGGATCGGGCCAGGTGAGGAGTACTGTTCCACCGGCTCTGTGATAGAGGTAGGTAGGTAGGTAGGTAAGGTACCTAGGTAGGTAATAACATTGCGCAGTGTGTACCGCGTGACATGCATGCAAACTGATGATTACCTGCTGTTCCAGGTACCGATCCCCCCACCCACCCAGCACGCATGCCCCGCCAGAGTCCAATAGCTCAGTAGTAGGTCCCCCAGTATGGATTTGCGACATATAAACTTACAAGTAAAAAAGCGAATGTGGATCATGAACTATTGATTCTGTCTTTCAGAGTAAATAACCAGGTACATAACTCATATGCCTCGCCTGAGGTGGTGTAGATTTTTTACTTTAGACTTTAGGGTCCTCGAGGCTCTGTGCTCGGCCATTCGAGATATGCGACCAACACCAAACGGAGGGAGGTAGAAAAAAGAGAAGAAGAAAAAAAAGAAGAAAAAGCAAGCGGTTCGAAATATCCTTGGCTAGGTACATCTTTCTTGCTATCCATTTGAGTTTTGATAGACCAAAAGTACTAACCCCAAACTCCCAGCCCCGGTACGCATTAATTGGTATGGTTTAATTCCTTGGCTGGCCCTGTCCAGATCTTGATTCAAGTCTTATGTTTTCCCAGACAATCTGTACCTCCCTCATGACGTGTTGGTTTTGTTAACCACACGTTAGCATTTTATTTCTTTGGTTTCGGGGCTGACATTACCACCAGTTTGGATTCCATGTGGTTGGAAGGTGGTAATAGGAGAGGAGCCGAAAATGGAGATTGAGGGGCTAATTGATGATCACTTTGTCATTGAGCGGACCACAGCGGGTACATCCCAATTCTTACGCAGGTCACGTACTTTTCCCACGATCCCTGCAAAGCGAAAATGTCCCATCTGTCTGGGCCAAGGACATTGGAAGGGGATCATTCGGATTTTGAAAAAAGAAGTTCCTTGAAATCAGCAGATGCGGTGCTTCTTTTGTTCTTCATGTGAAACATACAACGGTGCGAAACACCTCTGCACATTCAGCTCATAATTTTTTTTCTTTCTGTTTGAATGAATTGTATTTGCTGGGGGGGGGGGGGGGGGGCGGGCAAGCATGAACCAATTCATTCGATCGTGCATTGGTCAATCAAAAACAGATGGGAAAAACGGTGCGCACGGGGCTCTCCATGCAAAGCACAAACTCGTAGCTCATTTTAGCGTGCGCTAGGTTCGTCCCAAGTAATGGATCGCAGTCGATTTTGTGCCTGTGGATAACACTGTCTCCACAACTCGTTGAGGTTGGTTGGAGGCGGGAGGAGAAACTGACGCCGGTACCAGAAAATCGTTCCGTTCCAGTCACAAAACAAACACCTGTCACCGAAATGTACCATTGCAGTGGAGGTAACGCCGGCATTAGGATATACTACTGTATAAGGACTAAGTAACATTGAAAGAGATTCGAGTTTCAAAATGGCAACTAGGTCGTTGTGTCTCATCGAAGGCCACTCCAATGTGGGAGATGTGATCTATCAGGGATCCTTTTTTTTTTTTTTTTTTTCGCACCAAAATCACTAGTGACTGGGCCCTTCAACAGCACCTACCAGTTATAGGTGTCTTCTCATCAGCCATGTCACAACACATCGCCTTCCACTCAAAACACAGGGAGGGAAATTGCAAATTGCTCTTTTTTAACGGTCAATTGCCCCAGGTTCTCGTCAATGCAAGCCACCCGACCCAACATGTGCAACTCGAGCAGTGTTGGTCCCTGGTCTGTTATGTGCATTGGTCATGTACGACGTTAAATGGCACTACTCATGTACCTTAGGTAAGGTACAGTACTTAATTGTACCACCGACCCTTGAGGCCCGATGGATCGGGGATCTCGGAACAAAGCCAGCCCCAAACTGAACTTTGACACAGAACATTTCTTTTTTGCTTCCATGCCGAAGAGACAGTAGCGTGCTTCACATCGTCCGCCCTTGTCCCTCACTAAGCGAGTAGCTGCCCGAGCCATCTCTAGCTCGCGTGCATCTCGCGTGGGACATTGGTTCTCTGACATTTACCGTGGTTATTATTAACTTTCAGCGTTATTAAAACATGGCCAAGCACTTACCCGAGATGGAGGGAGATAGATGGTAGGTCCCAGATGGTCGGCCAGTCAGGGGCAGATTTGAGGCATCCAACATTGTTTCCGCACCGATGTTATTCCTTAAAAATAAAAATAACAAAATTCATGACACAAACAACGAAACGGACACTACGAATGTTTGCCCATCGAGCTGCACTAAGAAAAAGGGATGATGTAAAATAGCAAAAGATCAGCTCCCCCCTGCTCGAGGGTGCGGGAGATGTGCACCGGCAACACCCAAACGGTAAAATGTGCAGATGGGATGTGTCTCGCTTGTTTTGACTGTTGCTGCTGCGACGGCTGGACTGATTTACATGGAGTATATGCCTGGTTCACCAGGTTGTTGGAAAAGCCAAATCGTCATATGGATGATCAGGACCGTTGTTTGTTGCCATGCAACCTGGGAAGTGCATCACCCACCCACTATTCCCGATATGGTTCTCGATTCTTTTATTTTTGCTGCAGAACAAAAAATCAGGCTGAGCTCGTGTTGACGAGGGGAAAAAAAGAAAAAAAAAGAAAAGAGAGGAAAAGAAAAAAAAAGTGAGCAAGCCTCAATGAATCCATTCCTCCCCTCATCACGTACAACGTACAATGAACCCATCCCAAGGATGAACCATTCATTGTTGTTCCTTGAGATATTTCTTGTTGCTCTATGTTACGAAGCACTTCTCATTCTTCGGCCTTACTTTCATGCGCCGTAGCCTTAACGAAATTAATACCTACGAAGTATAAACCCTTCTGGTTGATCCAAGACCCGCCATGGACCAAAAAAGTTCATTCATTGTCTCCATCTGCCACGCAGCTCAGCGACAAACAGATGGCACTAAACCACGTCCGATAATGGTAAGATCTATGGTCAAAAACGTCCACAATACTAGTATTTGTTTGATCTAGAGTACCTTACTTTGATGGACTCCAGTTACACCCAGCGAACTCCACTGCCGAGGACGAGTGTCTTTCCCTCCGTGGAATTTCCCCACTTTGTCGTCGCCTTGCAGGATGCATGCAATTGTTACACTGTATACCGTATGCATGAAAAGCACACCGCTGGATGTGCGCTAAAACCTTATTATTTTGTGCGCAGTGACCGTTGACTATCTGCCGCTTGCAGGGTCTGGCTCACTAAAGACGAGACCGGGTCATTCCATGATTCAACCTAATTTTCCAAGTTGGGTTGCTAAAGAGCTTTTCAGCTGCGTCGTACTGAATGAATACTTGCTATACCTGCCTACCCACTGAAAGAATTGCTACCTAGCTAGGTGTTATCCACTTTGATCAGGGTCATATCGCAACGGCTAGTCACCGTTGTTCTCACTGGATCCCGCGCAGGGTTAGGGCCAGTAATAGACATTGGATGATTGGATGGTCTTTGCTGCGAGGCGGTAACTGTTTTTGGTGAGGGGACCTCCCCTCCCAATAATTTGTTTTCTAGGCTTTGGGGAATCCCCCACGTTACAACGGTGGTATACTAGCAAAACTCTCCCCTTTTCTGTCCCACTTGAACAAATGAATACGGCCTTGTGTTTGTAAATGATCGCAGGTGAGTACGAATTCACTACGAAGTGACTACCGCGTACGGATAGGATCGCGGCTGGTAGCTTCTTTTGCCCCTCCTGGTAGCGACATCAAACGAGACGTCAGAAACTACCACGGTGATCTTTGCAGCCCTGACCTTTCATATTACTCCGGACCTAGTCGGTCGGGCTCAATAAATCGGCCGGCGCGGCTCCGAAGCGGATTTCGTCGCCGCTGATTTTGTGCGTTTCTGTAGCAATGCAAGGACGTTTTCAGGGAAGAGAGATGGAATCACAAGCGCAGAAATGCCCAAACCCGCCGATATTTTTGTCATAAGTGCCTGAAAAAAAAAGTGGTTGCTATCGGCAAACAATAGTACTGTCGGGTCTTGCACCTCGAGAAGATAGGATGGTAATATGACCATCCCAACATCAAGAAAGCTTGAATTTGCTATCGGCTCCGAGACACGGAACGTTCTGGAGAATAACCGAACCATGTCCAAGCCTGGCTGAACTGGCTATTTCGCGAACTACACGATGGCCTATATCAGTGGTAGCTCAATTGCATAAGTAGGTACTAAAGGAGATAAACAAGCAAGTCTACATATGTACTATCATGGCAGCCATCAACAGTCCTTCACTCGTGCAAACATGACATTCAAATGCGACTGACTATACGTCAGCTTGATTCTTCACAACGCTACAAGCCGCCCCGTGTATCATTTACCCAAGAACACTAGACTAGATATCTTAATTCTTCATTTATCCCTGTACATCATGACGTGCTCAATATTGCGGCGTGTTGTTGTTGATTGCCTTTGCCACCTCCTCCGAGAACCAGTCGACAGGGTCTGGCGCCTTGCGAGCCGTCGATGCCAGAGTCAGCACCGTCTTGACGCCCACGTTGACCTTGTCCGTCCCCGTGATGTTTCCAATCGTGTTGACGATCACGTTCAAATCCTGCGATTCGAACATGGCGGACTCTCCCAATACCCGGGACAGCTCCTGAAGGTTCTTGATGGCCGGGATCGCGATCTCGGCGTTGAATGCCTTCATCATGTCGAGCTGCTGCAGGACCGACCGAACAGAGGTCGTGGCCAAAATGAGCAGGCGGTGACCCTAGGGAAACTGTTAGCACATGTATGAAAGATGAAATTCACACGAAGGATATTTCAAAATGGGTATTGAATAGAAAATAAGAAAAAAAGAAAAAACACACCTTCGGAGGCAACGCCTTCATGAGCGTTCTCAAAACTTGAACCATCATGTTGCTCATCCTGGGACCGATAGGGTTCCACTCAATCATTTCCTCAATGTCATCCAGAATGAGCAAGCTCAGCGGCGACTTGTAAGCGTCAGTGAACACCTTGTGGATCATGTCCTTCTTGCCGACCTCATCGCGGCACCCGACAAGCATCTCTGCCGTGATCGTCTTGACGAATGGGAAGCCGGATTGGATGGCGATGTGGGCGGCCATGGCCGTCTTGCCGCTGCCTTCAGGCCCGTGGAGTAGCACCGACAAAAGGTTCAGCTGCTCAAGGTCGCGGACAGCGTCGACGTTGATCATTCCGTCACGCAGGATGCTGTCGATGGCGGGCGAGAAGTGGATGATGCCGTGTCGAATAACCGCACCCAGCTTGTCCTCGTCCATACCAAACGCCGGCTTGACCTCACCCAGCGCGTGCAAGAAGTCATCACGGTTGACCTTCATCTCGGCCACATTGTCAGATACACCTGCCATGGTGCCGACCTTGGTGTGGCGGTTAAAGGCGAAAGATGTGGCCGCCTTAACCAAACCGCTGATTTCGGCACCCGAGAAGTTCTTGGTCATGGCAGCCAGCTCTCGTAGGTCTACATCAGATTCGATGACGTTGTTCTTAACCATCTTGGTTGTATGAATCTGCAGAATCTTCTCACGACCGGGCTCATCTGGCAAGCTAATTTCGACCTGCACTTCCAAACGTCCGGGACGGAGCAGTGCATCATCAATCATATCCTTACGGTTGGTCATACCGATGAGCAAGATATTGTTGAGCTGGTTGACACCATCCAGCTTAGAGAGCAGCTGGTTGACCACACTGTCGCCAACACCCGTACCACCTCCGGAACCCGATCCACGCTGCTTACAAACAGCATCCAGCTCGTCGAAGATGATAATGTGCAGTCCACTTTCGTCGCCCTTCTCTGCGTACTCCTTCTCAGCATCCGCAAACATCTTACGGATGTTCTCTTCCGACTGACCCACGTACTTGTTTAGCACCTCAGGTCCGTTGATAATCTTGGGCTCCCTGGCATTGAGCATCTTGCCGATCTGCCTGGCAATCAAGGTTTTTCCTGTACCAGGAGGGCCAAACAGGAGGATACCTTTGACGTGCTGGATTCCGAGCTTTTCAATGAGCTCGGGCGGGAAGATACGCGAGGCAAAGGCACGCCGGAAAATGGTTGCAAACTCGTTATCAAGACCACCAATACCCATGTCTTCGAACTTGAAGTCTGGCGAAACGATGGCGTTCGAAGCAGCCTTGCGGCTCGAAGCCTTGAGTTTGATGCTCGTCTTCGGATCCTTGAAGAAGGTCACACCAGTCTGGTTGGTCAAGACACCTCGTTTGTTCGGATCCGAGCTCGTCATGGCGGCGTCGCCCGCCGGCTTCTCCGACATGCTGAGGTCCACGAGCGTAACGGTCTTGATTTGGATAGCCAGCGGTATGCTCCTCACGTCCATCAGGATCCGCTGGCCGGGAGCAAACATCTGGTTGGCAAAGGTCGATACCATCATGCGTTGTAGCTCATCCTGATCGTATGCCTCCTCCGCGAACTTGGCCTTGGATGCGAAGCCGACCTCGACGTCGATGGCGCCAAGGTACGGTGTGCCGCCCCCAAGTGGATCGTACAGCTCGCCCTCAAGCTCGTCCATCAGGCCGACCTGCAGCCATGTGCGTTGCGGATCCGAAAGGCTGATGCATCCAGGTGGGAAGCCTGGTGTTGGGCGGGCCATGACAACGTAGTCGCCACGCAGTTGGGGCCCGGTGAGACGGATGTAGTGGTCGCCATCGCGAGAGCTTGGGAAGTCGCTGGGAGAAACGGCGCAACTGTTGATCGCGGAAAGAGGGCAAGTCAGTTACAAAGAACTTTATCAACAGTTACAGGAAGTGAGACGACTGCTCTTGTGCTTCATACATGTTTGTGAAGATGTAGTTCATCTGCAGTGTCTTGTCCTCTACCTTGGCAAGCCGCAGACGCACCCGGCGTCCCGACGGAGCACCGTAGTTGTCGGCCGGAGGCGGGTTTCCGTAGCCGGAAGGCTGTCTAGGTTGTTGTGATGGCGGGGGTGCATAGTTGCCGCCACCATATCCGCCCTGCGGGCTGTCGTATCGGCCTGGAGGAGGTGCGCCTCCGCCAGGAGGTCGTTGTACCTGCCGGCCGGGGAGGCCGCCGCTGCTTCCTCGTGGGCCCTGCCCAAACAAGTTATTCCGCATATCCATCGTTGTGTTGTGTTGCTTTTGATGACGTGGCTGTCAAGGTGTCGGCGTATCGATTTGAAACAGGACCTCGAATGTGGCCGTCGGTTGGGAGGTAAGGTAAGCTAGGAGGTACCTAGTTACTTCAGGTAGCTCGCCACTTGTGAAGCTTGGCGTCGGTGAGAAGGGTCTATTCTAGTTCTAACTAAAATGTGTCTGAACAGACAGAGGTAGAACAGAAAACTCTAGAGCTCGCACGCAAGCTGTTAAATAAAGGAAATGATTGTAAGCCGTCTGGAATCTTTGATGCAATGTCGCTTTTTCCCCATTGTGAGGCATGTTTCGAGATGCTCACCCAGACTGCCTGAGGTCAGTGCAGTGGCGGGAGCCCCACTGCAGATCGCTCTGCGTGGCCTCAACTCCGCATTCAGACCCTAACCCGCAATCCGGCATTGGTTGCCGTTCCATAGCTCCAAGAGAATAGCAAGAATAGTTACTGTAGGAGATATGCCTCGCATGGAAAGATCTCGGGCAAAATGAATAAAGTACCTGGTTACGTACATAGGTTGGTACTCCAGCTCACGAGTCTGCCCGCTTCTCGGATTTTAAGACTTTGATCTAGTCAAGGTTATCATCATGCCCAGTAACAATGAATGCAACCTAGGTCGGAGATCGAGAAAGATCTGATTTTGGCGTGAAGCAGCAATAAGTGCGTGATGGCTCTCGACTAATCAAAGCCTTCAAATCCATCATCACCCCCGTCTTTACTCGCTAATGCCGCTGCTTCCTGATTCCTCCTCCTAACCTCGGCAATCATGTCCTCCAGTCTCTTCTGCTCCGCCTTTTCCTCGTCGGTCATCTTGGACACTTTAACAGCCTCCCTCTTGCGCTGCTTCCTTTCCCTGCGTTCTGTCCTGGTATCTTCTTGTCCTTGCCTTCCACTCCAGGCCTCGTTATTTTTCCTCTTGGCGGCGAGCGCAGCAGCCTTGGCGCTGAGTACGCCGTTTTTCCTGTCCTCCTCTGCCTGAGCCAACTCCTCCTGCCGCTTCTTCTCCTTGGCCTTGTCCTTGAACGGAATGCTTTCGATATCTATACCGTGACCCAGACTACGGTCTATACCGGAACCCTTAAGCTCAGGCATCTTTGGCAATGTCACTAGGCCCCATCCTTGAGCCGTATCGAGCCAGTCAACGTCGGTGATTCTGAATATACTTGTGGCCTTGTGCTCAATATAACTCCTGGCCCATGACACAAACGCCCTTTGAGATAGTTGAAACACTTCTCTATCCGCGGTCGCTTGTTTTCGGACCTGGGCAGCAAACAATTTTACTTCTTCATCTGAAACCTTGATTTCCGGGTTGGTAAGCGGCGTGATGGGTGTCTTGCGAACCTCCAAGAAACCGACGTAGTCCTGCTCGCGGCCAGGAAGAAGCAGGGCCACCGCGAGGCCCCTACGTCCTGCTCGCCCTGCTCGACCAGCTCTGTGCACGAATGTCTTGGGATCTGACGGTGGGTCAAACTGAAAGACAACATCGACTTGTGGAATATCGAGACCTCGTGCGGCGACGTCTGTTTACTTTTTCAGCTGTGCAATTTTATTGTGAATCGAATCTAGGAAGACGTACCTGTAGTGAGGAGGATCGATGGACTCGAGGACCCCACAAATCGGTCAAAGCATTTTTCCCTCACTTGAGGTTCTTGCTTTCCATGCAAAGGAATTAATGAAACGTCCTTGGGAAGTAGTGATGCGATGACAGCATGAAAATATCTGTATAGTGTCAGCAGGTCACTTTGTTGTAATGTGGTGTATTGGAGTGCCATACTTTACAGCAAAACATGACGACACGAATATTATTGTTCTCAACGGTGTCGGCTCTACCTTTCTGAGGAACTGAATTAACGCCGGCCATTTCTGACTGGCAGGTACTGAGAGATATGACATTTGCAGGCTTGCGGGTGTCTTCCTGTCTTCGATAACACCGCCATCCGTAAGCCGCTTGACAGTGACGGCAATGCGCTGCGGATTTCGCAACCCGGCACGCACAAGCTCGCCGACGGCATCCGAGACGCTCGCACTGAACAGCCCGGTTCTCCTCTGCTTAGGCAAGAAGCCCAAGATGCGTTGCAGCTCTTTCTGGAATCCTTGGTCGAGCAGGCGATCAGCCTCGTCGAGGACCAGAACCTCAAAGGACGACTGTGGAGTGTGCACATATGGAGAAGAAAGAAGCTCGGACAGTCTGCCGGGAGTGCCAACCAGGATGTTTGGACTAAGGCGGAGGAAAGTTGACAAGTCTTGTGCAACCTTTACCGTGCCCCCGACAAGCAGCTGTGGGATCAGTACTGGAACTATTGTGTCAGGCCTTTTCTCATCTCCCTTGAGGAATGACGAGAATTCAGCTGAAGGTGCATGGAAGGATATCAATGATGATAGAACGCTGTGAATCTGAGTCGCCAGTTCTCGTGTAGGAGAGACAATGATGGCGCCCACATGATGTCGTTTGAGGACATCGTCTCGCCGAAGAATTTTGTCAATGATGGGGACTGTAGAGATTGTGTAAGTACATGTCCCTGCCTTTGGTGGTTCATGAGTTTTGTTAATCTAGTCACTCACTGAGATAAGCCAAGGTCTTGCCGCTGCCCGTCACAGCCTGGTGTATTTTTGTCAGTAAAATCCAAATCGATCATTGTAGTATTGATTTGCTCCTGGGCATCCAAACTAACCTCGACCACTACGTCCTTGTTGCCTCGAAATAGTGGTAATGTTGCGGCTTGTACTGGTGTGAGCTCATTGAATCCCATCGACGCCACTGCTTCTAGGATGAAGTCGGCCAAGGGCGGCGTGAGCGCATCCCATGACCGAGAAAACTTCTGAGGTGCCTTTTCTGGCGCCATTGTGTGAGACAACCGAGCATGTAGTCAGGCCTTCGGATAAGATTCGGAGTTATAATGATAATGGCAAAAACTACGTTGCAAGCGCAATTAATACCAAAAATTCACATCATAATTTAGCTCACGACGCGACGCCCATAGACCCCCTGAGCCTTAAGGTAGTCAAGAAAAAAAAAGTCCGTTCTTCTTCTTATCGATAAGATCGAGCATCCATCGACTCCAGTCTACCCCACTTCTATTTACTTACCTCTCCCGAGCAACCAAGGTAGGGAGGGACCTTCTGTTTGAGCTGAAGACGAGTCTGGGCGACGCGCCAACAATGATGTCAGCTCTGTTACTGCCTGCAGGCGCCACAGGCGAAATGTTGCCAGCCCGCTTCATTCATTTATGCCAAGTTTGGCCATGGAATTCTTGTCCAGTCTCGCAAAGAGCATCGTCATTTGAACTCTTTTTTGGGTCCAGTGGAATGTCTTGATTTTGTATAGTCAAAGCGTCAACCAAAGGACTTTGAAGGCGTGCGTGACCCTTGTCAGCCCTCCCGGCTTGGGTCGGTCACATGCCGTGATCCGAAGGCTTTTTTGGTGCTGGTTGCAGAGTCGCAGAGTGCACGTCCTCCCGCTTATTCCGGGGACTCGGAAAGGTCACTGTGTTTTTTTTTTTTTATGTCTTTTCCTTCTTTATGCTGGGTCCCTTACCAATCTTGTTCATCAATCCCCTGGAATAATTGACGATAACCAGATAATTTTTTTCTCGTCACGAGCACCTATTTGACAGAGTGGCACACGAGCAAGAGTTTTGGTCTTTTTTATTTTTTATATTTTTTATAATCTTCTGGCATTATTTTTTTGTTGCTCATGGTTAAACAGTAAGCTCAGCCTAAGGTATTGGTCACCGCAACCTAAAGCGGCATCAACCATAAACTTGTTGGCTTTACCGCGCTAGGTCTTTTAACTAGCCTTGGCTTATCATTTGAAAGCCACACTATCCATCGCTCCCTTTTCTTCGTCGCTGCCATCTGTCGACCGAACGATGCAGAGGAGGCCAGCCGCCCTCCGCAACACCCCAGACGACTTTCATGCTGCACCATCCCGTCGCACAAACGCAAGCCATCCTCCGTCACCAACAAGCCGTGTTTGACGCAACCGCCACATCCCCTCGCGCTTCGAGGAAAGACAAATATCTCGCGGCCGAAGCGTCCACCTGGCCGCTTACACTCTTCCAACGAGCCCGTGCTTTAGCGGGTCTCATTGCGCTACCCCCGCTCCCGCCCTTTGCCCTCGACGTCATCGACGGCGAGACCACCGGAGCCATGCCGTCGACGCGCAGGTTACCGACCACTCGCGTCATATCGCCGAGCCCTACGCCCTCCGAAATAGATGCGCAATCGCCTTCTGCGACTTCAACGTCGCAAGACACATCATACTTTGCGCCCGTCACGAGGTCCGCAGCTCGTAAGCGGTTAGCTACGCCGCAACCGGTGGAGGAGCATATCAACGAGGATGAAGAAGAGAACAACCCGGATCTTCGGCGGGCTCGAACAAGAAGTCGCAGTCCGATGGACCACCAGCGTATCAAACCTTTGAGCTCAACCAGCACCTCAAACTCGAAATCAAAGACGAGCAGCGGCAGCAAACAGGCGTCGACGGTAAATGGTCAAATCAATGGCAATGGCAAATCAGTTGAACCCAATGGCCATCTCAAGCCCGCAGCCGCCATGTCAACGTGGGACACCTGGCGTGAGACATGGAGCCGCAGCCCGAGCCCTTTGGGTCTGATTCCTATTCATCGTCATTGGCGAACTTTTGTTCACAAGCACGAAGTACCGCGCAAGCTTCTGCATGTCTCCATCGGCTTCCTAGTCGTATGGCTCTACCTGTCTGGGACGCAGGCATCATCGGTAACGCCGTGGTTGATGGCCCTTTTGGTCCCCATCACAGCTGTCGACCTGCTGCGCCATCACCATTCTGGCTTCAACAGGTTGTACGTCAAGGTCCTCGGCGCATTGATGCGTGAGTCCGAGTTCGCGGGCTACAATGGTGTCATTTTCTACCTTTTGGGCGCCTGGACAGTGCTTTACTTCTTCCCCAAGGACGTTGGTGTGGTGGGTACTTTGCTGCTGAGCTGGTGTGACACGGCAGCGTCCACATTTGGCCGACTGTACGGCGCCTACACCCCGCGAATCCGCCGCGGCAAGTCTCTTGCTGGGTCCACAGCTGCTTTCATCGTCGGTGTGGCCACGGCCGGTGCGTTTTGGGGTTGGCTGAGGCCGACATATGGCCCATTCCAGGGCGACGACGCCTTCATGTTCACCGGGTCGCTGGCGCTTCCGCAGGCTGTTTGCGAGGCCGTTGGTGTGTCGCGCGAGGCAGCTACCATTACAGGACCGCTAGCCCTTGGCGTCATGAGTTTGTGGTCTGGGTTCGTAGCCTCCGCTAGTGAGGTTGTGGATGTTTTTGGATGGGATGACAACCTTACCATTCCAGTCTTGTCAGGTGCTTTCATTTGGGGCTTTTTGAAGGTATTTGGGTGAATTCGGGAATTAAGCAACCACGAGCTATGGCGTAACCTAGTTGCTTTGTCGCGTTGATGCCATGCCTCAACTTCGACACATGGATACCTTTTCCTTGTGCTACGCCGGGGCTCATGAGCTCAGGAAACACCAACTCCACTGCACACACCCCCGGCATCTCTGTCTGAATTAAGAGACTACGAGTTACAAACACGCCAAAGTGCATCGCGATAGACGTGTCTAGGCTGGGTTAGGGGCTCAAGCTTTTGCCGCTCCCCAGCCGGCCTATGGCAGCTGCATTAGAGCTTCAGCGACATGGCAGGAAATTTCTTCAGATTACCATAATCTCATTTCTTGTGAGTTTATAAGGCTGGCGAGCGTTCAATTCCCTCAATGTTCGAGTCAGAGGAACAACTGGTCCGTTGTCCTTGGTCTTTGGTTTTCCAGGACCTGCAAAACTTTATTTATACCTCTTTGTATCTATGCGATCTGTTTTTCTCTTATCCGACATTTTGTCATGGGCATATTTTTTGGGCTACGATTGCTTATACCACAGGTTGCATCTTTCATTGGGATTTTGCAATGACCTTGCATGATTGAATATTGGAGTCCTGGGGTATGACGTTGTTGGAAACTCTTCCCTGTATAACACGGGCGTTGCAGGCTTTTAGTTGTCATTTTTCTTTTTTTACTATCTCATGAAGAAGCTTAGTGATTGGTTGACAGTTGTTTAAATATGGATGCACCACATTTTCTTGTATTTGGTATACAGCAGGTTAGGAGTTGGGCAAAGGGATACCATGGCTGGATGAGTGAGATAAGGACTTTTACATAGCAGACGATACTTCACTATAAATCATCTCTATATGGTATCTAATTCAAAGGGAAGTCTTGTGAAACTTCACATGGTATCATCATCTTATTTACAGGTCAAATTTACTCTATATACTTTGTTAATATTGTACATTTACCAGGGAGCTCTTTTGCCAATATCACTTTCTGTCCGCCTACGATTGATGCATGCGCTTTGGTACTCCAGTTCATCACCCTGGACTTACTTCAACGAGTAGTTCCGAATAGTCTTTCCCAAAACTTGGATGATCGGGATCGATTAATTATACGATTGCAAGCCCGAGTAGTCCCGCATGCACTGCATGCCTTGCAATCCCAAGAATCGGGCCTGGCTATCTGCTTGGCAGTTTTTTGGTGTTGCCCTTTGCATCATCGCAAAAAAGCATTTTCCCGAGGCTCGGAGTCCCCCGATCGATTGAGATTCTCCTGCCGTCTCCCGTAATGTTAAGTTTTATTTGTTTATTTATTTGATATGTTAAAAATTACACAATCAGCCCTCTCACGCGGGTGATCCAGAAAGGTGAGATAGACGGGTTTGTAAAACCGAAGAGGATTGTAGGAAGAAATGAATTTCATGGGCTTACAAGCAGGGGCCGGCCCGGTCGCTGGCAGCCAGTCAAAGGCAGGCAACCTTGTGTGGCGAAAACATGTCCAGTTCCCGACGGCTGCGTGCAGAGAGTTTCTTGTCGGAAAGGAGGACGGGAGATGCAATTGTATTGTTTGCTTTGCATAGGCACAGTTCTCAAATTCTGTCGATGACGCGTTTTTCAGTATAGTATTCAGTACGTTGAGAGGCCTCCTTCAACTTGAGCTCATGCCCAGCAAATCATCATTAAATAATCGGGTCTGTATTGAATGGGTAGCCCCAGAGGCCTGCCTCTCGAGTCCATCGCAGTAGCACTCTGGGCAGGAATTGTGGTATCATGCACACAGACCGATGCTGCATAGATCCTCCCCTACGTACGTCTTAAACCCCCAAAGTGGTTATGCAAAGTGTCAGCCCGACCGCTGTACGCATAGTCGTAAGCATGTAATGTTGGGCATCCCGACCTGCATGTTCTGGATGCTACTTCAGCCCACTTCCAAAAATCCGCGTGCAGTGCCCAGATGTTTCCAAGAAAGTGCACCTCCCTCCCTGCCTGAAGAATTCCCCTTGTGCCCCTCCTTCGTACTTCTCAAACTGTAAACTTTTGACTCTGGGAAATGCCAGTTATGTAGGTACCTACTCCGTAATACCTATCTACCGACCGATTACACCCCAAGAGCGGAAAGAAGCATGTCATCCATATATACAGGTAGACCGGGGTGGGGTGGCTGAAGGGAAGGGAAAACTTGCGGCATGGACGAATCAAGCAGTTATCTGCCGCTTTTGCCAATGAAAGAGATTGCCTGGCCTTCTTGGTGGCATGCCTACAAGCCACTTGCTTGCTTGGGTAACATCATCTCCTTGGATCATGCCCGTTCAAAAGGTTATATCCTACTTGCGCAAGTGGAAATAACTAAAATGGCCAGAGTTTATCTGCTCCTTGTCCCGGACATGGGCAAATTTAGTTGCGATAGCTTGGATACCAGGGCCGCGAAGGAGCAACTGCGGCTTATTATGGGTGACGCAGTTGCGTCCTAAATCGAGGCTCCCTATTGCCTTACTGTGCCGTGCCGATTGGAGCTCGAACAAGCAAACAGTCGAGCCAAGCTGAGAGCTCCGTCGACCAATCATTTGTCTCTCACGCTAATTTGTTAGGATTCACGCATACCTAGGGCACAACTCGACATGACTGACCAATTGCCTCTTGGAAGTTGTGCAATGTTGCCTCATTAACGGCTGTTGGTGTGCCTCCTCTTTTTGAGAGCCCACGTTTTCTCCCACTTGTTTTGACTTGCCGAGAAGGACCCGGTGGATCAATGTAAAGGTGAGAAAGAAAAATATCGCGAGCTTCGGTGCCATTGTGTATTTGCTCGGCGTTACATTGCTGCCGCCGATGTATGGAGTGGACTTGTCGCTCAGCCCGGTGTGACGCAGCTAGGTAGGAAGTGCAAAAGTTCCTCTAGGCAAGGGTACAGCAGGCGCCAATAGTCTTCTTTTCGGCCGTTATGCCATGTGTATATTTCGTCAACTTCCGATGCAGGCATGACGAAGCATGACCTCCCGGATCATCCTGATGGGGAATCGGATGGGATGCAGCCAGTACATCAGTGTATGTATGAATCTCCTTCTTCTTTTGGCGGGTTTGAATGCTGACTTGGCCTAGGCATGGTATATGCGGATCAGTAATAGTCTCCGCGTCTCCGTCTTCGTCTGCCAAATCAGCCGCCCTGTTTTCATTGGCAATGCAGTAAAAGCGCTTCTGGTTTGTGGTCGCCTCAAAAAAATCCGATCGGATAGTAATCCTGACGCCAGTAATTTTCATGTTGTGAGAAGCTCTGGACTAGACTAGCCGATTGGGGTTGTATCAATTAGTCGCAAGCATGAACACGCATGACTGACTGTCTTTGGTAAAGTGGGTTTTGCCCGATTCCCAAGGATTAAAAAGGCACCAAGAGTTAGGTCAGACATTGTCCGATATGAATTGCCTAACCCAAAGGTATCTCATATACGGACGGACAATGCTTTAGGTACCTACTCGGGGCAGCGTTCTAGCCAAAAAGGGCCAACGTACCCGTCCCGCGCGTGCACTTTTAGGGAGGATGACAGGTACCTGGGTCGGGTCGGGCTTCTTCTGTGAGATGCATTGAATTGTCGGGTTCAAGAGCTTTTCCTACTGGCCCAAATCAAGGGCAAGGATGGGGTTCTGGAAACGTCCGATCAGGGCTTGCTGGTGGGTAAGGTGGGCTGGTCACTTACAGCCAATAAAAATCCGAAAAATCACAAGGGTATTCCAAGCCATTTGTAGGTTTTTAAACCAATGGGAATGTCGCCCGCTAAGTGAGGGGTATCGAGAAATTACCATAAAAGGTAAGCGCATTGCGTAGGGCCTCGATTAAATACGCTAATGGGGTCCATAGACGGCATGCTTTCCCTCCTTCAATCAATCGTTTGGGTTGCAGAAGGAAAATTGACAACACATCAACTCGCCGCACTAAAGATGGTGGCAGAAAAAAAAGTTGCCCGACTTGATGCACTTCTGCCTGACGACACGCATCATCATGACTGGAAAAGTACGACTTCTTTGCCGTCCCATCTCCTTCCTGAGCCGACAAAGAAACCCTTTGTCAAGAAGGGGCACACGGAGCCGGTAATTTGAATGATTTTGCAAGGATCACTTACCTGTTAGCTCGGGCAATTTTTGGTTATGGCTGAGCGCCACTGCTTATTCAATATCTATCCACCAGATGGCCCTCTTGACTAACTAACTGCCAGGTTGACTGACTGGCCCCGGTTCCGCAGTTCGCTGCACAAACCTGTGGGCAGGTTGGAGTGGATGGGAGGGTCCGGACCTGTTCCAAGTCACGGTACAAGCCATGTTCCGCTCTTAGGACTTCAAGGGCCTGTATATCCTGTCTGCACATTTCATCCACTCCCCAGATCAGCACCATCCACATATACCCCCCGGCCGTGGGATAAATTCAGGCAAAGTTTGTTACCGGCTGGACGTGTTGGATGTCCAAATACCATTTCCCATTTGCCTATTCGGCAATGGGCACTCGTATATCCCCAGTCCCTGCGTAATAATCCTGACGGCTAGGAACAGCCATGTTGCCGAACTATCAGCGGATATCACGTTGTACTATCCCCACGGTGGCCAAAGTGCCATGGGTACGAGTGGCCTTTCCGAAGCAGTCAATGAGTGACAGCCGTCAAACGGTTACACATACCAACCACAGTTCATAGGCCGCCCCTCCCGCTCCGGCCCCATATGGACTGGCCATTTCCAGTTACAGTCATTGCTTTCTTCACATTATTTTTATTGCTTTTCCTTTCTATTATTTCTTTTTTTCTGTCTCTAAAATCTATACCCACCCCTACCCTTTCACCCCCATTCCATCGCACTGCATCAACGGCTTGTATGTGCCAACCTGCCCCTAATTTGTCCTACCAAACACACAGCGGGATAGGTTTCTAATTGCCTGGTGTTCGGGTTGCGCTTTGCTACAGACACACCCCTCTTGGATATACAAGCCATAAAAAAAGAGAAAAAAAAAAGAAAAGAGCGCAAGGGAAAAAAAGTCTTGCATATCAGCATGCATTGTTATTGTTAGTCTGGCCTTACCTATCAAAAACCTAACACAAACTGTGACCTCAGAAGTTTTCTTTCCAATGGAAAACTCAATGTAAGGTTCTGCTTGTCGACAGGTATCTTTTAATGGTTCTTCTTTGCATGTCCGACCAAGACCACCAGAGCCGATGTCTCTTCAGCCCGCTCCCAACCCTCACATAGCCTGACTGACATCCTACTCGTTTATCACCCCTTTTACCCATTCTATTCCACCACAGAGAAACCATGCCGTGCATGCCTGAACCCTGCCATTTTCCCAGAACGCTTTCATATTTGCCCCTCTGCACATGCATAGTCTTCTTTCATTTCCTGTCACTGGTTCCTGTAGCTGGCCAAGACTGGCCCGCATCAGTGATGTGCTCGTCGTCCTCAAACCAGTTCCCCAGGGATCACCCCCTGTGATATCTCCACCGTTGATCCCAGTCACCCCTACCTTACCTTTATCTCCATGGCTTCGTATTGGGGAACATACAAGCCGTCTCCGGTTGTATTCCCCTCTTCTCCGGGACTAGACCGAGACCATCTATCACCGCATCCCTCGTTACCAACGAACGCATGCTCCTCCCTTTTAGTTTCTCCCCCGGGCGGGGTCGATGATACCGATCATACGCATATCGGTTGATAGATGCAATTATTCGTCTCGTTTGATGCCTTTAGGAGATATGTTACGTGCTAGCGAGGCCTCGTTTGCTGACCAGGGGTCCCTTGGAAAAAGTATAAAAAGGACCCTTTTGTTTAACTTGGGCCTCCCTGATTTCTCTTTCTCTTTCATCTAAACTTGTTACCAAAGGTCTAATCTCGTAGTAACAGAGTTATTTTTCAGACCAAGCAATTCTGGGACTCGTTTAAGCAAGTATCTTCTCCATCACGGACCCTCAGACATAACAGTGCGCTTCTTACCTCTGCACGCTCATACCATACACGCATCTACTTACGCACACACGCTGCCATCCTCACACTACTACTTTACTGCTTTTCCCACTTCACAAAGAACCTGAACTTCTCATCCCTTGTTACATACATCCTCGAGTCAGGTCATCACATCACTGCACCCACTTCAGCCTCTTTTGGACCCTTGATCTGCCCAACACGATGTCGACTGGATACGGCAACGACTATTACTCCACCGGTGACTACAGCGGCTCCATGCCCATGGCAGTCCCGGCTGGCAAAGACCACTATTCTGATCACTATGGCGACTACTACTCCGTCGGCGGAAACAGAAGCCACGGTGCCTACTCAGTCTCACCACCGGAATCAGAGGCGGCCGGCAGCAGCACTACCGCATCTGGCGGGCTTTCCTACAGCACCCCTTCCGGATATGCCTCATCGGCATACTCTTCCTCGGCAGCTTACGGCGGCTACGACAGTTACGCATCCAGCAGCCAAGGCGACTACGACAGCGCCGGGTCTGCGAGCGGGCTCGATTTCAACGAGTATGTCCAGGACCGATTTGACCAGGTCCGGGATCAGAGTGCTCTCGACAACTGCACTGTTACCCAGGCAAAAGTGTAAGTGCAAAATTCGTCTTTGCTGCCGCAACGCTAGCAGAGTCCCGTTTTTAGCTTTGAATTCTTCGCTCCGGGAAACAATTTAGCTGACACGGGGCCAACCAACTAGTTCCGGTGGACTGAACGCCAAACAGCGAGAGCTGCTAGACCTGCAAAAGAAGGCCCAGGCACGTCTCGCCAAGTCGCGCGCCCGATTTGCTGATGGTATGCAATCGGTGTACGAGGTCCGTGACGATCTCGAGTGGACACAGAAGACCCTTTCGTAAGTTGCCAACCAAAAAAAAAAAAAAAAAAAAACTAGTTTCCTCACTACTTTCCTTTTTTTCTACCATGGCTCTTAAAAACATCCGACCGCCGCTCTTTGACGAGCCGGCGAGTTGACGCTCACTGAAATCGCCTGGGCGGTTTTATAGCAAAGAACATGGCAAAAATATGCAAAGAACTCGAAATATGAGATATGACAAAAACTGACTGTTTACCACAAAACTAGATCCATTCAATCCAAAGCGTCAAAGAAGCACCCAAAACAATACAAGAAGGCGCGCGAACGATACCCTTCTCCCGACTACTGAAGTCCAAATTTACAGACTTTTAAAAGTCCCGAGAGCGGGCGACGTTGGTTCATTTTGAGCCGCACGCTATCCACATCACCCCTGCTCTCCAAACGTTGCTTCTGAATATTTCCTATTTCGTCAGTTATTGTACCCCAGGCGGATACCAGACCTGTAAAAAAAAACCCAGTTTTTTGTTTGTTGACGTTGTATTGATCTATCTCTATTTTGATATTTTTAAACCTGTTACGAGCGCCCAGATCGCACACACCCCTCACTTTTCCCTCTCCCCACACACACACACACACACACACACCCACACGCCCAGCACGCAAACTCGATCCTACCTGTCTTAGGCACGGGCGCGGGTATGCAGGGGGAACCACCCGTAGCGGATCAGCGGGTGGACTTTGGGATGTGGGATGCAGTTCGGCAAGGGAAGAAACATGCAGCGCGCGTTCCTGTAAGTTGCACAGTCTTCCCCTTGTCGGAAGGTAGTTGAGTGGTGTGCGGCAGCCCCCGGGTTTTCTGGCTTTTCTCGGCGTCTTTCTCTTTTCCCAAAGGCGGAAGCGGGCGGCCGCTCTCTCATGAGGAACGATTTATGATTGGACGAAAGAGTGTTTTCCAGACATGGTTTCCCTGATTTTTCGGGGACAGGGGAAGGAAAGTACAGGTACATGGGCCAAAAAAGCAAAGCTGCTGCAGGCACGGGCGGGCGAAAACACCCCAGGGGTGGTGGGTGTGAGTAAACAACGCGTCAGTCCTGCAGGGTGTGTGGGGTGGTATTCCGGGAGAATATCTCAGTAGGCGGTAGGCCCAGAGAGCTGAAGACGAGTAGGTTTGGCGAGCAGCGGTCCTGCAAGATCGATCGGGGAAGGGAACGGGGGAGGGCGTGTGAAAGAGAGCCAGATGGCGCTTGTCCTCTTCGAGGACATGTATATTGCTTCTTTAGGAAACCCCAGGCGGGCATCGACGAGGCCATCAGAGCTGGAAGCGTCTGGGGGACCACGTGAAAGTATTATAGGCGAGCGTAGTGGCTTTGTCATGATTTCATTGGGCGTTTTGGGAACGGCTCGGGTTCGGCAGCTCTCTTTTTTTCCGATATTAACTCAGTAAATCGTACAACTTGAAGCCCGTGCCAGTGACCGCCTGTACCTCCAGGCGGGGTCCCCACCAGCGTGCCTGATCATGCTCATGTGATGTTCTAGGCGTCGTAATGTGGACGATGCTGGCTACTCAAAGACGTCAAGTTCCCGAATCACGTGACTGATACAGACCCATGTTGGCCCCTATCCGTCTCCCCTTGGCCAGCCCTTTCGTAGATATGTGTAAACAGTTGAAGTCTGTTGTTTGAGCCACCCCAGTCGCTGGTCTTGGATATCGGTAGCCTGCAGCCATTAGCATGTAACCCACTAGGACGAATTGTCCTCCGAAACCAAGACAAAGATGGCGTGAGAATTGCTTTCAACTGAAAGGTTATCAATGTTTCTCTGATATTACCCTCCTCCTCGGCAAACTTGTTCATGATAGGTCCCTTGCTCGCTCAGTTGGTTGACCATAACCCCAGTAAAACAATCTAGGGCGGTGGCCATGAGGCCCGCGGCTTCAGACCGAGATTCTCCTCCAGCTTCTTCCAAGGATTCTGGTTGCTCTTGCGGTCGTAGTAGTCGACGTACCACGGCTGACCGTAAGGGCGACCGGGCGGGCCGTGTGGGCCATCAGCCGGCATATTCTCAGATGCGGGACCCGCCACCTCAGCACCAGCAGTGGCACCTTCTACCGGAGCAGCGTCGCTGGTGGCACCACCGGCATCGCCTCCCTGCTCCTGGAGATTGACATGAGCATAAGCAGGCGTGTGGGGCCGGGGGATTACCCGTTGGGCTGGACGGATACCAACGGAAGTCGAGTTGGCACCAGAGGCTTGGGGTCCAAGCCGCAAGCTCGCCTGGATGGCGTCACCCATTCGGCGTCTCTTAGACGGCCGGGCTGCTGCGCCGAAGGAGGAGAAGCCCATGGTCTGAGCCATAATCTCGGCGGCGTCGTGGGTGTCTTCTTGGGTGGGTGGTTCTTGGTAGGGCTCCATTGTCAGTTGTTCTGGGGAGGGCCACCGCTGATAAAGTTAAGAATTAATTTATGGCTGGGTCGTATAGATTGTAGTGGGTTGCCTGCTCAATGGCCAAGTTCCACGACAGGGTTGGTCATCAAATGAATTATGTTGGGATGGAAAATCTGGAGTTGGGACAGGGATTGATTTTGTCCTCCACTCTCAGCAGCAAGCGTCGATTTTGGGTTGCTTGTCACCCCCGACTTTGTGGGAAGGTGCTAGGCTGGATGGAGTGCTCGAGTGCGTTCCAAGACGCTGCTACCCTAGTGGTTTGTTAGTATATGGATGGCATACGAAATTTCAAGCTTTTTTGGGAAATGATGAAATAAATGTAACTGGCCTTGCACTTGAATGAATGGAAGGAAATCACAATCACCTGACCTGACGTGCAAAGATAAACGGACTCTATCTCTCCTGGCCTGTTATACAAGTTACGTAAGCGACGGCCAAGATTCTGGGCAGCTTTCGAACGATGGGGTATGGAGCTAGCTGTTGGTTTCACGACATACAAAGCAATGCTATGTGGCACTTCAGCTGCGATACACACTCAAACACCTAGGTAAGTTTCTTCAAATCTCTGTACCTGCGGTTGTGCAACAATTTTGGGCCTGCAATTGACTTCCCTCAGACCTCAAATTATCACCATCTCAGCACCCTATTCAGATCAAAGAACCAACCTACTTCATGTCTTTGGACGTTCCAACCTCTTGATATATAATCACACTTTCTTCGTCGCCCTAAAAAATGGCGAGCCCACCGCCGCCGTCCACATCCCCCATCACGCTGCGAATACCCTCCAAATATGCCTCAGAAACCCCTTCCGCCGCCGCCACCGCGGAGCCGACACTCGACTTCCTCCACCGGACATGGTCAGTGACTCACTCGACCCTGGCCATGTGGCGCGACGCCCGCAATGTCCGCATCACCTACCGCCCGCTCCCACCGACGTCTGACGGCAAGACACGCGTTGACGACATGGTCGAGTACGAGGCCCGCGGCGGCCAGGGCGGGGTCAAGTCGGTCGCCGGTGTTGACACGGCGGTCTCCACGTCATCCCTCACGGCGTGGGACTGGCGCGGCAAGGGCTGGCTCTTCTTCGTCACCAGCCACTGGGAGGTGTTGGGGTGGGGCGAGCGGCCCGTGGCGGGCGGCGAAGGCCAGATGGAGCGCTGGGCTGTGACGTGGTTCGCGCCCACGCTCTTCACCAAGGAGGGCATCGACATCTACTGCGACCGCAAGGAGGGGTTGAGCAAAGAGACTGAGGACCTGGTAATGACTGCGCTGAGGGGCATTGGTGCGGAGAAGCTGGTCGCCATGGTCGACAGGGACATGCGGCCGGTCGAGATTCAGCTGCCGTGGAAGCTCTAGTTCAGCAGCAGCTGGTGCTGGGAGCGCCTGTGTGCGTGTTTTGCATGCTGTGCTGCATGCTGTGCTTGTTGCCCTGAATGCTGCGTCGGGTGTCTCGAGTGTTGTGCTATAGTCGCGGATCCTAATTAGCAAGCTTGGCGTTTGGGTTTTGGTTTGTGTTCAAGATATTTATAGAGTCGTACTATGGGGGTATCATCCTCTCCGGTTGTACTATTAAATTCATATTAGTATGGTAATCATAACATGGAAACAGCGACTGGGTCACGCTGTATAAACCATTATCCATCATTGAGAATCCTCCTTGCGGTGGCTCCTGTCACTTCGGGTTCTTTCCATTTCCCTCCGCGGCGATCTCCGCGGCGATCGGCTGCGGCGCCTCTCCTTGCTTCGGTCTCTTCTCCTCCGATCATCACCTTCCCGGTGTTTCCTCTCCCTGTGACCATCCTCGCGCCGATAGCTTCTCCTGTGTTCGTCATCGCGATGACGGTGCCGTCTCTCCCTCTTCTCGTCGTCATCACCCCGGCGCCGATTCTCCCCAGAGTGACGGTGTTCCCGCCTCCCCTCCTCATCACGTCTCTTCCGTTTTGCCCGTCTCCTCTCCTCCCGGATCAGGTCGTCCACGTCCTTCTCCCTGTCTTCCCTCTCCCGCCTCCTTTCCTTGTCCACCTCTCTAGCCCTCTTGGCCCCGCTCTTCATCATGGCGAGAGGATCATCCACCACGATCCTGGCCGCGGCGCGGACCCTCCTCGCAGGGTCATCCACTCCAAATTGGTTCTGCGCCTGCGCCTCGGGCAGCCCTTGCTCGACGTTGACGCCTTCGTCCGGCGCCGCGGTCTTTCTCTTCCAGGCAAACGTGTACCACGGCGCCGAACGGGCACTCTTTCCACGGCCCGCTGCGTCAGCGAGCCGCATCCCGCCCTCGGCCGCCTCCCCGGCCTCCTTATCCCGCGATACCTTTGCGGCGGCGGCGGCGGCGGCAGCACCGCCGAACAGATCAATATGCCCCTTGTCATCCACAATCGCACCACCACCGCAGCCCCGCCGCTCGTCCCTCCCCAGCCTCTCACGCATAGCCACCCCACGATCCGCCGCCTCCCGCGCAAGCCGCATCTCAAAGTCCGTATCGTCTTCGCCGTGCCGCTTCCTGTGCCTCCTGCTCTTGCGGCCCACGACAGCCGTGGTGCTGGTCTCACTTCTGGCCGTCGACGGCATCCAATCGTCCTCATCGCAGCCGCCGTCGTACTCGTCGCCGTTTTTGGTGGTACGCCGTGGCGGTGTTTCGGCATCGGCCGTCGTTGTTGACGGGTCTTGCTGGCCTCTCAGTATCGCCATGCGCCGCGCCGCGTCACGCTCCTGCATCCGCTGCTCCTCGGCCTCTTCGGCGCGCGCCGCGGCTTCCTCATCGGCGCGCACCCGCGCAATGTTGGCCGCGTTGTAGACGTTCCATGATTTTTTCCCAAGGAGGTGTCTGGGCGGTGAGAGGGAATGGGCTCTAATTAGTCAAAAGCTCTCGGGATCTGTTTGGGTGTTGTGATGTAGGGGAGAGGAACTCTTCCTGTATTGGTGAACGACACAAAAAAAAAACAAAAACAAGGTGCTTACAGAGGCATTTTGCTGTCCCAGTTAGACTTTCAAGCTCGAGAGTCCACAGCCTTCGATTCTGAATGTAAAGTTTTTTTTTCCGTCTGTTCACCGAGTATATGGGAGTTATGTGGGCTTGGTGAGGCTTGCGAAAGCAACTGAGAATGTGTTGTGTGTCGGTGGAAAATGTTTGGTGTTGTGGTAAATTGCAACAGGGTAATGCAACTGGTAGAATTGGTTGCTCTAAGACAAGACAGGAAACTCCGCTGTGGGTACAACACCTATCCTGTCCTACGCTTATGCCCAGGATGCTGCATAGTCGCCCAACTATCGAAGCGATCGATGCGTGAGAATAATTATTGATTGATTGTCACGTTTGTTGGCGCCTTGCAGGATGTTTCACTGCCTGGCCCAAAGCCAAAACAAGAACTTGAATTTGAACAAGCAACTACTAATAGATTAAGTGACGACTGTATGCGGGTTACCTCAGCTCATGTTTTTTCAACCGGTTACTTCGTACCATTGCCCCCCCCCCCCCCCCCCCCAACTTTCACCTCTGCCTTCCAAGGGGTATCTGGGTATCATTATTGCCACACGCCCCTCCCGTAAGTCAGTTGATATAAGTTATCAAAAAAACACCAATTCATAAAGCAAGGAAAAAGAAGACAAACTCATAACTCGCAGGGGTATTGGTGTCGAGGAACAGCAGTTCAAAGCGCAAAAGAAAAAAAGAGAGGGTTACCCGGGTGAAAGAGGTAAGAAGAGAGAGGGCTAAAGGGGGATTTAAATGTTCTCAACCATGCGCGCCTGCAGTGCCTGCTGGTAACCAGGGTCCTGAGTATCACCAAAATGGAAGGGGCTGCTACCACCCTCACCATTATAGTCGGGGTTAGGGTTCAGGTTCGGGTTAGGGTTGATGTCTGGAATAGTCTGGTTCGTCGCGGGAAGGAAAATAACTTTGCTGTTCGCACTCTTCGCCATCGCCTGCATTGCTTCGAGGTATCTTATCTGCATCGCCGGTCCAGATGAAAGCACATCAGCCGCGCGACGCATGAGCTTAGCGCTTTCAACTTCGGCCTTGGCGGCGATGATCTTGCTCTCGCCGATGCGCTTGCTCTGGGCGGCCATGGAGAGCGACTCCTGAAGCTCCTGGCTGAAGATGATGTCCTTGATCAACATGCTCTCGACCTGAACACCCCAGCCGGCAGCGACGTCCTCGATGATCTCGCCGATGCTCTGGGCGACCTCCTCGCGGCGCTCAATGACGTCCTGGAGGACGCGAGCGCCGACGACGTGGCGGAGGGTGGTCTGGGTGCGCTCGACGAGGGCCTGGCGGACGTTGGCGATGCCGAACGCGGCCTTGTGGGGCGAGACGATGTGGTAGTAGATGACGGAAGTCAGGTGCAGCGTCACGTTGTCCTTGGTCATGCAGACCTGCTTGGGGACCTCGACGATCTGGATCTTGACGTCGACCTGGACCAGGCGCTCCGACAAGGGGTTGATCTTGACCAGGCCCGGGTCGACGGCCTTGTAGAAGCGACCGAACTTGGTGACGAGGCCGACGTTACCCTGTTGCACGTTCTTGTACGGGTTGGGGCAGCAGATGCAGCAGGGGAAGGCACCCAGCGTTCCGATGACAGAGCCGAAGGCGTTAACTACCGAGTGAGTTGGTTAGCTATGCGGTGCTCCACTATTTGTGGTGTACTATCAAACATTTGATTTGATAAAGGCCAAGCTCAAAGTGCAGAGGGAAAATGATAGGGGCATAAAGTATGAACAGACCCATAGTGCCATACCAGCCCTTGGGGTTGGCTTCGTCTCCAACAATGCTTGCATAGCTCTTCTGTAAATCTTCCTGTCGTGGAGGCTGCACGCTCATGTTGGTTTGTGGTCGGAAACCAATTTGAGTCTCGCCGCCGTCGGGAGCCTTGCCCCGTGAGGAGCCGACGCTTCCCTCCTGGCCGTTGAGTTGCGCGGTGGTATTCGTCGACATTGTGACGGTCCAGACTGTTGGAAGCTAGGTACCTAGGTACCAGTAGTATGTCTTGGTTGAACTTATGTAGGGGTCCAAGAGGATGTACAAAGCCGCAGGCCTGGCTCTTTTAATACCTGATGAAAAGAACAATGACAAGATCAGAAAAAGAGATGAAACCATTCCCCCGTCTGACCTTGTGGGCCGGCCGGTCGGTATTTTATCTCACATTATCTTCCGCCGCGCGTTGTCAGGTCACTGTTGCATCTTTTGTAGAGCTGCAGCGCGGCGTAAGCCAATCATGTGGGGTTCGGATGCAGACGGATGGGGGGGGGGCTTGGAGAGCTTGGGCAAATGCGGGGAGGCAGGGATTAGCTCCAGTGGTTGCTAGGGGACTTCCTGGCGGTGCAGGGAGCACTGGGCTGGCCCCGCCTGGAAGCTGACAACGTAGTGGAAGGCGCATCGCAGGGCTTTTTTGGACGCCCGATTAACGAGAAGCACGGGGCGATGTATTAAGGGTCCTGGTTTGTTCTACAGAAACCAAAGTTAGAAAGCATTCATAGTTATAGGTAGCTGCTCGTTACATTAAATCAGGAGGAAGAACAGCATCTGGAGAAAAAGGGAAAAAAGAGAGAGAGAGAGAGAAAAAAAAAAAAAAAAACTACTGCGTGACTCTATCTGCAACTTCCACTATTTGTTGCGCCGTGGCATCCTTGTCATACCACTACCGTACCTACCTACATAGTAGATTTGTATCAATAGATGACTCGCTATAGTCAACCCAGCAATGCGATTTTCCCACAGCAAGGCAAGGGATCGGGTGTCACTGTGTGCGCCGCACCGTCTCAGATGCCAAGGGCGGACGGTGAGGTCATTCCACTAATCGTTATACTTGGCCGCTTCATGTACCGTACGGTGCCGAATTCCCGCTCCTGGTGGGCAAGATTGAGTACGGTATTATTATTCTACCAACCAACTGTCCTGTCTTTCTTTTTGTTTTTTACATTTTGCTCAGCCCAGATTTCATTGGAGTTTGCTGTGAGATTTGGAATTTCTCATCGAGCTAGTGGTCACGTCTGACAGACTGATGCACGTCGTCGCAATGACGAGGGGGACTTGAGGCGTTTTCTAGCTTCTCCGCACTTTATGCAGGGTTAGCTGCCCGCAGCTTGGTGAACCGTTTATGAGGTCTTGGTGTTCATCGAATGTTTTGAAACATGGATTAAAACCTTCACTATATAACTGCATGTATTAGATAGACCTAGTATCGTTTCGCAGCAACTAGAACGCGCAAAAAACAGCCTTTTCACGCGACATTACGTTCGTAGAGTTTCACCTAAAAAAAAAGAAAATACTATCATGGTTTACAGGCATTGTCACTTACAGCCAGCTCAACATGTCAACTACCCAAATCACAAGTAGAAAAAAGCTGACCTGCAGCGTCCCTCGATAAGCTTGATTTTGTTGAATGCTGACGATCAAAATGCTCAAAAGTACAGTACGCCGACAAGACTGAGTCCCAAAAAGCCCCGATCCATCTTTTGCGATCGTCCATCCCCATGACCTTGCACTGCCCCTCTCTACTGCATGCATCATTCGCGGTGACCACTGTTCAGCAAGTTGGATTTTTTTTTTCTTGAATGCAATGCTTCGGGATATGTAGCCGTAGGCATGTTGACTAATAAAAGAACCGAAGAACGAAATTGGACACCGAGAAAAGTACATAGCCTCACCAAAGTGGCGATGGAGGCCATTCTCGTTAGTACACGTGGAGTCCGTTTTCCATCCACGTGATCCCATTATCCAAGCGATGGCCCGAAATAATAGAACTGTTCTAATCTAGAACTTGAAGCCCCATTTGCTTGTGTTTTCTGCAGCTCCATGATACGGTTTAGCCAAGCCAAGCCAAGATCTATTCACTCGGATCTAAACATATTTTTTGTCCTTTTCTGTCAGATATTAGTGTGTCGAATTAGTCTGCTCAACTGTGAAGCTGATGCCCGGTTAATGTTGTGTAACCTGGCCGATGTCATGGTAAGCACTTATCTTTGCTTTCCTTTTGCTAGCTGTCGTCATCATCCCCAATCAGTTGTCGTGGCTTCATTGGGCGAATTCTGTTGTTGAAAAATCCTTCAGCTGACGGCTGGCTATAACCGTAGGCTCGTATAAGATATTGACGCGGAGCCCTCAGTTAATTCACAAGGATGTGGTGCCCTGTACGTCTGACTTGTTGTTGGCTCTACTTGGCATGCATGTCCTAGAAATTGTGCGCCCAACATTGTAGTTCTTATGGGCTCCAGTGTGCTCGCCAAGATTTAATTGGTATTTTTCTACTGTACAGCATCTCCTACACAAAGTGTATTTTTGCGATGAGCCGAGATCATCAGCGTAAAGCATCACCGGTTTTGATCAACAAGTTACATGTTAAGGAGGCGCACGGGAGAGTATATACCAAGATGGCACAATAAGATGCGAGGATGGAGGAGATAGACACACTGCTTTCACATGCATGGATAACATAGATTAGTCCAAAAGCTTTAGCATTCAAAGGTAACCAAAATCGTTATACAATCTCATTGCCTCGTCAACACACCACATACCCCACCTTTCCCACTTTCTTTTAAAACCTGGCCTGGACCTTGTCCAATGTGTCCTGCAACGCCCACTCGCTGCTCTTCTCCTTGCTCCTCACGGCCTTTGCCTGCGCCGCCGTGAAGCCCTTGGCCTGCACTGCCGGGTTGTAGCCGACGCCGGCGGCCTTGATGATCTCCTCCTCGGAAAGCTTGGGCGCCTCCTTGCCATCCGCCCTCTGGTAGACCGTGACGACGACGGCGCCGCCCAGGCCGAGATTGTGCTGCAACGCGTTCTTGGTACCCGGGACGGCGCGGTTAGACGCCCAGCCGCGGAGGTGCCAGACGAGCTCGGCGCACTGCGCCAGCCCCGTGGCGCCGAGCGGGTGACCCTTGGAAATAAGCCCTCCCGACGGGTTGACAACGGTGCGGCCCGGCCCGCCGGGGTACGTGATGCCGCCGGAGCGTACCAGCTCGTGCGCCTTGCCCTTGTCGGCCAGACCCAGCGCGTCGAGCGTCACCATCTCGTTGGCCGAGAAGCAGTCGTGCAGCTCACAGACCTGGCAGTCACGCGGTGAGACGCCCGCCTCGGCACACGCCACGCGCCCGGCGTGAGCGCCCATTCCGTAACCGACCAAGTCGATGGCGGACTTGGAGAAGAGCTCCGGTCCGTCGGTGGCCATGCACTGGCCGGCGATCTTGATGGCGTTAGCCTTGAGTTCCGGGCGGGCGTCGAGGAAGGCCTGTGAGACGACGACGGCCGCGGCGCCGCCGTCCGAGGTCGGGCAGCACTGCAGCTTGGTCAGGGGGGTGTGGATCATGGGCGACTTCATGACCTGCTCTAGGGTGTACTGGTCCTTGAACTGGCTGTAGGGGTTGCGGGCCGAATGTTCGTGATTGACGCGGCCGATCTCGGCAAAGTCCTCGAGCGTGGCGCCGTACTTCTCCATATACTCCCTACCGGCATTGCCAAACATCTGCGCGGCACCGGGGACCTTGGGCTCGTAGCCGCGGGTGGAGGCCATCATGAGGCCAGAGGTGCCGGTCGGGTTCTCGCGGTCCTGGAAGAAGGTCTGCAGGCTGCCGGGCATCATCTTCTCGAAGCCGATGACTAGAACACAATCGGCGGCGCCGTGGCCGACCAGCTGGCGGGCCATGGCCAGGCCGGTCGAGCCGGTGGAGCAGTTGTTGTTGACGTTGACGATGGGGATCTGGGTCATGCCGAACTGGTAAAAGACGCGCTGGCCACAGGTGGAGTCGCCGTAGCAGTAGCAAGCGACGCCTTGGTCGACCTCGTCGTAGTTGATGCGCGCGTCCAGCATGGCCTTGACGCCGGCCTCGAAGCCCAGCTCCGTGTAGTCGACCTTGCCGCGAGGCTTGATGAACTGCGTCATGCCCACGCCGAGCACGTATGCCGGCTGCTTGGGTTTTGCGGGAGCCATGGCCGGAATGTGAGTGTGTTTGTGTGTTGAGGATTTGCGACTGTTTGACGACGGTGTGAACCTGCTGCGGGTTTAACAGAAACTACGCTGATTTTCTTTCCCGTCAATTGATGGTCTGGGTGTGGGACGGCTGGATACTTGGAGGTCAAGGGACTGAATGACAACAGGGAATCAAATTTACACGACGGATCAAGCCGGTTATGATGGGGAAAGAATATGGTACGAAATGGTCCCCAACTCGTCTCATGAGCAAAATATTACGAACGGAGACGGACTGTTTTATAAATCCCATCCCTCGGCCCTGTAGTTTTGGTATCCGAAGCCAAAAAAAAAAAAAAAAAAAAAAAAAAAAAAACTACTCCTCATTAAGAACCCCGGCCGACTCCCGGGCCGTTCTTCATGTGCACCTGCAGAATTGCAGATGGGATAACACCCTGAACACCTACTATTGGTAGCTAAGCTTGTAGCAGCAAGTGTGGATCCCCCCTTGTGGTGGCCTTTTTTTTCGCCTCCTCATCCCCGCAAAACCTTGCATCTGCCAAAAAACTGGGGGATGCCCGAAGCTGACTTGTGCGGGGAAGAAGACAAAGATGCCGAGGCATGTTCAACCGGGCCCGGCACCGAGCACCTTGGCATTGGCATGATTGGTGTTCTATGTAGTAGCTTCAAAGAAAACAAAACAAAACAAAACAAGTACCTGTGTCGTTATTTACTTGGTACTGGCTCTGAATATTATGGTCATGTATCTTTGGTCACGCGTAGTCACTGTAAACTAGACAACGGAAAGTTGCACGCTGTGGATCCTAAATATGTGCCAAAACCTACCACTACTTGAAATGTCTTCCTTTACAATTTGCCCATAGCCGCTAGTCTCAAATTCGTAGCAGCCGCTACCACGAGAGACGGCACCCGAAAAAGCCCAGAACAAAACGAGGTGGCATGAACCGACCACCAGTCGGGTTTGACCTGGTACATCTGGAAGCACATTAAGTTCGAAGATTTCGATCACCGACAGCTGAATCTGGCTGAATTTTGCGTACCGGCGGTTTATATTAGGTTTGTAAGTAGAAAAAAGTAGAATCTGCTTCGGTATTACATATATCGGATGGGTATATTTAACATGGACAAGGATAATTAGATAAGCCAGACTGGAGTTGGAAAAACATGCTATGGTGCAACCATCCACGTATTCGAAAGTGCCCGCGAGAGCCCGCGTGCTATGTGATGGTATCCTAGTATTCTGGTTCACCCCATAGATTCAGTTCGTCTGGGAACTGGAAGTTGCCATAATTTATTCGTCTGGTTAGTCGGTAAGTCCAAGGTCTTTCTGTGTGTGCATTTAATCAGATGACTTTTGAAGGAACTCACACCAGCGGTAGCCAGCTGCCCTATCCCACCAAATAGGTGCAAGGCCGGTGGCGGCAGCGCCGAGGCCTGCGGAAGCACGTATGGTTTTTGATCGACCGTTGCCGGCGGTGGCTTACCAAAGAGCTGATTGAGATCGTTTAGAAAAAGCGCCCACTGACAAGACCACTCACTCCTCCAAACACAGCACAAGGGGCACTGCGCTCAAGAGGCAAGTCGACTCACCGAAGATGATCCGACTATCAGCCCGTCTGGACCGTGATGTCCCTTGGCGCTCCCCGGAATCGAACTTATTGTCGACATGCAAGCATCCAGGATGCGCCGGATGCCAAACGTCATCCTCTCCAGCCGCTCCTCGGTTGTCCCACCCGGCTGCACCGATTTGATGACAGCTGACAACGCCACGATATCCTTGAGATCTGACGTCGAATCACGTATCATCATGATCAGGTCTTCGAGTGTTTTCTCTACCACCCTCGTCATTCGCTGGCCCGACCATATCGGCTTGTTGCCATGGTAGTATCTACCCCCTGGTGTGGCCAGGTAGTCTCCCCCGTCGGCCGAGGCCGGTGAAGTTGCATACCCGCCACCGGTTGCCGGCGTGTCTCCCCTGCTAATGCTGCTCTCTTGGTAGGAGTTTCGTATATAGTAGCACACGCTAAACGCCGCTTGTATGATATCGTGCTTAAGGATGACGTAGTACATATGGCTCACGTCGATGTATGCCGGTGACCTAGCATCCAATTCGTCAAGATACGTGAGCAGCACCATTGATGATTTTAGGTATGTCGACGTAATCTGCGGCGGGCAGTTGTCATTGAAGACGCCGCCGCCGCTGCTGAGGGCAAAAGGGCGGTACAAGGCCAAAAGTGGGCGACGGACGTGCATGTCCAAGAGACAACGCATCCGCCACTCCTTGTACTTGCCGCTCGGATTGAGGCCTTGATTTTGGTTGCGCGGGAACACACAGTTGATGTCGTCCAGGATCCGCTCTAGCATCGTGCCCACCTCGAGAACCTCGCCGTAGTCGCGAATCGTATCTAATCTGCTTACCAAAGTCGTGGCCCGCATGCGGATCGGGAGAGTGCTTGCCGCATATGCCTGCAGTTGTCCATCAGTCCTCACATCAATGGGCTTGGGGGGTGGCAAGGCAGTCATGTCTGCCCTCAGGTCATCGTCGTCTAGGTTTAGGGGCGGCTGGCATGTGTATTCTCCATCTCGGACACCACAGGGAAGGTTGCAGCCCAGAGAAAGATGTAGATCCATGTCCATTATGGAGTACCATAGTTTTCGGCGGAATTCCGCCGCGAAAGGTCGAATCTGGGGAAATTCAGACGGATCGCGATGTAGGCCCATGGTCATGGCCATGCGTATGATAGCCCCAAGCTGGGTCCATGAGTCTTGGTATCGAGGCGCAATCATGCGCTGAGCGTGCAAAAGTAAAAGCTCGGCAAGAAGGGTTCCAATGTCAACAAGTTGTTTGCCGCGCAGTCCATCGAGCCAGGCGCGGACGAGGGCGCAAGCCGTGGGTACATGAACACCTTCTGAGCGGTCATGACCCAGCCCTCGAGATTCGGTCTCAAAACGAGACCCGATCGAGAGCATGCATAGGAGTTGGGGGAGGAACCCTTCAGAGCAGCGCTGGCCTTCCCAGTATGCCTTGTATTCGGCGCGAAAGCTTGGAACGTGAACGACGCGGTAAAGGCCTTCCGACGTGCTTACGTAGGCGTCAAGCAGGCGATCACACACGGCTTTGCTTTTGGGGAGGATATCGGCCATACGCTTGTAAACAGGTAGGACGCTGTCGACAAAAACGGTAATGGGAGACAACAAGCGTCGCTGCTCTTCCTGCAGCATCGAGTATACCCTGTTCAGGTGCTGGAAAAGCTCGCCTGCACTTTCGCGCTTATCAGCCTTGTACATAAAGTCTTGGGCTTCGTCGAACAAGTTGAGTAGAACTCGGGTGCTGTTCTGCCCAAAGAAGCGGGTTCGTATGCTCAAATTCCCTTTGACGGTAAGATTCCGTATAGTTGTGGGTAGAGTCGGGATGAGACTGTTGGAGGTGTCTATAGAATTCATTTGAGAGCCACGAGAATGGATGTCTCTCGTCGCATTACTTGTAGTCGCCGGCGTGGGGGTGGTTAATGTTTGCAAGTAATTGTCGTTGTAATTACTAGTACTGACGTTGTTGCCTTTGAAGCCCATAGGTAACGACTTTGGTGTTGAGGCTGAGACGTCATTTTTTGATGCAAGGATCAGCTGCTCCAGTCGGTCTAGCCTTGAGGATATATCCTCAAACCCCGCTTGACATGCCTCATGAGGTGTGCTACTACTGGTGCTCGGGGCACGGAAGCCGCCGTTTGCAGGAGCAACTTCGTCTACCGGTAGAGACTTGACCAGGGGCGTCGCAGGCATAGGTGAGGGTGCGGCGCGCGACCCAAGGGCAAGCCTCTTTTGCGCCGGCCGCTCCCCGGCACTTGTGGGCTCCCCATCAGAAGAATCCGAAATATTGCCAGCGTGATTGTCAGAAGCATATCGACAGACGCGGTGACCCTTTTGGCACTGTGAACACGGCACGGACCGGTCGCACTTCAACTTCTTGGAGCGACAGGCAAGACAGGACTTGACCGGGCGTGGGCGCTTGACGCTGCGTTGCTGGAATCCGTCGAAGACCATGACTCCCGGCGGGCCGCTGCAGGCTCCGCCACCAACCCCCAGACCCCGGTGATTTTGGGGACCGACCACATTCTCCTTGGTAGTCACCTTGGCTTCCGTACTTGCGCTTTTGCCAATGCCGATTTTTGGTGCCGATGCTGCCGCCGCCGCCGCTGAGGGCGTCGTTGCCATGGCACGGTGGAGTTGACTCTGGTTAATACCTTAACCACAAGCCCAGCTGCTTCCACAGCAAGTGGGACGTGGGAAAGGGGAGGAGAAAAAATATTCAGGGAAGGGAGGGAATAATAGAAGAAATAAAAGAAGAAAAAAAGGACGAAAAAAAAAATTGTCGGCGCCTGCGTCGCGCTTCCTTCTTCAGCTCTGCATTTCCACAGAGCTATCCGGACGAACCGGTCAGTTGTGTTCTAAAAGGGATCCGTTCAGCCCGATAGCCCAGTAAACCAGCAGGCTCAACTGGGATTGACTCGGCCGAGAATTATGCGGAGGGCCTTTTTCATTCAAACAACTAGGTAGTGAAAAGGGAAGTTTACTGGTAGATGGACAGTTAACTGGACGGTTATTGAAAAAGCCAATGGTGGGTTACTGAGTTTGAATGGATTTTTTCCTAAACTTTCTGTTTGCTGGTCGGATTCGTTCTCAAGGATGGCTGTCGTCAAGTCTCGCAATCGTTTCCCCGGCTTTTGGTCAAAGTTCGTCCGTCGTCTGATGTGATCGAGGTTTCCCTCATGGTCTGCTTGCCCTCCAATTTTCGACAATGGACTCCAATGATCTGATGAGATACGGGAGGTTGCAGGCACGTGTTTTCACCGCATGCATGGTTATGCGGGCTGCCAAAAAAGAAAAGCCAAGGTGGTAGGTGTTTTTTTCCCCCTTCATGTTTTTTCTTTTCTTTGTCTTGGGCTGATTGATTACCGATTACCTTACCGTCAAGACAGGGTAAGGTACGGTACCGACCCGACCTGGTTAAATTGGGTTGGGGCCTAGACCAGGGCCTGGCCCCGCGGGCGGCTGTTAGCATCCCCGTACTGTAACCAATGTGCTTGGCCCCAAGTTCTGGAGTGACAGGGACATCCTGAACTCCCTTCTACATACGTGGTAATTTTGCGCAAGCCATCTCTACTCCGTATCATAACAACCATGCTGCTCTAATACCTAACTGGACAGACAAGACCCCCGTCTTTGGTTTTGATATCGTCAAATTCTAAGAGGCCTGACTTTGTCAGCTTCATTGCATCGTTATCACCTTCACATTGAACCTTTTTCCAACTCCTTTGAGTAACAACTTTAGCCGACAGTAAGGAAAAGTGACCATACCCATATTGTGGCGAAACAAAGAAGACGGAAATCCGCGGCAAATAACCGCCTGATCATTCGCAAATCAGCCAAGGCTCTCTTATGTGGTTTATAGTTAGTAAGGAACCAGCAGGTCTCGAGTCGTCATCATAGTTGACAACTATTGTATGTGCACATATCATAAATATCGAACTCCCGACGGCCTGCAGGGCGCTCGAACCACCTGTTAGTTAGTGTTGGGGTGGGATTTGAGATGTTGGTCAACCTGCAAAAGCATGGACTGCGTCAATCCCGCGCTACAACCCCTCGAGGGCAACGTTCAAACCGTTGGGCTGCTGGTATTTTTGACGTTGCCACAAACCTCCTTATTCCTTCCTAGACGCTGGACATACAGTGCGAGTCCACTAGCTTGTAGCGTTTTGCTCCGATTGAGAACCGGATCTTCGGCTTTTCATCTGGTGCATGGCAACAAAAGCATGCTGTAAACTGTCGGGTCGTCAAAGTCAGCTACGTTTTGCATATGTGAAATATCAGGACTGACTGAGCTGAGGCTGAACCCGCCCTCGCGAACAAAGTCAACTCCGCCAAACCGACTTACTTTGGCCGATCGGCAGAAAGTTTGGGGTCTAAAATGGGTCTCCAGCTGCATAGACTAGAACTAGAAGAGGTCTGGGCCTATAACTAGTTCTAGACCGACCTCTTGTCCCTCACGTTAATCCTCTTGGTGAGGACTGGGGTGATGCACCATATTCAGCCCTACAAGCAATTTACAAGTCCTAATACCAGTCAAGCCTAGGAGATATGGTCAAGTGATTCATCAAAATAAACAATGCAGGATTTTGACTCCTTTCGGGTTGTCAGCTCCACGTTCAGCCTAGTACTAAAAAAGAACTTGCACCGTCTTCCCGGCCGAGACGAAACCGCCAGCATCGACTTGTTGAGACCAGATGCTATGGGCCCAACAACCGTCCCCTCGGGTCTGAGGAACACCGCTAGATTCACGCAGTCTAGGTTGTCGACCCGGGATTCTGGCACTTACAAGAGTTGAACGGTGAACTTTGCCATTGGATCATGGGCGGGACTAGCTGGGGCCGCGGCTCACATCACGACGAGGCCTCTTGACCGCCGACTAGGCTTTGTAATCGGCGAGCAGAATAGGTTTTCATATCCAAAAGCATCGCTGCACGGCTAAAATCCGGGCGGCTTCCGGACCAACCAACCTGCCGCGCTTTGGAGTCAACCTCAAGACCGCCTCCTGTAGGCGTCCTGCCGCATTGAGCAAACACCATAAGCTGGAATTTGTGACGGTATGATCGGGCTTTAGAATAGGACGGGGTACCACGTGTACTACTTGAACTCCTGTTTCCATCTACCATTCCAAGGTTGGTTTCGAAACGTAAATGACCTAAACCTAGAGATGAGTGCGATGTTAGTCAGATAGAGCGTCCATCATTTGACGCTATCCGCTAAATCCTGAGAGGCAACTTCCGTATCCAGGCGTCTGAACTGTCCATGTTCTACCAGGCTGCGGGCCTTCCGACGAAGCATGCAATCAGTGTATACAGGCTTATCCCGTAATGTTTGAGTACTCCAGGGACGAGAACCTCCCGATGACGTTGGGCAAGGGCTAAGGTCATGCTCAGAGTGACAATGCTCGTCGCCAGGTACCCCCCTCGCGACACTAAACTTGGGAGTGTGTCAAACACCAAAGTAAGGTCCAAAACGTATAAGATTCCCATTAAAAATATATAACGCCCGGCTAGTCAATAAGCAAAGCAATCGTAATTCCCTTGCTCCCATCCGGGTTGCTCGTTTCTTCGTTTCCAACCTCGACCCAAAAGCGGGGTTTTCTATGCCGAAGGGACCTCGATGCTCTGCGCAACACCATCAGCCTCGCCGGCCGTGACCTTCTTGCCCGTCTTGGTGATGGTCTGGAGGACCTTTTCGTAGCTCAAGTCAGGGCCGGCGACGACGGTAGCGTTCTGGTTCTCAAGCGAGACCTCGTAGCTTTGGACGCCTGGGCAACAAAGAAATGTCTTGTCAGTCTCTAATGAACAATCCAGGATTCGCTTGGAGAGCAAAGGTAAGGGTAGTAGTTTATGCGCCGTAGTTGCAAGTGGGGATTTACCGTCGAGCTTCTTCAGCACCCTGTCCACGGCGCCTGAGCAGCCGCCGCAGGTCATGGTGATGTTGAACTTGTAGGTGTGGTT
Organism: Pyricularia oryzae 70-15; assembly: GCF_000002495.2. Classification (NCBI taxonomy): domain Eukaryota; kingdom Fungi; phylum Ascomycota; class Sordariomycetes; order Magnaporthales; family Pyriculariaceae; genus Pyricularia; species Pyricularia oryzae. The sequence goes on along the minus strand of NC_017844.1, from coordinate 1,742,132 downwards.
TGCGTCCGACATTTTGATTTGTTTGAAATGGGGTTCTTTCCTGTTAGTGGGCGTTGAAAGATGTTGCGACAACGGAGCTTGGTGGTTTAGATGTTGGCGGGCAGAAGATTGCTGGGATGGTTGGCGGGGTTGAACAGCGCTTGGCTTAGGTAGGCTCGCTACAGTACTAGGTGGGGTTTATTTTTGTTTTGGTGTTGGAGATGCAGGTACGGAGATGAATTATACAACGGGATTTGAGGCTTGGCTAGAGGTAGAAGTAAACAGCTAGGAGAAGGAACTGGACGTTCGCTTTTATAACACAGATCTTCCGTGCCATGAGCTTCTGGGGATTTTGAGGCAATTATTATTAATCAGCTCACGTTTGCCGTCTTGCGCCATCCTCTGCGTTGGCTGCCGTTCGCGCACGTTTCGGGTTCGTGTCACGGGGCAATTGCGGGGCCTGCTCCTGAGTGAAGGTTCTACGTGGTAGTATTGCATTGTATCTGCCGTCTTGGTGCCGCCCTTGGAGGTTTTGTCATCATTGTCTTTCTTGCTAACATACAGCCTCTTCATTATAAATGCAAGACTGTCCATAAGAAAATAAGCCGAGCTTGTATACCCGGGATCTAAATATATCGAACAACACTTTACGGTACGCAAGGTCTATTAATCGGCTGTGTGCGCCGTGCGGACTGGCGTCAGTCTTAGTGACCGGGGCTGACCCATCTCGGGAACATCCGAGCGCAACTTGCTCCTTCGTGATCTGGGAACCGCCCAGGTGGTACCCTTGGGGAATGTGCCCAAGGAGGTACCCCGTCACTCTCCTCCCAATCTCATCATTTTCGTCGATTGATCATTTCGTTAGTTCTTTTGTCAGATGTGGATATAAAAACAAAAACGCTTACCCATTAAATATTCAGGCTCCAGCTGGTTACCATTGATTGTTTCAAGTCTTGGTATTTGAAAGAAGCCAAGGTACGTAGGTATACAACCCCCCCACCCAACTGTAATGCTAACGTTCCAATGCTATGAATGATGTTGATCTCTGAATTTGTGGGCTCCAGCTATATATCTCATGCACAACAACCTGGTAAACCATGATGCGTGGGCATCTTTGTCGCTAGATATAATACACTCACGACACCATTCTCTATCTGCTGGCAGAAAGCACAAGTAAATCTAATCCATGCTGCTAATATCATCAAGGTCGCGGGTTGGCCTGACCTTCCCCATTCGCCCCCCTCCTCTCCGGATCCTCAACCACCGGGTGCAGGGCCGGCATCTCGTCATCGTCGCCAGAGTCATCATCAGGCCACTGCCCAGGCATCGACTCCTCGGGGAATGCTTCATTTTCATAGTCAGCATCTGGGTTTTCATAGGTTGGTGGCGGCCGTGGCCCGCCCCGAAACAGTTCGGTCAGCCTCTCCAGGAATGTAGCCGGAACGTTCTGCGCGCCATCAGCCCCTTGTCGTAAAAGTGCATTTATCGCCTCCACCTGGTCTCTCAACTCCTCTTCGTGACCTCCTTCGTCTGCAGAGTCGTCGCCATTAGCATCCCAAGGGGCTAATTCCGCACCTGGGTTGCCGAGCTCCTGAAGGGCGTCGATAAAATCGCGCATGCGGCCCTCTGTTTCTGGACCTTGATTGCGCCAAGGAAGGTGTTGTTCCTCATTCGAGAAATCATTCTCTTCGGCGGGCGGCGGAATCGGATCGAAGTCAAAGTTCGGTGTCACGTGGAGTAGTGTATGCGGTACCAAAGCCATGATTGACGGTGTATTATCGAGGTAAACGAATCTGGCAATCGGTTGTCTGACCTCATCCGACTCTGGTAAAGTCTCAAAAGCTGTAGGCCGTGGTACCGAGCTTGCGACATCCTTTAGAAGTGATGTAGCATCTGTATTGTTGTATAGATCTTTGAACTGGTGGATAAACAGCGCCGTGTAGAGCTGATCAGTGGGGTTCAGTGGCTGAATGGCCCAAAGAGACTTGGGCACATCTATGTTCAAGGCACTGAAAAGTGAGCAGTAAAGCCATGGGAGCCTTCCAATCCCCTGCTCGATGACTTCTCTCGCTCCGTCCACGTCCTTGAGTTGTAACTTGGCCAGTGCCACAGTCTGTCTGATGTACTCCCTGTTTGGCACGTTTAGTGCCATGATAGAAGAGAATAGCCCATGGTTCACAAGGTCGGAGAACCATTTTGACTCCCTCGATCTTATGGCAAGTAAGGGAATCAGGTTTAAGATTCCATAGGGATCCTCAGGAGCCAATGCTAGGAAGAGCTTGGCCCACTCCAAAGCCGTGCGGTATGTCCCTTTCATTACCAAGCTTTTCAGGTAGTTGTACGCGGCTAGCCAAAATTGCCGGTTCTCCGGCCGGCGAAAACTAAGTCTTGCGCGGCCTTCCTTTAGCTTGTTCCGGAAAGAAGATAGTGTGACTCTCCCAAAAGTAAACAGGGCTCTCTCGCAGAGGTCTCCTGCCAGAGCAGAGTTTTGGTCTTGCTTGGCTACTTTGCTAACTTGTATCAAAGAGGACACATGGTAGGGGTGTCTGTATAGGAATTGTACAAGCATCATGGGATCATGCCTTTGCACAAGAGCGAAAAAGAGTCTTTCCATGGCAGCATAAGTAGCATCATGCGTGAACTTGTATTCGGTAGTCCCGTCGTCGAGGTCATCCACCTTCTCCATGGTCAAGCCTCCAGCCGATGCTTTTGGCCAATGTTCCTTTCCTTGAACAAACGGATTTCCCCGAAGAAGGACATCCGATATGCTCTCCCCCGGCCTGCCTTTGAGAAACTGTTCAAGAGTAGCAGCCTGCTGTACTTGACGCATGTTTCGCCGCGGCTGGTTTGCTTGTGGGTCGCTGTCAGTATTTGCCGACTGAATGATATCGCGACCAAAGAGGCTGCGCATCTCATTAATGACTTTGAGATGCGTCATGTTGATGCTGAGCAAGTTGGCAAGCTCTCGCTCATAATTGTGAGTCGTCTCTGATGTTTGCCGATCGGAGCCGGCAGCTGATTTTGACAGCTTGAGCTCCTCCAGAGCCCGATCAATCTCATCCACTTCGAGTTCCGGCACAGCTGTCTCGGTCTCTTCCTTCCTGGTATTCTTCTTTTTCTTCTTCTTCTTCTTGGACTTCTTCTTGTCGGCTGCTGCTAGCGGGGGGCCACTGACTTCGGCTAGGCTCTCGGGTTCATCCTCTGGGTCTTCGTCTTCGGCTTCATCTTCGTCGCCGAGGGAGGCAAAGCCGGCAAAGAGGTTCGCGCGGGGCTTTGCGATGGGCTCGTCGTCTGAAACATCGTCTTGGGGCGTTTCTTGACGGTCCAGCTCTTGCTGCTGTCGCAGCTTCCGTAACTGCCTGCTTGACATTTTGATGCGGCACTGATCGAAATTCGAGAGAAAAATCTGCCGCCTATCAGTGCGCCATGTGTTGGGTTTTGAAAATCTTATGCTTGGCGGGTCGCCATACGAAGATTCGGTAATATTAGCCACAATCATAAATAAGGTATCTACCTAGTCAAGACCCGCCATCATTTGCGCGCGTCATTGAGGGGGGTCCAGAGTGATAAGCTGCAGCTCACGTGACGACATCCCCAAGATGCAAAAAGAGGGTCAGAGCTCTATTTTGGCAGCCGGCAAAGTGCTTATGCCAGCTGCATTCCCCACCTTGACGCACACACAAATGGTTGTTGCCAGCTTAGCTCCCAGACTGCTCTGATTCAGGTCGGACCTAATGCTTGGCGTCGCCAGAGTTCAGCCTCCTCCAAATCGACTTTTCATCCTCGCTCAATTTGTCCTTTTCTCCTTCACCCTTGCAACATTTTCTTCACCTTCCGATCCGTCTCTTTCCATTCGAACATATCCAGCATTTCTTCATTTCGCAGCTGCTAGCAATTGGAGTTGTTTTCGTATTTCGTCACGTTTTCCCCGTTCACGCGATCTGAATTTTTTTTCGCAGAAGCTGCAGCTGCAGCTCTTTTCTTAAACCCGCCTCAAGCTTCGACCCGAAGCTTACCGTCATCTGGCCACGATGTCAGAATTCTTAGGGTGAGGACCGCAAGGCCGGCCCTCGAGGGGTTTCTAGCAGTTCTGCTGATACAATGATATTGCAGATCTCGCATATCTCTTATATCCAAGAGTGACATTCGGTACGACGCTTGCGCACTCCCTCCTACCTGGCTATTGCGAGACCAGCTCTGAATACTTCACCTATCCACGAAATAATTACTAACGCTATTTGACAATCGTAGCTATGTCGGTGTGCTTCACGAGATCAACTCCGAAGAGTCGACAGTGTCTCTAGAGAATGTCAAGTCTTTTGGCACAGAAGGTCGCAAGCGCGATGCTGGGAAACCAGCTGAAGAAATTGCACCATCCGACCAGGTCTACGAATATATCGTCTTCCGTGGCAGCGATGTGAAGGATTTGCGAATTGAACAGGCGCCCGTGGTCAAGGAACAGGCACCACCCGCCGTACCCGATGATCCCGCTATTGTTGGAGTAAGTGGAACATATTTTCCTTTCTCTACTCACAGGCTTGTTCGCTGCCTGATCTTGGCTATCATGATGAAATATTCCGGATGTAAAAACAGTCTGAAATGCGCAAACATAACCCCCTGTTGATTTCCGTTGCCTTCCTTCTGATTATATGCCTTTTTTATTCAAACTGTGTACCCAAACAATCGATACATTTTCCATACGCTGACTTTCAACCTCGGCTATCAGGCACGACCCCGCCCTGGAGCTGCACCCGCAGGACCTCCTGCAGGACCTCCAGGCGGCCCTCATGGCCACCATCCGCCTCCCTTCCCCGGTGCACCTTACTATGGAAATTGGAATGGTCAAGGGGGACCGGCAGGTCCCGGTGGCCCAGGAGGTCCAGGAGGCCCGGGATTCAATGGATTCCCGTACCCTCCCCCGCCGAATTGGTTCCCTCCACCTGGTCAAGCTTTCCCCCCTGGACCGGGCCCATGGAACAACTATGGAATGCCGCCCCCAGGAGCACACCACCCTCCCGGCCCTAGCGGCCCTGGACCGCGACAGCCGCAGCAGCAGGGACCACAGCAGCCGCAGCAACAACAGGAGCAGAAGCCTGCCCCGATTGGTGCGAGAGGTGACAAGGCTAGGACCGAGTCCCCTGCTGCACAGCAACCTCAGTCAAAACCGCCTGGTGGAGCATCTGCTGCCAACCAGCCAGCACCCACCCCGCCTGTTGACTCCAAGCCGTCCGTAGAGGAAGTGAAGGCAACAGCTGCCTCTCTGAATCAGAGTGCTGGAGCATCTAGCGCCAATAAGCAAATCCCTACCGGGCCTAAAGGCACAAGAATCACCCCTGCGGTTCCTTTGCCTGCCGCTCTGACTCAAAAGTCCGCTCAGCAAACGGTTGGCGTTGCCGCCAACACAGCAGCAGCTATCAGGGACGCCACACAAGCGGCAAAGGCTGCTGTCGCTGTTGCTATGGCTAATATGGAGCGTGGTGATAACGGTGTTCCTCCAGCCGCACCCCAGCAATCTAATGGAAACAACATGGATAATCTGACCAACAAAGTAAATGAGATGAGGGTCAATGCCACAAGGGGAGGTAGCCGTGCGGGACGTGGCCGAGGCGGTCCGCGTCAGGCCAAGGTTGAAGTTCCTGATTCGGACTTTGATTTTGCTTCAGCCAATGCCAAATTCAACAAGGATGATCTTGTGAAGGAGGCCATCGCTGGTGATCCCCTCGGTGAGGCCCCGGCTGCGCCCGCAGCCATGAATGAAGATCTGGCCGCTCCGCCGGCCTACAACAAAGCTTCGTCTTTCTTTGACAACATCTCTAGCGAGGCGAAGGACCGTGCAGAGAACGGCGGTCAAAAGCCCGGCGGACGTGAGTGGCGCGGTGAGGAGCAACGTAGAAACATGGAGACGTTCGGCCAGGGCAGTGTCGACGGAGGTAATCGTTACGGTGGCTTCCGGGGCCGTGGCCGTGGTCGTGGCGGCATACGCGGGAGGGGCGGTAACAGTGGGCGTGGTCGTGGCTTTCGTCGCGGTGACGGCCAGGCTACGGCTCAGTAGAGTTTGACGTTCCGGTCGTCCAGTAAACTCTCGACAAGTCAATCCACGTGTGGCATTCTAAGGCCCCCATCGTGAGAACTTGTCCGCTTCCAAGGCCGAGAGCGAACCAATTTCATTATCCTCATAATTATCTTACGATTCACTTTGCAACCCGAGGCTGCATTCAAAAACTCATTCAACGATTCCACCCGCTCCCATTTATCTGAAAACACGATGCCTTTTCTGGGCCAGTACTACTACCCCAAACATCTGTCGTGTGCGGCATGAGAAGAGGGACCCTCAGACCGGAAGCAACAACCAATCAGCAAACAAGTGCGCGTCACGGATCATCATAACTACCCTCGGCCACCAGGCCAAGTAGTCCGGTGCTTTTGATTTCATCGTAGGCTCAAGGACACTGAAAAACAGCGTCTGTTTCCTACAACAAGTGTATTACTAGTACAGGGAGGCGGCAGGCTAGGCTTATTGGGCGAGTGCACCTTATTTCTTCTACGACATTATATCAGCCACACAGCTGTTTATAGGCTGAGGCAGGGCGGCAAGCCACTCTTGTTCTTCCAACTCCCTGGCGCAGGGGAAGGTACCAGCGTTTTGTACATAATTTTTAAGGCAAGAAAAGGCCTGACGATGTGGGAAGCTGGAAGAACTGGGAACGACGAAGGCGGGTAACGAACTTCTGACGAGTATTGAGGCAATGAAAAAGCGTTTCTCTTGAATTTGGAACCATGCACCAATGTATGGTATTCACGTCGGAGCGTTGCAACACGTTACTCATGCGCTCAACAATTGATGGAAGCTGACTGCCAGCAGCCTCGGAGTAGCACGATCTAGGTTCGTGTAATGGAGATCTTCAGGCCTCTTGTTTCCCAAATCTGTGTAATCAGTCTGTTGTTACGATTAATCGTGATACGAGATAAAGTGGTGCCATCCAATAATAGTTCCCTTGGGGAACGTGATATTGGGGGAGCAGGGAGCAGGGCTTTTATTCCGTCCACAGGATGGCTGGACCAGACTAGAATAGTTGCTGAACTAGGTAGTTAGTGACTGAAGGATAGTCAGTCAACACCCAGTGAGTGTTGGTTTGGTTTGCCAAGACAACAGATAATAGCACCCGGACGATTTTGAGAGTTGGGGCATCGTTCAACCATACCAAGGATTGCAGGATTGTTTGGCTTTCCGCCCTTTATTTCTCTTGCAAGAGTCAGTTCAGTCTGTTTTGGTGACGGGTTGGGGGTTGACTTGTTCCCGTCAGCATGGGGGATTTGTACGTAAGTTTGAAAGTAAAAGTACTGTATTCGAAGAAATGCAAAATTAGAAAGCCAGACCAGCTGAATCAGGTTGCATGCCCTTGAATTAAAGTGATGTGCTAGAATACAATGCAACAAGCTTGTATAGCGGGCACCCCGTCCCTTACAACCTCCAATCGTTGTCGACCTGGTAGGAACCCCCCAAATAGCAAACAGGGTATTAATGGGATTCGAAGTCTTTTTGAACAGGGGTGTGTACCATGAGTTTTAGCGCCTCGGGGGACCCCCACGCCTCCTGCCAGCCATGCAGCGCCATCGAATGGATTGGGTGTCAATAGCAATTCAATGTTTGAGAAAGTTCCACACGACGATCACGCATACCAAGCATGCAATAGCGCCTTTGTCTTATAAACCAGGTGTCCCTACTGCAACGCAAAACTACTTTTTTTTTTTTTTTTTTATATCGCTCTCTTTCTCTCGTCATCGTCCCAATTTGAACTAACCTCCGGATTGGGGCGAGACCGCCATTCTCCTTGTTACGGATTCCGATCGGCAGTTGTGTCCGGAGCATTGCCTCCATTACTATGAACGTGTAGAGCGCATCAAGAAGATTTGTGGCAGGAAAGAGAATTTGGGAATGGACAAGGAAATGCACAGTACCTATCCGTTGGGTACCTACTAACCCCAAACTCTAGCTGGGTAACTCCAACTACCTACTTCAAGGAGCCATAGATCACCTGTCATTACACCCATCAATCAAAAACTCGACCTGTCTCGGGCAATCATAAATTCATGTTATTACTATTGTTCTGTCCAATAGAATCGGGTCAGCGGTCTGGAACTGGTCTACCCTTCAATCTTGCTCCCGGACGGACATACTCGATTAGGTAACTTGGGCGCCTGGTATTACGACTGTTCATCGCCCGGGGGTTGCATTGTACAGCGAGCCTTATGGTGCATTGACATGACCCATTTATATCTTTTCAGTACTCGATTTTTATCGGTCCGCCTGTCCTCTGATCGCCCCATCGCTACGCTTCATCTGCGACAAGAGAGAAAGAAACCCCCCCCCCCCCCCCTCTAAGCTTGCCAGACATGCCAGCATATTCGGATGGTGATGAGCGATCGATTATGGAGCATTTCGGGACCCCGTTTCCTAGGCCCCCTTTCCACTTTTACCCATGCTGCCTTTGTCTCAACCACGGCCAGCCTGCCCTTGGGAGCAATATCGTATCCAGCAAAAAAACGCACCGTCTTGCTCGAATAGGGAGAGGCCGCTCAATCTATGGAAGGCATTGATTTCTTTGTCATGGAAGTCAAGGTGCGGTACGGACTTTTCAGGGTCCATCCCCCTGCTTTCTAAATCGGTGTGTCCGAAATCCCAGTAGGCATTAACAAATCGACCTGCGAATAGTTTGTATGGGATCAAAAGCGCCCCTCGAGATGAATCAAGATTGATACCCCCGTGGTACATCCTTTATGTTTGCCTTCCCGCCACCCCCGCATCCTCTTTTCTCTCATGCGCCTTTTCCTTTTTTCCCTTTTTATTTGCTTTTAATAAATTTCACCCATGTACTCCCCGTCCCACTAGCCTCTGATCATCTCCCGGGCTCGTTTCTTCCTATATTTCTAGAAGCCAGTTGCTTTTTCCTGGAACATTAAACCCTAGACACAATCTAATACTAGCAGGCGTCACGGCTTGAGCGGAATATCACCATAGCAAAGTGATCATGGCGTGACGTGGTGAAGACGACTTTAGATTTCCTGATTGCTCTTTTACCTCATTTTGCCATACTGGCCTGCTCACATCCCTCCCCTTTGCACCGAAGGAAGGGGAAAAAAAAACAAAGGCTCCTTGGGCGGGTGAATTTCTCGCAACAACCGCCGCTATCATGGATACGACCTCGGATTTGACCAGAGGGCCGGTCCTTCTCTCATTATCCATCGTCACAGCATGTTTTGCTCTGGCAACATGCGGTTTGCGACTCTTTGCTCGATTCAGAATAAGCCATGAAATAGGCAGAGATGACTACGCCATAGGCGTGGCTTCTGTGAGTTCCTTGACACAAACAGTTCCTGATTCTTTGTGATATAGCATTCCAGATACTAACCTCCGTCTCTTTCAAAAGATTATGGCTTTTATAGGGACCATTTTCAGCATGATAGAAGGCACAGCCGACACCTCTGCTCGCGCGATCGAGTTCAATATCCTCGGCCAGCCATTTTACTTGATAACTGCCACACTGGCCAAGATCTCCATCTGCTTCTCCTTCATTGCCCTGGTCGGCCTTGGGGGCTGGCGAACGCTGCTCTCGACGCTGATTTTTGTCATGGCCTTTACCGACTTCTGCTCTGCCCTGACGACGAACCTGCAATGCCAGCCGCTGGAGAAGCTGTGGGAGCCTGAGCTGGATGGGTCGTGCTGGGATCCAAGCGTGCAGACTAACATTGGGTATTTCAGGGGCACGTTGTCTGCCCTTTCCTGGCTGATGTTGGCCATCATGCCATACTTCATCCTTCGCGGGTTGGGACCTGACAACCGCGCCCTAAGGTGGCCATTTTACGGCCTCTCGGCCTTGAGCTTGACGTAAGTTCATGGCATTTTTGAACCCACCAGGATTGCTCATTTGAAGACAACAAAACTGACCAGAGCGGACCTTTCTCATAACAAACAGCGCCGGCATCTTCACGGCAATCCAGACATATGAGACCTCAAACATACCGATGCAAACTGGCATCTACACTTATAGCAATTTCCTCTCCACCCTCTTCTCCATCTTTGAACAGAACATCGGCATCGTTGCTGCCAACTTTCTCCACGTGGGGCCCCTCTTCTCCCGCCGGCAGCGGCAGCTCGCCAGCCGGACCGACAGCGTCCACGACCCCTTCAAGCAGGGGCGCAGCGGCGGCGCCTCGCATTCCTCGGGCGACTCTGGGAGCGTGCGGTCAGCGGGCCCGCTGGGTCGCTTGAATGGCCTGGCGGGGACGTCCAAGTCGACGCTCGCCGGCAGTGGCGTGCAGGGGCGCGACAGCTTCGAGATGGGAATCGGTAGGACCGGCTCGACGCGCAGCGTCGTCCGCGGCGGCGTCGGGCGGTCGGCGAGCAGAAGTAGCAACAAGAGCGGCAGTGGCGATAGCGGCGCCGACGAGGCGGGTCAGGATGCTGCTGCGGGCGTCGGCGGCGGGCAGTGGCCGCAGGGAATCATCATCAAGACGGTTGAGGTCGAGGTCACAGTCGAGGAGAACAGCCGCGAGTTGGACAAGAGTAATACGCCGTCCAAGCAGAGCGGCGAGAACGATTGGGATCGGATGCTTCGCGATGGTCCACCGACACGATAAACGCTTATAAACTTTTTGGTTTTCGGTTTTGGGTTTTGTTCTTGTTTTGTGGGTTCCTTTGTATTATGACTGAGTGTTTTGTTTCTTGGGTTAGGCTTTTTTGGTCATGGCATAGAATGGGTTTGGTTTTCTTGGTTCATCCGGCTAGAGATATGATACCCCCTTTTCAAAAGATAAATATTTAGACTGGCTCTAATACAATAATACTATTATCACCTTATTTTGGAAACCTCTTGATAAACAGCGTGGAATAGCTATCGCATACCCATGTTGCGAGCGGGGAGAGATGCCAAGGCAAGGTAGTGGCTCGGGCTATGGAGGCTGATATGAACGATGAGGCGAGCCCAGTGTGCTTACAAGCGAAACACGTTGGTTGTTAAGGTGCTTTCGACAGGCACAGCTGTCAATCATCAATTGTTTATCGAGCAAATGGTTCAGGACAGCCAGTACTGGTTGTGGGCATGTGCCTTACCTACCTAAATAGGTAGGTAGGTACCTAGGTATGTAATATGTACCTATCTGCCCACCTACAGGTGCTTGTGTTTCCGTTCAGTTCAAACTGAAAAAAAATACGAAATAAGACCATGGAGCTTTCATTACCACCAGCTGAATTCCATAGCACTCGACTGCCAACCCGTTTATCGGCAAAAACACATTTGAATGTTCAAGTGTGCCAGGACCGCATCAGCCTTGTGTGCGTTGCTTTCAGCTTCGGCAGGACTGTCTCGCCAACAAAGCACCCCTCACATAAAGAGAGGGGAGAGGGCCAATAATGATTGGTGACACGGTTTGGTGGTATTGGTTTTTCCCTTTCGTTCTTACTGACACATCACAACGTGGTTTACTTGGTGGGTTTTCTCGACAATGTTCGTCCGAACTGGCCCATGTTCACTCCCTCAATACCAATTCTTGATATTTTCAAGACAATCCTTGTTGAAATGGAATAAAAGAACCAGACGATCCTTCCTTATCCCGTGCCCAGAATATGGCCGCTGACGTCGCAGCTTTCTCGCACTGGCGCATTCTCCAATTCGGCGCGTTTGAGGAGTGAGATCTGGCTTGGCTTTTGGTAGCTCGCTCCTGCTGCTCAGCAAATCCCCGAAAGAGACAACCAGTCACAGTCGCCATTCACTCCATGCATGGGCCTCTCATCACTTCGACCACCACACTGGACAGTGCTTGATCAAGCAGCAAGCGATCCGGGAGATGGAATGGGGCATAACCCATGGGTGCTATAACAGAACCTCATGCGCGGTCACCTCCAATTGGTTCATAATCTCATCATCTTGTCAGCCAAGAACATGGCGGTGAGCAGGTAAATATATAGGCTCTGGGAGGGCGCAGCGCCCTCCTCCAATCGGGCGACTGGGTGGCAGCTCCGCGTCCCCTGCAAGCGAGCAAGCAAGCAGGGCGGGCAGTCCCCGACTTTGTCAAGCCTCGTTCGTGCTGCCCATACAATGCACTGGCGAACCATTCCTCCTTGCAGCTTCCCCGCTTCCCGCTTTATGCTAAGACGCCTGTCAACGTACCTACACCTACCTTACCTTACCTGGGTATATATCAGTCGGGCGGCCTGGGGCGCCTCGGGGATTCCTTTCACTTGTTGTAATAACTACCTACCTAGGTAGATAGGTAGGTATCCGGCTCAGACGCGAGTGGCTGCTCCCTGAACCTCGTAGAACAAACCCTTTGGGGAACACAACCATTTCATTAATCTTGAACTTTGGCTAGCAGACTTTCACTCCCTAAAGGCATATCCTCCGTCACTATTTGGCTTACGCAGCCTCCTCTCGAACCTTTCAGGCGAAGGCCCGATCGCAGCTGTGCCTCAACTAGCCCGCCTATCCTCCTCACCCCTCGAAGCCTCTTTCAGCACATCTACTATCTTGACCATACTCTTCTGGACGTCAAAAACCTGGAGTGGGAGGTTTTAGAATCATGAGTTTATTTCGCTCCTCTTCAACTAATTCAAACCGGTACCAGAAGCCTCGGGCTACAGTGCCCATTGCGAATACGCCCAGATTTTTCCCGCCCCTGAGACCCCCGAGCGCCCCAGCCGTCGCGCTACAACAGGCGTCTCAGGGGCCAGTCAACACCAGCAGTGGGGGCCCCTCCCAGTATTCCGACAATTTCAACCGGCTCGACTCGCCATTCACCGTCAGATCGGAAAACAAGTCCGGTAACAAGAGGCAAAGGCGTGACAGCGGCGATGATGACGGTGGGCAGAACTGCGACGGACAAAAGCCAAAGCCTGAAGGACGGAAAGGCAAGGGAAAAGATGTTACAGGCCTCCGCCTAGCATGTCACTACTACAAGAGATATAATGGCTTGCACTGCTCGTCGGTTTGTTCTGGGCCCAAGGGCTGGCCCAATATCCACCGTCTCAAGTAAGTGACCTTTATGATATTCGCATCCGAAATTGAGATTACAGTTTGACTTGAGTCTCTTCCCATTCATGTTCAACCCCGTGTCGAAAAGGCCCAGAACATTTAGTAGGCACTAAAATTCTCCGGTGTGCAGGGGACACCTCGCCCGAGTTCACAAAGCTGGAGCGCGCTGCCAGCGGTGCGGAGAAGTATTCATGACGGTAGAAGATGACAGAATCCATTCCAATCAGAATCCGCCCTGCTCACACCGTGACCCGACGGATTGGAGCTACAAGAAGTACGACCAATACCAAAGCGATGAGGTGAAGAAGCGTTACCGGGAAGTTCCAGGCAAAAATACAGTGACGCATCAGGAGGAATGTTGGGTGTCCCTATGGAAAATTTTATTTCCAAACTGGAACGAAGCTCTACATGGATGCATTCCAACAGCATGTAAGACCCCGTCCTCGTTTATGTTCTCTCCCTGTACAGCTACGTGCGTGTCCATACATGATGTATACTTTTGTGTACGTTGAATTATACCTTTGCCCAACCGATACAAGGCCATTGTAAAACAAAACTAGCTCCCCTCCAGACTCGGAAACTAATGCCACCCATCAAAACATAACTACAGACTATGACAAGTCACCAACCCGGCACTTTGTTGAATGCGTTATCTCCAAGCGAAACCGCGACACCAACCTCCACCAGCAGCTTCTTCTCCATTTGTCAGGTGACCGAACTGCTTTGAAACAGATCCTAGAGATAATTGCCAGACACGAGAGGGCCAGCGAATCTAGTTGGCAAGGCGACAAGCCATCCCAGATTCACTCTGCCTTTGCTGCCTCGGATAGTTCAGTCCATCACGCACAAGATGAGCTACAGCTGCTGTTAGACCCTCCCGCTGTGACGCCTCCGCCCAGACCGCACCTTCAGATCGTGCCGCCGTCCCATCCGGGGTACCTTTCCCCCAACTACTGTGTCTCCATCGCAGACTCATCCCACACTGGTTCGAGCATCGGGACATCGCAACTGCTCACGGGAATGAGCAACAGGCACCTCGATGTGCCGGGCAGCCGCGCAAGCGCCTCGGGAGAGACAGAGGGTACGTTCGTGGGTGGTGGATACGACTGGGAGGTCCGCAGTGCTCCCTGCCTCGGCCCAGACCGGTCTGATATCTTTGCAACACCAAGTCAAGGTCACCCAAGCTCTGGCGGCCTTGCCGAAACTGGATATACAGCTCTACCGTGGCCCGTGCCTGGGCAACCTCAGCTGCCGGACCTGGCCATGGGAGGCATGTCAGCGATGACCAGCTTTGCAGTCGATCCTGCTTTCGCCAGTAGTGATGTTGACACGAACTCTAGGGGCACCTTGCCTCTACACCAGGATCTCTCACAATCAATGCAATCCCACAACAACATTGTCTATGTGCCTCAGCCTTGGTCCAACAGCCTCCAGAGAATAGAAGATGTCTCGCAGGTGATAGCCAATTACCATATGCAGTTTCCGAACACTTCTAAAACGGCAATATAACGACGGAGCGCCCCCTTGGAACTCTTAGGGGACTGGATTTTTTTCAATGTCTTTTCTTTCGTGTCTGCAAATTTACCATGTACATAGATTGTCTTCAAGAAGAGGGGCCCTGGGATTACTGATCTCTGGCCGAGGACTAGTAGATCTCTGTGATACTCCGCGAGAACCTAAACAACTTTATATCATTTATTTTTGCCCCCTCTAGATTCAACATTTCTTCAGCTCGAAATGGGTCGATTTACGTAATCTTGGTTAAGTTCATCTCCGTGTTGTACGAAACAATTCTATGAAAAAAAAAAGATATAGTACAGAGAAAATTATGATGCCAATAATGCCTTCGAAATATTCTATCTTCTCGAGTCCCGTATGCGCCAGACCCCATCCAGACTCAGCGACGCTACATGCCCTCGAGCTCGCGGGCGAGCGGGTCCGAGGCGACCAGGCGAGACAAGTCGGCTGACTGAGGAGGAACTCTATAGGAACCCGGGTTGGCGATGCGCTCCGAGGCTGGCGGCGGCGCAGGGGACGGCGACACCCGGTAGCTCGACCCGTTGACGGCTGTCGATGCACCGTTTGCCCGCGACCTGCTGCTGTTGCGGCTGCTCACTCTGAAAGAAGAAGAAAGGAGAAATAAAAGTTAGTTGCGAATGTGTCTGGTACGCGGCTGGCTTGTGGTCCGATGGCATATCACTAACCTAGAGCTGGAAGGAGAGAGGTGTGGTGTGGACATTTTGATAGACTTGTTTGTTCTTGGTGGGGGAGACGACAGCGAAGAAAGTGATATCTGGTGTAGGGGTAGGGTGCTCAAAGCTATTACAGTATGCTTTGTTGTAGAGACTTTGGTGGACACGGGGATGCCAGATACGTAAGAGGTATAGAGATCACGATGTGATTAAAAACTACAAGTGTGTCTCTGGTTCACGTCGCGCGGGTCGCTGTACTTTATACACCTAAAGCAACTGAACAGCTGCTGCGCAATATGACCTTGCCCAGCCTCATAGCTTGTCCGCATGTTGACAAATCCACTGCGGACGATGTCATTGTTGGTATACGCCTTGGAGAAAACATGGCAAGGCAAGCAAACGCGCAACTGCTTGGAGAACATGGGGGCTTCTCTTCGGTTTAGGTAAATGGGAACTGTTTGGCGGAACAGAGTAAACGACAAGGCGCAGTTCGGTTGAAAAAGATGTTAGCGCTCTTGCTTAGATTGCGCAGCAAGAAAAAAAAAATACCAGGGAATGGAAAATGCGTCGACGCGCAAAACTGGTCAACTCTGCAAAGCCTCCATGTTGTTATTTGGGCCGACAAGGGCTGTGATGGCTAGCGCAACATCCAGGGTACCTGATAATCCGCAGGACAAATTGACTCATCGACAGCGTGCGTCTACAGGTGAGGAGAGGCTTGAAATTTGCGCTCGCCGTAAGCGCGTACTTTTTCTTCTTTTTTTTCGTCTTTCCCCTGTACGAAGACGCGGTCAATAATGCTACGTTGAGCACTTCGAA
Organism: Pyricularia oryzae 70-15; assembly: GCF_000002495.2. Lineage (NCBI taxonomy): Eukaryota > Fungi > Ascomycota > Sordariomycetes > Magnaporthales > Pyriculariaceae > Pyricularia > Pyricularia oryzae. The sequence continues at coordinate 1,726,114 of NC_017844.1, read as the reverse complement.
GGCTTTTCGAGCTTGGCAGTGTGCGCATTCGCGCGTTTCGGAGATCTTTTTGGGACTCGGTGCCCGAGGCAGATTCGAGGGTGTTTCTTGGGGGTGGAGACACCGTGATGGCATACTTCATATTTCTTCAAGGTGCTCGCGTGCCTGTCAAGCCGGTTTAAGCTGTATTTACAACTTTGCAATCATGAGAACGTTCCAAGTCCCAGTCTTGTCGCACCGCATTAGCGCCAATTCGTCTACTCGAACCAGTAATTAGGAGAGCTCGGCGTCTGCGCTTGATTGTCGACAGGTAGGTTGGCAAGGTGGGAAAGCTGTTTGGCTAGCTCAGGCGTTCTTGGGTGGCAAAAAGGCCAAGGTGTCACACTCTGTCTGCGCCCTGCTAAGTCCTAGGTAAAGACTGGTGATCTAGGCCCAGTCCTACTACGTATGCACAGTTCGGTGAGCAAGACCAATGTCGGTCGAGAAAGTCGAATGAAGATGATAGCATCATACCTCAACGTATCCGCGCAGCCGGTCCCTTTGATTTCTTTGTCCTTTCTGTCACTTTTACCCTGTCACACACAATGCAGTGCCCGAGGACGTTGGCGCACATGCCGATTGTTTCGTTTCACGGCTCGCAGCATCATGCGTCAAACGATCGAACGCGAGATTTCGTGTTGCAGGCTGGACCTTTCTTTGTGCACAAATCTCAGGGGTGACGACCCAGCGATTCAACCCTGTCGTTTACCCAAAAGGCATTGTTTACCTAGCCAATGGCAACTAGAGCATTTGCTGCGAACACGAAATAGAAACCAGATGTTCAAAATCCTGCCAAGTGTAATATCTCAAATTCGTGGAGGCCTCAGGGGCTAATGACCGCTGGTGCCTAAGGGTACCATACCCAAAATGAGGTTCAGGCTTGCCAGGAAGTGAGGCTTGCATCATTTGTTCGTGACTTTGTGATGGAAAATACTACCAGTACGTACCACACTCAAATAAGGTACCTAGGTACCTAGGTAGGTACCTACTGTACTACTTACAGAGAGTATAGTGGACACAGGCTTGACAGGGTAGGTGGGGTTTGAAAACAGCTGCCCCGCAATTTAGGAAGTATGACATCGTTGCTATTTGGTCCCTGCGGGTCCGATAGCGGTTCAATTTAATTTTCTTGGCCTCAAAGTTTTGCTTGGAATGCAAAACACTTGTCGGGACCCTGAAAACCGCTTTGCTAATATCTGCAAACGCCATTACACGTTACAAACGCTCGTGCACAGTACTCGCCCTCATTTCTATATACATGTTGACCTGAAAACTCACACAGTGCTTCCCTCGACGCCTCGGCGACGCGTCCAAATCATGGCCGACACGCCCTTGACGGCGCTGTGCGGCATCTGCCACTCGTCCGCCCCGAGATACAAATGCCCGAGGTGCGCCGCCCGGACCTGCTCACTCGAGTGCGTGACGCGCCACAAGCAATGGGCCTCTTGCAGCGGCCAACGCGACGCTACTGCATACGTACCCGCAAGCAAGCTCAGGACCCCGTCCGGCATCGACCACGACTACAACTTTCTCAGCGCCATTGAGCGTGTCAGATCCCGCGCCGCACGGGACATTGCCGACCGGACAGGAATTGCTTCCGCCGCCGAGCAGCCTGAGGAAGAAGAGAGGCTGAGGCACGGTCACCATCACTTTCAGAACGGCAACAAGGGCGCCCAGGTCCGCTTCCGCAAGGAGTGGAGGGGCGAGGAGCTTGTTCATGTGCCTCTTGATCCGGCTGCCTATTGGAAGCAGCAGCAGCTGGAGCAGGCGCTGGCAAAGAGCCACGTCGTTGAAGGCGGCTCGGATGACCAAGATGAAGACAAAGCGGCGGATACCACCAGTAGCTCGGGCAGCTCCGATAGCGATTCCGACAGCGAACCCGAATCGATGCCAACACAAGAGCCAATGCAACCTCAACCGGTTGTGACATGGTACCCGCAGTCGTTCGGCACCCGTGACAAGGCAAGGTGCAGGGCTTTTGACATTGAAGTAGTCGCCGCGCCCAAAGGCCTGGCTAGACAACGGGAGAACAAGACAAAAGGGAACCGAGCCACCAGGGGCATCAATTGGACCATCGAATGGCTAGTATATGAGAAAGACATGAATGAGCCTACGAGGGTACTTCACAGTGCATCGGATGTCGAACCCCTCTATCGAAGCTTTGCTGGCTCAATGGAGTGGGTTCGCAAGGGCAAGGAACGGAAGGAACGCATAGAAGCAGCAGCAGCAAGGCAGAACACACAATATCCTCTCGAGGAAATTGAAGATGAAGTGCTTGAAGGTTCCAGCAGCGCCATCCGAAGAAAGCGGCGGAGAAAAGCTCGCAACGCTGCGTTGGAGTCTCCACCAGGCCAACAAGAATATGGCTCGACTGCCTGGCCAAGTATGTCGGTCTCGCATGTTCAAAACCCATTCACGTCTGCCTGGGTCCAGGAGGAGAACCCTATGGCAACAGCACACGGTTGGGACCTTGACGAGCAAGTGGATCTGAAACGAACAAAGTGGAAATACTATCTGCACAAGCCGGCTACGAATCCCAAGGTGTTGATCCCTGTCGGCGCCGAGGAACCCCTAACGTCGATCCTGCAGGGACGGACTGTTCTAGAATATCCAACAGTCCATGCTTTTTCTGTGGACACAATGTCCCAGTTTCCACCCCCGGGACATGTCGCCGGTTCGATGAAGGATAGACGCTCGAAGCCGATTACGATTAACTCCATCGATACAACGTCTGGTGCATCTAGACCCAATTCCGACTTCAAGTCACAAGGCATAAGGGATAACAGGGATGATGGCCAACATGAAGAAGATCCAGGTCGCTCACACTCGTACCAGAGCAATAGGCCTGGCAGGACCATGAGAGGGGGAAACCGCGGTGGTCAGCATCAATATCAGCCACAAGATCGTAAACGGCCCTACGAAGCCCGCGGTGGTGGTGACAACAGGCAGTTTGGTCGTGGCCGTGGACGTGGTCGCGGGAGAGGTGGTTTTGGCCACCAAGACCACAATGACCGGCCAATGAAGAGAGGCAGATTTGACAAGAACGCGGAAGAGGGAGAAGTTAGGGATATGGACGAGCATCGTGGTCATCGCAACCCCTCTCGAGGAGGTCCCTCATGGCGTGGAGGTAAATCTTCTGTCCAGCAAGCTCCTGAAGGCTCTCACGGGACGATGATGGACGTCGATACCAAGCAGCTGGAGCGGGCTGTCCAGGCCGCTGCTGAGGGTGCGCTCGGAGGCCTTGTCAACTATTCTGACAGCGAGTGATATTCTTTACTTCACCAATGTTGTTTTCTTATTCATAATTTGACTCAGATACCCATCCAAAGCTTTATTGCACATTTCTCATCAAATCCTATCTCTTGTTGGAGCGCTTCAATCTATTGTTTTCGAGGCACATGTTATCATGGCCATTTTTTGGACGACAGTTTCTTGGGTTGACGTCACTCAGCTATGGCCATACTCGCGTCGTCGAGCTGATTTCGCCTCGGCAACTCTTCATCACAAGTAGACTTGAGGTTACTTCCGCCCGGATAAAAGAGAGCGTCAATTCTCTGAGTAACATTACCCGGCGCTCAACTAATTCTCAGTCAAAGGCATTTGCCACTGGGAAAAAAAAGAATCTTTTATCAATGGCGGTGTCGGTCCTGGGGAGGTTTATGGGGCTGCTGTGGCCAGGCCAAGATTCAAATTGGCGACACAACCGCGAAATCCGATATCCATGGAAGACTACAAGTAAACATCGCTTGGTCGGAAAGCATAGCAGTCTTTTATAGTCATGCTGTAATCCCTCGGGACATTTTTTCTCCCTCCGTATTCGGCAGGATGCCAAGGGCAAGGACCATGGTTATCTTCCTGTGAGAAAGAACAAGGAAGTCGGGGACCAAGCATCGCCGGGAAACTAGAGCGATGTATCTGCAGCCCCTTCCAATCAAAGCTGGGAACGATCACACATCATCCGAGGCCAATGAAATGGTCTGTCTGGAGGACGATAGCTTGACTCCACACATGCGGTCGGCGCTGAAGCACTTGAATCAGCAGGCCGGCCTCATGACTACTCATACAAAAAGCCCAATCGAGGTCAGCCGGCTGGACCAATGGCACATTGCAAAATTATGCCCAGTGTGGCTCTAGGCCAGACCGACGTGCTGGAGGAGTATCTCTATGGCTTGATCCAGAAGAACGTCTTTCTCAGCAGCATTGAAACCGTGAAGATCTATGGTTTTACTTATACGACAGGTTTCACGGCTTTACACAAAGCCGCCGGTGACGCCACCCCTTCCATTATCACGCTTATCCTGAAGTACCGCGCCGACCCGAATGCCGAGCCCACAAACGGCTGCACCGCCCTGATGGAGGCGGCGCTCTGGGGTCGGCTTTGATAACGTCACGGAACTGCTAGCCGGCGGGTCCGACAAGGACATATGGCGCAGTCGTGGCGGGAATGAGCTGTAGGCCGTTGATTTCGCTAGACACACTCGCGACAACGCCAGGGAGAGCTATATGCGCTCTGGTGGTGAAGGACAAAATATACCGCGGAAACACTTGTATGCGTGACACGGACGGCGCCATGATTGTCGGCATTCTCAGTCCCAATAAAAACGAGCCTGGCGTCCGCGGTCAGAGCTAAACCTCGACGGTTTGTGATGGTGCAGCCACGGATATATAGCCTGGGAAGGGGTTTTTGCTTTGATTTGAGCAAAATTGTAAATCTTGCCTTCATTTAAAGTTTTTGGCTTAGTTCGGGGCTCGACAGACATCCGAGACAAACAGTGGCCGGGAGTACTATATGCGACATGCTGGGAGCCCGGCAGATGCACTGCGAAAACATGCTGCGTGAGGAGCGCCGCCTCAACCTTGAGAGGAAAGAATGCGGCAAATACTGACAAATAGCCTTCACGGGCGGACTGCGAGGGCTTTCTCTGTCTTGCGCTGATGGGATGGCTATAATATCGGCAATTTTTACTATCCGCTGACATTAGCATATAGACAAATCCATTTATACCGAATCGGAAAACCTTCATAATTCACCGTTTCTACGAGTAACTGCTCTCGTCACTTGTCAATCTCAACTCGACATGAAAAAAAGTCTATTAACAAATCCAGTATTACTAGGTTTGCAGGCATGGGTATCATCACGTCACTTCCAAAACGTCGCTAATATGCCATCTATACTCTCTCGCATCATCCCAACAAATCCCAGATCGTCTCAATCTCTCATCGACTTTCCAATCTCACTCTCCCACCCCTTTGCCCTCTCGAACCCGTTCGAATGGGTCTGGAAATCAAAGATGGCCTTGTAGATCTCCTCCTTGCTGTTGACGACAAACGGCCCGTGCTGCACGACGGGCTGATCCAGCGGCGTGCCGGCCACGAGCACGAAGCGCGCCGCCTGGTCCGCGCCCGCATCAACCTCGGCCACCACGATCTCACCCTTGGGCTCAAACACGACCATGTGGTACTGCGGTACCGTCCTGGCACCAGTGCCGGCTCCGTCGCGGAGTATGACGTCGCCGCCGTCGAGCGTGTAGGCAAAGGCATTCCAGCCCTCGGGCAGCGGCTGCGAGATCTTGCCACCCGGCTGGATGGTGACGTCGAGGATCCAGACGGGCGTGTAGGCGAGATCCTTGACCGAGTCGACGCCGTGGCTCTGGCCCGAGATGATCTTAACGGAAACCTTACCTTCGTCGACGTCTGCGCGAGGAATCTCAGACGCCCGCAGGTCGCGGTACCGCGGCTCGCACGACTTGAGGTGGGTTGGCAGGTCGACCCAGAGCTGGAGGCCGACGTTGGCCGACCCGTCCGGGTTCTGGCGCGGCATCTCGGCGTGCATGATTCCCCGCCCAGCCGTCATGAACTGCAGGTCTCCCGCCTCGATCGTTCCCTTGTTGCCCGCAAAGTCCTCATGGTCGACGGCTCCAGTGAGGAGGTACGTTATCGTCTCCTGGCCACGGTGGGGGCTTTTGGAGGGGGTTGTAAACATGTTAGCAGGGAATAGATTTATTTAAAACTAGGGGGGATGCGCAAACATACTGGTCGGGAAACCCTGCACCGGGCTTAATGGAAAAGTGGTCCAGCATCAGGAAAGGGCTGAATTGTCTCAGCGCCGGCGTGCCTATCGACCTGCGCACCCTTGCGCCCGCTCCCTCTGCCTGCTCAATGGCCTCAAAGACCTTGCGAATCGTGCGTGGGACCGACATTTCGGTGGCGTATAGATGTGGCTCCTGTTCTTCTGGTTGCTGGTCTGTCGCAGTGGTTGTTCTTGGCAATGCGTTCACTGGCTCGTGTGTCGCGGTCGTCGAGATGTAGTTGTCGTTATAGTACTTCTTCAAAGTCGCAGTCAAGTCGTCTATTCGATCACGAAATAGGAATACCGAGCACAGTCCGACGATTATGGGTATAAGGATCGTGGAAATCGACTTCATGAGGAAAGTGGGAGGGACAACAGCGTCGATGGGAGCTTGAGATTTTATAAACAATTCACGTCGTAAGATTTCTATGTAGTAGAAACTAATGCTTAGTTACATAGTATAAGTAAACGTGGTGGATTGAGAAGACCCAGGGCCAGCCTAGAATCTTCTTCCTGGATGCCTCCATCCAAGCGCCCACCAAGTCCACTAGACTAGAGCTGCTTGCAAAGACGTTTTGCTGGAGCTGACTGATGACCATCAAATCGAGAATCAAACCCGACCCCACCAGATACTGGATGACAAACAATTGCATCATCAAAACAAACCCTAACCCTCATATTTGCCTTATGGAATGCTTTGTCAGTTATTTGCCATCACAACCGAACGGGTAAGGGACCCTTCTGACATGAGCGCAGAGCAGCATGATTAATCAATAGAGTAGAACTAGAATGCGGCTTGACGGCTAACTGTAGCAAACTACATCGCCATAGAATGATGACAACAACGAGTACATGATCAGGCACAATCACCCCAAAGTGGTCGGTAATTACTGGCACAGTTTATTAACAAAAGGCAGACGACGACTCTCTTAGCTCCTTTGCATACGTATCAATTCATCGCAAAGAACACCACTGAAATTCCACAAAGAATCTTAAATAATCGAAGCTATAACACTGCAAAGAAATGGTGTTGAAACAAAACAATCGACCGTCTTTTTAACAAGCATACATGGGTATGAATCCCCTCTCCAATCTTGATTTCCATGCGGATGTAGTTCCTTGGCGATGTACTGTAAACAGGTATAATCATCACTGGACCGCCAGCAGTTTGAATTGCTGCCAAGGCAAACCAAGCCAAGGGGTATAACAACGACAAGACGCCATTGTTCCAAGAGTCCCGCGCCCAGTCGCCCACAAGTGTGTCGCACACTTAAGCGCCCGTCGTTCCAAGACACGATTTAGAACCGGCCTACCAACGGCTCGCGGGAAGTGCAGATGAAAAAAAGGTTGGTGATTTTAATCGGATCGGTCTCTATGGTATACTGATTCGATGACACGACCACTGTCCTCGATCCGATCGGCGAAGATCGGCTGTACCAGATTTTTTTTCCTCAGTGTAGCCGCAACAGTCGATGGTCCGGCTACTACTGGGCTTTATGGGCAGCTAGCCCACGAGTCAACATGGGTAAGCTTAATTGCTGTTGTTGTTGTTGTTGCTGGCGGCCTTGGCATCCTCCTTTGCCTTGTGGAGATAAAGCTTGACCCAGCTGATTGACTCAGCTGTGAGGACCAGAGCCGTGCCGAAAAGTGCCTTTCCGTAGATAACGAGGCCACCCTCATTGCCAGAGTTGTTCACGAAGCTCTTATACTCCTGGCTGTACGTGGTGACGACGTGGTCCTTGCCCTCAATTGTCTTGCGCAGAGGCAAAGTCACAAGGCTCGACACATCGGCATAGAGGTCTGCTGTCGGCTTCTTGACGGCGGGAAACGTCTTGTCGACTCGGGAGAGCGTCTTGTCGCCAATGTCGTCAACCCTCTTGACGTATGGGCTGACATACTGGTAAGGTCTCGACAGGTAGGGGATCACCGGCTTGGCAACCCGCGTGTACACCATGTCGGTAACATTTATGCTACGCTGGCCGTAAGGGTTCTTCTTGAATACCTCGATACCATCGTTGACTACGGGGTACTGGGCAAGATGCTATATTGATCACAAACTTAGCAAGTCTGTTGATGGGTGCAGACACTGAACGTCCATCACTGAGCGCAAAATGCAGAGTAAGGAAAAACCTACATCAAAGAAGGCCGAGTGGGGGACCTCGCCATTAACCTGAGGTGAAGCCATTGTGCCTATGGAGTTTTTGATGATTGATGAAGAGAGGAGGAGTTGAAGGATGGAGAACCAAGATGTTTAAGCAGGATAGAAGAGATGAAAAAGATCAAAAGAGCCGGGTATGTCAAGGTAATTCACGGTATTGGGGGTTGTTTGTGACCGAACTCAAGCGCGGAGCTACTGGCTTGGTGAAAATAAACGCAATCTGGTAAGCTTTGATCTCCAGACTAGCTTCAGCTGATGATGTGAGGGGTCGGACTTTTTGATACGTACGACGTTGTCCGTGGACAGAAGAAGACGCAAGGATCCTGGTTGGTGCGACCCTGGCAGTACAAAGTAGCAGAAGCAATCAAGTGTCGCACGGCTGCTATCAATGATTGGTGATGGATAGTTGCAGAAGCAAGTTCGTGGCGGCACTCTTATCAGGGTGCCTCTTGTACTTGTGCGTTTTGGTATGTGTGTGTGTGTGTGTGGGTCGGGGAGCTATCCGTACGAAAGTTGTCAGGCCGTTGTTGATGTGATTGATGGTGTGCTGCTGCCCGTTTTGATAAGCCAGTAGCAAGCCCCGTGGAGATTCGATGCGAGTTGATTGATTAAGAGCACGACAGTTGGCAACAAAGCAGAGGCGTCGTGGTGTATGTACAACTTTGCTATAGCGTGTGGTGATACCAGCGAGCTATTAATGCGTGCTCTCAGTCCACTTTGGTTGCTTTGCTTCTCCCGCGAAATAGTTTTGGAAATAGGGGAATAGGTCAGAGGAAGAAGAATAGAAACCGCTAGATTAAATAACAGTCTCAAATTTAAATGGAAACAATGAGACTAAAAATCAATTCTCGCCAGCGGAGACGTCGCATTGGTCTTTGCTTTCCATGCCTGCCCGCCTACGTGGTTGGTACCTGCCGACCTGGACAGAAGGTAGGTGATCGATCGTTGCATCAACGGCAACCGCTTTTTTTGTTCGTCTTTTTGACATGTGCTTTGCCTCGCTGGGACGGGAAGCCCCACACAACATTTAATCGCTTTTTTTTTCTGCCCCGATTGACAGGGAAGGTAGGTACTACCTAAATAATGCAAGGGTGTTATTGGACGACAGCTCGTCGAGACATGCGCCTGCATTGCACGTTGCGACTCGGCATAAACGGCGTGGTCTGCCAACAGCAGGAGCTCGCTTTGTTCGCCAAATTCTGGGCATCATCAGTCTTGCAGGTGATGACAGAAGACCAGCAGGCAGACAGGTAGGCAGCCCTTGCGGACCTCGGGCAGTCGGTGGTGCCAGGATCACGATACTTTCCAGACCGAGCTTGGTCTTCCATCATGTTGTACTACCTGCCAACTGCCAAGCTGTCGACTTGATAATGCTCCATTAAGTGGCGTTCAGGAAAAAAGTCCACTTGGGCTGTCAGGGGTGTGAGATAGAGTCCGTCCCACAGGAGGATGGACAAGACGGACGATCGATTTCTAGACCTAGAATTTGCCATGCATGAAGCCATTTAACTTTGACCTGATTGACAGGCGATTTGGTCAACCGTCGCCTCGCGAATCAATTCGAGGAATAAAAGATCAATTACCACTCGGTGATACCCTTGAATGGAGCCCGATGTGCAATTGAATCTATTCTTTTCTATGTGAACAAACGGGACGAGTTTGTCTGGCGGGTTATAAAATGGAAAAAAGGTATGCGTCAGAGGGGCACAGAACAACGGATGGTTAGTGGGGTTCTCAGACACGAACTCGTGCCACGTCGTTTGGAAGGTAGGCCACGGTAGTAGCTTCTGGTGGCAGCTACAATCCCTGCAAGGCACGCCCGCACCCAGCCAATAAGAAGGTTGGGACTTGGGCAGCGGGCTTCGAATTTAATGTTTCCTACCCACATCAGGCTTTGATAAGAAACCCCTTGTACCAAAGGGAAGCTCAGGTCTGACATGTGAAAATGTACGTCAAGGCAAAGACGGAACCTATGCCAGTTTATGAGGTGAGGTTGACAACCTTTCAGACGAAGGAAACCAAAGTGGTGCGAGACGCCACGGTGCTTCAGTAAGGCTTGTGGGGACTCGATTGGGATGAATCCAATGGCATTTTACTTCAACTCTTGTCGTAGAGACCAAGCTGAGCCGTTCCAGCCGTCACTAGTTAGGCCAAGGACTTGCGATGGCTATTGGATGCTAACAAAATAGTTTGCGACATGAAGCTTGCCCTTGCAAACTCCTACGGGGTCAGCGAATTAATCGAAAGGCCTCCAAGCTTCCAAGTTTGCATTTCCCCGAGATTTTCACGCATCCGGTCAATTCGAAATTTCCTTCCATTAGTCACAAATTACCTAGTTGCCGTAAGGCATTACCGCCGAGGTCCGGATGTACCGGTGGCAAGCAGCCGCGCACGTCTGGGGTGGAAAAAAAAAAAAAAAAAAAGAACCTTACCTTACGAAAAGAAACGATCGAAAGGGGGGGAATGCACATGCTATCGCACCACGGCTTGCACAGCTTGGACGGATGCAGGTCAACATCATCCTCCGTCAGGCCTGCCAACCTGGTATCAGTTTTATCGGCCATTGATCGCCAATCTCGGGAAGTCTTCTGATGTAACAAAGACAAGCCGGCCTGTGAAAGGAGGATCAGCCAACTTGTATGTTTCACGTGAAAATTCGCAATGAACAGGGGTTGTTATCAATTGATTTACGACGTCGTCTGGTAACATAATGAACATTTCCGCTTCAACGTCAACTTTGTTATCCGCTGCCATTTATCCTTCGCAGGAGCGCGCAACTCTACATACCATACAGTATGCAGAAACATGTTTGAACACGCTTCCTTGCAAACTTGTTGGTTTGCACATGCGGAGCTACATCCCCAGGTTCTGCTAATGTGCGTAGGTACGCGGAGGCAATGACGGCGCCGTCGTTTGCGGGTGGCAAACAATTGCTCCGCATGGCATAGCACTATTGAAATCTTGGAACTTTTTTTCCATAGTACTGCCCTGTACTACAATCCTTCTTAAACCTCGCACTTACGGATAGGGACAGATGATAATATGCACCTGCAGACACGACACCGTCTCCAATCGAGAGTCTATCCTGGATTTTTGTCCAACTAACTTTAAGCAACTGCAAGATTGACATATTTTACGTATTTTAATCTACCCACCAAAGATGATCATTTGGTCGAGGCAAATACTAAAAGGTCCATCAGGTAAACCTATAGTTTATCAAGGTACGCAAATATGGCACTACCGGCTACACGAGGCCAATCGCATGTACCGAACTCAGCCCCAATCTTCCAAACTCTCCCACAGACCTATCTCTAAGCCAATTTTTGTGTGTTTGCACATCCAATGTGTCACACCTACTTGTTACTGTGATCCTGTCAAGCCTGCTTGTGAACTACCGGTAGAATCGGCTATGATATGGTTATTTTGGATGACAGGCGGAAAATTTAGTCTCCTGAACTGACGTATGGCCTGACTGTGGCGCCTTGGTTTAGCTCACTTAAGAAGATCAATACTGGACTGTTTCTGCTCTTCACTACCGGTAAGTTCAACAGACTGAATTAGTCCGAGAAGCTGTTTAGGTCAAGGTTGATTGCAGCCTCTGGTGTACCAGTAGTAACCTTTCTCTGGACAGAAGGATGATGATGCGATACACGGTCCAGATTTCGCAAGCCACCTGCAGGCAGCTAAAGAGAAAAAAAAATCCCTTAGATAGTTTGTTTATCTCCGAAAGTCTGGTCTAGCCACTCTTATATTATTAGCCTTCTAAACATATGCTCCTTGTGCTTACGCTAGGAGCACATTACCCACCGGCTTCGTCTTCGTCTTTGATCCCTGATCCTCGGAATGGTACTTTCTCTTGACCTTGATATCCGCGCTTGTACCTACATACATCATGATGGTTGGAAACGCAATAGATGGTTTTGTGAGCAATATGTTTTGTCTCACTAGGCGATGGAGATGTTCAAACTTGCCGCTTCTTGGGTCGAAACGCCTGCGGCGCAAGGAGAGACATTTCAATCTGGCGTGGTAACTATCCACCCAGTAGACCCTGCAGACCCTCACTGAGTAGCATTGATCAATCTCCCGTCTTCATCTATGCCAAAACAGTTCCTGACGAAGGCAAGCGTATGTAGGAACCATCAAGTGCCATTAGTCGTCGTGAGGAAGCGTAGCCCTGACCTGGCCGACTTGAAGGAATATTGACCAACTCAGTCCAGCTCAGAATCACAAAGGACCAATCTACTCTTCTTGTTCAAGAGCTACTACCGTTTCCTTTTCTTACCGCATGCACCTTTTGCTGGCTGCGAACAATGAATGCAGACGGACATTTGGCATAGGAAAACTATACACAGCAAGTGACCTACCATCCGGAGCTACCCCAGCCCCTGAGGCTGGTCTGCGTGTGTGTGTGTGTGTGTGTGTGCAGATATCCTTCAAGGGACTGGGAAATGATGCCATGAAATGTGCGGGACCATCGATTTGTTGAGGATTCTTGCTATCTTGTTAATGAAACACTGCGAGTACGGTAGATTGGAGAGTCGTGTAGTGCCCTGCGGTAGGGCCGTGGACTGAGTCTCATGCGACAGTGTGTGACGTTTTCCGGACGGGGCACCTCAATGAATCCTACCCCGGAATGGAATCAACTTCCTATGGGAGTCCGAAGGGGTGACAGTCTTTACTACACGGGATGCATAGCTCTAGATATGGAACTTACAAACAAGGCCATCATCCCGACATGCTCTGGAAGCTATAGTCTTACTTTTGCCCCCTGTTACGTGTGCACCTGGACTGCTAACGATTGTCTCGTCCTAGTCCAGAATATTCCACGAGTTCCAATGGCAGTAGAGCCTTTCGCTAGTCTTGCTTCTTCCATCCTCGCCAAAGCCTCTCCCCGATATGCAAGGAAAACCCGGGGGTGATGCATCCATTCCTGCTGCTAGCTGATCCCAAAAAAAAAAGCACGAAGTCGATGGGATGAACATGTCCAGGGTCTTTGGACTAGGTCTAGACGACGTAGGCTCAGAAGAATGGTTCCGGATCTGCCGGATGGGGAGCCAGGCTCACGTACTGAATGCTAAACTGCAAGAATAAGGACGAGTGGATTGACTCCGCTGCCACGGAGCTGTGCCTTGAGTGAAGACTTGGGTCGCCAATTTTGTTTTTATCTTGTTGGGCAGGCATATGCTGTTGATGAACAGAAGAGATGAAGTAGGGATGCCTATGACAAGCGCTGTGGCCAAGCATTCGTGGGCACTGACGGGTTCGTCTGAATAACATCTGATTTAGCAGACAACTTTACTTATAAGCCAGGACATACCCAGTGCCGCATCCTACTGTAAATGTTTCCAAGTCAAGGTTCGCGCAGACGGTTCCATAGCCCCTACACAGCCGAGGTAGCAAGACGCCGTGAGAGAAGACGCATTTGTCAAGATGCGAATCTGGTTGAAGTAGCCAGTGGCTGAGAACTGAATGCGGTGTATCAAAGCAAATATCCCGATGCAGTCAGTGAATGATGGCATCTCGAGCAAGAGGTAAATGGGCAAGGGGTAGGCTTTTACATCAACACACTATGCCCCGCTGATCTATCTAGTCTATCCGTAACGTGTTTGTTCACAGAGTAAACTAATTATATGACCTCTTATTTTCTCATAAAATCAACAAAGGCCCATACCTCGGACAAATATATACTCAATCGCATGGACTAACCACTGGCATCTTTTCCATACCAGCATGGAGCCGTCAGGTTTATGATATCTCTACTAAAAAAAATGTAGAGATGGCTTAATAGGTAGGTATCTTGTTCTATACCAACCCATATGCGGAAACCTTGATATACCACAAGGTAAGCCCTTTTAAATTAAACAGCCCACAGTCGGGCCCCGTTCCAGTTCACATATTCATGGTCAACCACTGGTGACGTGGTGAATATATTTCCACGCTTTCGTGATCAATGGGAACGGGTCAGTGTGATGGCATCCAAATTAGGTAGGTGGTGTTGACCCCCGATGGTCTTGGCCGGTACTTTCCCATGTAAAGGCACCACACCGTAGCACAGGGCCAACAATCAAGTTTCTGGTCACAACAACACAAGGTACCGAACAAGCGTCGTATCGTCGGTAGGTCAAGGCAGGTTGGCAGGCACCTTATTCTCCTACTATATACGGTAGTAGGTATGTACCCAGCATTGCCTCCCACCCCTAGCCAGCTAGGAAACGGCGGCGTCGTAGCCGAAAGTCGCCACTCCACTGGATAGTTCCAAGCCTGTCCGTCAGACGTTGGAGAGACATTTGACGTCTCTCACTGCACGGTATGTGGGCAATCGAGCCAATTTTTTTTCTTCACTTGTTGCTCCCCGTTAACCTGTCATTTTATGACGAAAAAAAAACCCCACCAAAAAACCAAACTATCAATTCTTAATTGACAATCAAACCTGAATTTGGCAAAGCTTGGATTGAATTCTCACCTACTTTCGTATCTATAACCATATACGGAGCAATCATAGCAAGACAGGTAATAACAATCACCCTTCATTGGATCGGGCGAAGGAGAATAGGAACCAACAAAAACCACCGACTCGGAAATGGTCCGCTCGGACAAGCATTATGCTCGCTGTTATACTTGCAATCTAGATGCAACTATGGTAAAGGGACCTGCATCAATTTCGGGCATTCCTACACTGTTGTCTGAATATGTGCCCTGTTATTAGTATAATCGGGTCCTTACTACCTGTTTTATACTCGTGTACCGTACCGTACTGTGCTTCTCTATCTTTCCATTCCATCTTTTTCTCCCCCCTCTCCTTGGCGAATTTGGCAAGCAAATCGCATCAGTTCTGTGAGTTGAGGGCTCTCAGAAGGGTCTGCCTGTGCGCGGAAGTCCGTATCGTAAGAGGCAAAAAACACACAGCTGCTGCATAAATTCGAGTCGACACGAGATTTGTTTACATCCGCGATCATCTCTTGTCTCATCGCGAACCGTGTTCAATTTATTTGGGACAAAAGCTGGCGTGAGATGTAGACAGCTGCCCACCTAGGTACCTAGACCTGCTAGACAAACCAGCTAGATGAAGCGCTCGTGTTTCCCCGAATACGCCACAAGTTTAGACCATGGTGGCCACGACTTGAATGTTTCAAACCTGAATTTTGGGCGCACTGCAAGGGATTCGCAACATGGTCCGGCAGTCGCCAAAGTAATATATCGAGAGTCGAGAGAGAAAAAAAAAAAAATCAGGCCAGACCAGACGTAGGGCGAGACGTGGCGCACCGCAAACGAGATGGAGATCGAGCAAAAAACCCCTCCTTCATGGCCTCGTCATTCACTCGGCCAACGACGGGTCTCTGCATTGCCCTCGGATCTCCCAAGTGAAATGTCATTTGTTTGCTCGCAGATTACTACAGCCCGTTCCACGGATCGCTACCCGGCTTTGATCACATTTGAGGACGTGCGGAAAAAGTCTTGGGAATGCGAGTAATTGCGACGTACAGTCAAGTGGTATAAAAGAAACCAACATAATAATCGTTCATCCTTTCTTATATCCACCTTGACTAATGCACCAATTTTGTGACAGAAAGTGCAGTTAAGCTGACAGACGAGGCCAAGGATATGACAGGTCGGCAGAACAGGCGGAGGAATTTCCGAGAAGAGGGAGGCATGGCCCACCTGCTGCCCTGCGCTCCTCCACTGTGAATGAATGTGCCGCCAAGGAGCCCCCCTAGGAAATGACTGCATAAATGTTGTCGGCATCAAGCTTCAGCTGGGACGTTTCAAAAACGACCGCCTCCCATAAGCATCAACCAGTCCAATGTGGGAACTCTGGTGGATTGCTCTTCTTTTCTAACGGCATTGCATCCTGCGGACTCTGGTAACGTCTTACTAAGTACTTTTTTCGTCGACTCTTTTTTTGCACCCCTCCAAATTTCCCTTATTGAGAAAAAAAAGTTGCAAAATCTCCGACAACAGTTACTCTGTACCTAAAAAACACTGACAGCTCGTGGATCGCAGTATGAGCCAGATTACCTTGGGTGAGCCGAGTCAAAACAAACCCACCGGTTCATCCTCGACACCATAGAGAAGATTGGATGGGAGGCCGATTCAGCCGATTGGGACTGGGGTCCCTGTCGCTATGCAATTGTTTTGCCGTCGAAAAAAAAAAAGATGTGCGTTCCCGTCTTTACCGCACAACCGTGCTCCTCCATTATTACTCATAGGTAGGCGAGCGAACAATATTTGCAGAACTGCACCACCGGACATGAGCCGGTCGACAGCGGGGGTGCAGAAACATTGCACAACCCAGGCCCAGGCTGTTGTACTATGGTACAAATATTGCTTCCGCCTAGCCCTGTCACTCTAGGGATTTTGGGTCAAAGCGTCGAACGTGTGGGTGGGTTGTGCGGGTCATCAAGCAAGTAAGGAAGAGGTTCTTCAGTGTTCACTGTGTACGGCGTAGGAGGCTTGTGCGCAATCGCAGTATTTTTGTACTCCGTACATAGCTTCGTCGCTTGTCAGAAGCAATGTTGGGCACGTCTTTTCGTACGTGCGTATAGAACACAAGGGATTTCCTTGTTATACATCACGGGACCTTCCATCGAACTGGAGAAAGAGTGGCAAGCATCGCTGTGCTTGTCTTGATCCCCAACCGTCTCGAATCGCCTTCCAATGGGAATTATTCTGAGCACAGATGCATAAATCTCTCAAGGCCAACGCCTCCTATTCATGCTCTATCTGGCTGTTTGTTTTTGCCCAACCCCCACGGCCCTGCCGAAACTGACTTGGTATCTTGTTTGTTTTTCATCTTTGGACGGTACCGATGGATTTGATGCGATGAAAAATCTACGACGCGATTCGTAATCACACTGGATCTGGAGACCAAAGGCCCACATTGAGCAAATGGGGGATTGGGTTTTGGAGGGGCTGAGCCTGAGTCTCGCATCAAAGAAGCAAAGCTCGAGAAGAAAGCGGAGCCCCAAACACAAACCGGCTCTCGGAAGGCGTGCTGGGCGTGGGACAAGGGCTGGCCCAAATATCGCCTCACACACGGATCTGCAACCCAACGTTCTCTGGCACAAATGAAATCTACAAAGGGTAATCTCGTGGCTCATGATAACGTGGGCTTTATTTACCGGTGTTTGATTTTATCTTTTTTTTCTTTTCCTCAAGTCCCCATTGCCACAGTCGCCAACCATTTGGCGATCAGCGCAGTTGGTCCGAATCTCACCAAGCGAGGTACGTACCAAGCCTCTCGCAAAGCCTACTACGTACCTACCGAGTACTTTCCGTTGCTGCCTTAACTAACCTCATATGTGCAGTAGTACTCAATTAATTTGATTTCGAGTCTATCTAATGAATAGCAGCATATTGACTCATGGTATGTGAACTAATTATTGTTGGGCGGAAAAACATTATAGCAAAAGATAAGAATACCAAACCAAACAAATCTTCCCTATTTTCAGCATGTTGGAGATTGTGACGGTATTGATTGCTGTACAAAGTACCTAACGTCAGTGTACAGTACCAAGTAGCATCGTGAAATAACAGGAGGACGACTTTTTCCCCCGCTCTGTGGTTCGTGATGAACTATGCCTTTTTTGGAGCCATCCCAAAATTGAGAATTGCTAGGGTCTCCTGTCGTCTAACCTAATATAGTTAGCATACCAAAACTGGTACTAGGGGTCATCTGCAAGCCCTCAAGTAGCCGCTACCTCGTACGCTATCCCTTGAGCTAAATGCCTCCAGCAATTGGCGACTACTGCAAACCCCTCGTGGCAATTGAAGCCGTTGCACTTGGTGCTGATGATTACGGAAATCACAGGAACCTCCTTGCAATTGACAGGAATTTGTCTGCAACGATGAGGCGATTTGGTTGACCGGCGCCGTTCCTTGTATTCGTTACTCCTACCAATACCGGTGCAACGTTGAAGGCCAGGCACCCTACCACACCACCTTGACTTTATCCTGGTCCGGCCCCACCTTAATTCACACCCTGTTCCTGGTGCTGTCTCTTCTGGTGCAGCGATCACAGAGGAGGCGAGGCCGATGCGACGTTGGAGAGTAGAGCACACAGCAGCTTCCCCTTTTTTTTTTTTTTTCTTTTTTTCTGTTCGATACTGGATGCCCAGACCCGCAGCTCCTTTGCTTTGCTCGTCCCATTCATCCGTCCCTTTTTTTCTCATTGAGGCCCTCCCAACCATCGTCTCCGGCGCTCGGCCTTTTTGCTTTCTTGCTCTTTCTTGCCCTACCGCCCGCCTCACATTTTTGTTCTCCCATTCCCTCGTTTCTTTCGCCCTTCTTTTGTGTACCCATCCACTGCCGGCAAGGTCGTCAAGCAAAGCACTAACAGACCGGTCACCACCCACGTCTGTCTGAGCAGCGACAAGTACATTGGAGACTGGCAGAGCTGGCTGGACTCCAGTACTTTCGAGAGTATTCATTAACCTCTCGTCCTGCCTGGTCGACATTTTGGGGAACGACGGACCGAACCTTGGCTGGAACGCACGAAGTGAGGCCATCGTCCCGTTTGACACGCAACTCTCACCAGCGTTGGGGCCTTGCGCTACTTCGGACAAAACTCACAGACGTGGTCCGCTCCCCGATTCGACCACACGCCGCATCTTGTTGACCAAGCGTTCGTTTCTTGACTTCGGATTTGCCATCGTCGGCAAACAGAAGGACAACTCAACCGTCATTTCAACACATTTAGACACCACCGCCAGGGCGGCGAAGTGGTGTTTTTTCAGTTAGACCAGCAGAATAGCGATCGATTACGCCGGGCGGACAAAATGGCTCCTTCGCTGAACGCACATTCGTCCTTCACCCGGCCCCGGACTGGGGATCGCGAAGGCAGGCCGACTACCCGCGACCAGGGCGATACCAACCTCATAATTCCGAGCCGTACCTCCTCGTTGCACTCGAGGATCACACAGCCGATTCCGTCCTCGCTGAATGTCAAGCCGCAACAGAGGACACCCAAAACCCTTACACATGCCTACATGGTTTGCGGTGTGGGCCGTGAGCCCTCGCAATGGGTGAAGGCGCCCCCGCCAGCCCAGGGCAAGATTGGTCACATGAAGGGTGCAGTTGGACAGTTTTGGCTCCCCGAGATCCTCGGTAGCAGCCCAAGATTGGAGCAGGACAACGAGATCGCTAGGTCTCTGCACGCCGCGATGAGAGTGAGTATATTCGCCAAGCAGGGGGGGCTCGCGGACCCTTTATGATTCCATATTGTCTATGATCGATCTAACCATTAATTTTGCTCCCAGGCCTGCTTCCCTCACGATGTCGAGATTTGCACTGGTCGCAGCCAGCCCCACTGTGTTCACCACGCCTTCGTTCTCCAGCAGGATTCCTCTCACACACTCTACGGTATTTGCCTTAAGGTGTGGTCGCGAGCCGATGAGAAGAGGGCCGAGACAATCAGGGAGCTGAGGAAACGGACGGAGTCTGATTTTTACGACAACCCGGACGAGACATACTGGATCCCGTACTGTCTTTCGTTCCTTTCCCGCTACCCTCTTTACAATCTTTTGGGAGACTACCTAAGGGGTATGTGGATCCACTGGAACAAGGCCACAAACTTGTTCCATGCCGAAGAGGTTTCTCGAATCCTCAGCTTCCCCGCGCCGAGGCTTAACGACCTGGTACGGATCGACATGAAGGATTACGCCCTCTGCTACCAATTCCCTTCGTCTCCCACTGGATTCCAAAACTTCGCCATGTGGCCTCTCTTCTCCTGCCTCTCAATTCCGAACATTGTCGGTGTCATTGAAGCCGCCATATCTCCCACTCGCCGCATAATCTTTGTCAGCCACTACCCAGCGATGCTTACCATGGCTGCGGAGACGGTGCGCTACTGCGTCCGTGTTTACGAGTGGAGCGGTCTGTACGTTCCTATGGTTCACGCTCGGCACGCAAAGGAGCTCGTGCAAGAACCGGGCCCGTACATTCTCGGTGTTACCGCGGAGTGCAGGTCCCTTTTTACCGCCCCTACCGACGCCCTGGTAGTAGACCTCGACCGCAACTTCGTTCTTACCTCTAGCCCCCCTACCGCCTTGAACCCCAACCAGCGCAACAAGTTTGTGACCCGCCTGACACAGGCGCTGAACGGCGATGTTACTCCGTCGGGCGCTCCCGCTCATTTGCGGTCAGCATACGGTGGAGGCAAGCTGGTGCCAGCCGGTCAAATAATAGTCATGCGCGGCGAGGTTGAATCTATCCAAGACCCTGAGTGGTGGAACCAGGACGCTGTTATGGCTGTCATGGATCACGTCTGCGAGAAGATGGGCCGGAACACTGGCATCAAGGCTGTTTTCGGTGGTGCAGTTAAGAAGCCTCTGATGACCAAGGTGTCGATGAGACACCTCAACGAGATTGTTCGTGAGAGGAATCAGTACTCCAGGGACGCTCTGGAGGCCTGGCAAGACTTCATCAACCTTAAGGGACGCATGGACACTGAGCTTGCCAAGGTCACTAAGCGCAACAACTACCTCAATGAGGAGCTGGACAGCTGGAAGCAGCAGGTAGGACACCAACACCATGATTCGGTCAAAGATAGGCCACTAACCACACTCCCCTACAATAGTTCACCAAGTTCCAGGCCTTCGCCGAGCAGCTCACCAAAGAAACTCAGGATCTCAAGGTCAAGATTGAGGGCCACAAGAGGGAAAACCGCCGCCTGGCAACGCTCATCGACCAGCAGAAGGACGACGCCGCTCGCATGTCGGTCCGTCTTACCGGCACCGAGAAGCAGCGCGACGACGCTCTCGAGGCTCTCGTGCTTCAGCAAGAGATTGCCGAGGAGCTCGAGCGTGAGCGCAAGCGCAACAAGAAGGAGCTTGCAGCCCTACAACACACCAACCACACCATCACCAGGCAGCGCGACGATGCCCGCCGCGTGGTGTTGCACCTGCGCAGCCTTATCGGTGGCCAGAGTCATCATCTGGAGCATCTCGTCGGCTCTCTTACCAAGCCAGAGAACGACAACGATCTCGCGCACGAGGTGGAGGCTGGCTACGAGGATGATACTCAGGGTAAGTTTTCTAAACATTTTGCTTCTAATTGGGGTTCTCCCCGCGGTTATGTCACCATCTCAGCTTCATACAATATTTTCCTGCATCGCCCAAATTCTAATTGTCTTTCTTTTGTCTCGGGATATAGATATGGAGAGCAAGCACCACAACAGCAAGCGCTTTTCTTCCTCAAGCTTCTCTGATGTGGCTGACCGTCACCTTAAAGACAAGACGGATGCTATTGCACACATCATACGAAACATCGCGGAGCAGTGCCAGGCTGCTGTAGAGGGCCTGGCCCTTGCTCACGACGCCGAGATCGAGGATGGCTCCGATTCGGGCCACCATTCGGCCCACCATTCGAGCAGCTACCGCCGCGGCAGCGGCCTGTCGGTCGCCGGCAGCGATGCCGGCACCCACAGCGAGGTTGGCGACGACATCAGCGTCCGCCTGCGCCCATCGTCGGGCCGCACGTCGAGCATCCCGCCGACGCCGGACTTGATTCCCAACAGGTCGAGCACTGCTCTCTCCATGGCCTCGACTACCATGACCACCCCCGAGCGGTCCTCCCAGCAGTACATGATCGGCCACGACATCCCGACAAAGATTGTAGAGGATGACGAGGATTTGGACAACGGTCCATCTGCAAGCGAATCCGAGACGGTCAACATGCCCGCCCACACAACCAGTAGGGTCCTTGGCAAGCACACCGAGAGCCTGCTTCACAGGCCTTCCGGGGCTCGCATCAGCGCGCTTGGGGGCACCCGTTAATGCAACGGATTTGTAACGACCTCTTGCTTTGCCTGATGCTGGGCGCGGATTCTTGCCTACATGCCATATGTCGTAATTTTTACTATCTTTGGTCATTGTTTATTCCCCATATTAAATAGTTCCTATGTCTTTACTGGCGTTGATGTTTTCCTCTGTCTCTCTTAATTATCTACTACTGGCTTTTGCACAGTATTATCGGTTTTCTCCTTGACAGCTTCAATCAGCTCGAGATTAAACCCTGCCATACCAATCTTTCTCTTCTTGTCTCTATGTTCCCTTTTATTTGCGTCTTCTTTCACGAAAAAGAACGTCGCGTGGCTTTGTGTGGTTATTTGTGCTGGGGGAGTGTGACTTACTTTGCAGACTACGTTCCACTCCGCACTTCTCTTTTCCTATCTTTGCTTCTAAAGATGATGCGGCCATGTTTCGATAGCCTGCGCGAATTGGTGGTATTTTGTGGCAATTTTGTCTGAATCTCATGTCAGTATCGTTGTATGAGCGTGATCGCTATATTCAAGAAATCTTTTTTGTTTCTCATCCTGCTCGATCCTACCTACAACCGCCGAAGCTTTATGCCTATGGGACACGACAGTTTCCTAGCTTTTTACTGTCGGTGTTTCTTGATACATGCTCATCGCGCCTGTTAAGTTCCGCATTGACTTGTGGCGTGCGCATTTCATGAGCGAGCCAAACTATTTCCCGCATAGGTACTTTCACCTATTTTGTGGACTGCTTGAAACTAGCATACTGAGATTACTGCCAGGCAGGAATTAAAACACCGCTGTCAGGTATCTAGTACCGGTTTGGTTATATAAAAGAGAGTATCCCTCCACCCCCCCCCCCCCCCCCCCCCCCATCCGCATCGTAGATTCTTTTTTTCCCAAGGTAAAAAGCAAGCATCATCACCAGGCAATCCTGTAATAGTAGTAGGTATGTAGTGAAACCATCCAGTAAGCTAAGTTTTGTTTTTTCCTCTTTTTTGCTCGTTTTTGTCCTGTATCACTTTGAAAAGGACGCCAGGCCAGACCTTTGCAGTAATGTTTCGTAAAACATAAGAGACCGATGGAAAAGGGGGTATTCTATAGACATGCAGAAAAACAGAGACCAAGACCAAAACATTTCATGGTAAAGAAATCAAGAAACGAACAATAAAAAGATTCAGGACAAAGAATTCAGCAGCAATTTGTACTAAGAAAAAAAAGCAACCCTCTCTCACATCTTCTATCCCACTTCCGGATAAAACATCCAGATCCATAATTTCGTAATACAAATCTTTGTTCCATCATCGGCAAGCACCCTCTCATTCGCTCACAGAACCCTCGTCCTCATCCCATCCATCATCGCCACCAAAGCCGCTGTCGGCCGCGCCATCGTAATTGACTCCGTGACGACTGCCAAGAAGCCCGAGTCCGAGCTGCTCCCTCGTCTCCCTCTGGATCTTCAAAAAGTAGCGCCGGAGACTTCTTAGGCCTCTCAGAAAGCCGCGGTCGGGCTGGCCGGGGTGCTGTGGCGGACAGGGCCTGTCCTCGGCCCCATAACCACCGGACAAGGCTGTGACTCCGTTGGCAAAGTCGGCAATCTTGAAATCAATCTCGCGCTTGTTACGCTTGCGACTCTTGCGCGCGGCAACCGAGGCAGCCGTGCGTCCCTCTTCAGTGTCCGTGGCAAAGTCCGTAGTCGAATCCTCGATCGCGGTCTCGTTCCCGTCATCGCCGCTCCGATCTCCGTCATAAAACATCAATAGGCTGGCCGCATAGAATCTGTAGTCGTCTAGCTTTTCAATGATGACCTCCAACTCTCTAAGCTTGGACAGGACGGTGGGTATGTGTCGAAGGATGCTCGCCGGATCCACACCGTCGTACAGGAATCGCGTCAACGCCTCCTGGAATTCGGCCCCAGGTCTGAGGTCCCGGCCATAGTACTTATCTCGAAATATATATGTCTGTTGCGCTGCGTCCCACACTTGCAACCCGCAGACCCGTACGCCGAGGCTCCGCGACGTGGTGGCTGCGCACTTGCGTTGCTGTGAAGCCTGCTTCTTAGGGGTCGCGTCGACTCCGTATTGACGGGTCCCCATCTTGAGGTCCATGATACATGGCCGTTTCATGCCTGCGGTCAAGTCCTCAAGCAGGAGGAAGTATTCCACGCGCGAATCGGCCACGCGGGCCTCCTTGGGGTTGACGGGTCGCGATATTCGCTTGAACTCGGTCGATGGGCTGGCGGCCCCCGATGTAACTGTTGAAGGGTAATTGCTTATAGTCCAGCCGGGGGACGTGACAGGCGTCTCTTCTGGCTCAAGATGCAAAGTCGCCGGTCCTGCATCTGAGTCTGTGCTCCTGGGGCGCCCGTTATCGTTTTGTGTTGGGTTTTTTTGTGAGTTTCCCTCCACTGCTGCAGGAACCAATCCGGTATCAAAATCAGTTTCCCGTTTGAAGTCCTCATCGTCGGGCTCTTGAAAGTATTGCAGTTTCCTCTCAGATGAATCCAACCCCTCTTTGGCCCTCCTGCGCAAAGCCGTACCAGAATACCGACGACGTTTACCCTGAGAAGCTCCCTTCTCGACAGGAATCTCGGGCTCTGGTGCACTTGTGCCCGTAATGTCCTTAGGTCCGACATCTTCCTCTGCTTTGAGTCTGTCCTGGACGTTCTTCGGCACCGATGTGCTCTCTGAATGATCAATTTCGGGCCCCATATCGCTCAAGCTGTTGCGTAACCGAGAGCTGGCTTGACCAGTGCTCGAGCGGCGTGGCGGAAGATCAGGCTCGGATTCTGCCCTGTCCTCAACACTGCCTGCAGGCACCAAAAAGTTCGGCAGTGAGGACCTTGGAAGGGGTGCACGCTGCGAGTGCCACCTGCGGTGTGGCCGCATTGGAAAAGGTGTCTTCATGAAAACGTCGTTGAAAACCTTGTTCCGCAAATCCTTGTTGACCGTTGTGGCACCCCAGCTGTTCGCATGTCGATCTTCAAGCGTTGGCCGGCTCGCGGCCTTTTTCCGCCCATCCGGACTACAACCTGGCACGGTGACAGCCGAGCTGCTTCTAACGCGGCTGCTACCGACCTCGATAGTCGGACTTGGCGAAGGCTGCAGCAGATTGCGCGGCAGAATATGTTGATTATCAACAAAAGTGACAGTAGGCACCGGAATTTGACTAGATTGCAGAGATTGACTGATTACTCTAGTGTGCGTAGGGGCCGCATTTGTATCCTCAGCTGGGCTAGACACGGCTTCATGTTGACCAACAGCTCCATTGCTCCCTAGGGCCTTTTTCAAATCGCTCTGGTCAAGCAGCTTTCGCTCTAAAGCAGCCGTATCCTCTCTCTTAAGCGTGGATTTGCGGCGTGGCTGCTTTTTGAAAGTCACGTTGAGAACCCCAATGTACCTGAAAAATAATCAGTCAGCGTTTCATCCATCGACATAAATGATAGTACCAAGCAGTCGTAAAACCAAGAAGGCAAGATTTTAGAAAAGCTTACCTAGGAAGGAAAGCGAGGAGATCCCTAACATCTCGCTCAATCCTCTCATAGAACTCATTCTCCCGGTTGTTCAATTGTTTGCAAACTGCACGCTTTGAGAATCGCCAGAGTGTTGTGTGACCACCGACTTGGTGTTTGTAAGGAATCAACTCAATCGCCTCCAAAGGTTGCGGGGATGGTTGATCTTCATAGGTTACTGCAGTTTGCAGTTGCTGAGATGGCCCGTTCAGATCACCTCTAGGTGCTGCGAAGTCTATGATAGCAGAGGCTCCTTGCGGGGGCAACCTCGAGACGGGCTGCTCTAGACCGGATCCTTGAGTAACAGAAGTTCGGTCTGACCCCGACAAAGTGAGTGCCCCTGACTCATCACCAGCTTCATCGCGACGATCGACTTCTGGCTCGTCAGCCTTGACGAGCCAACCGTCGGCTCTGGGCGATATCCTCTGCCCATTAGCTTGACCCGGGATACTCACGGGGTCTGCAGGAGTTCCCATCTGTTCCTGTGGAGCTTGGTGGGGCACGAAGACCGCAGAGGATATCTTCTCCTCGCCCGAGTCATCTCCATCGTCGGTACTCCTTGTAGACAAGATGCTGTCGCTAGACTTCCTCCTTTCACGAGGCACCTCCTTCTCAAGCTCAAGTGCAGGATCGGGCAGCACTTCATATTCCTTGGGCTGTGGGATGTCTTGGCGGCGATCTGCGAACTTGGACGTGAAGCCCGGCTCGACGTCTGCAAAATAATCATTACCAGATCCCTTCTTGATGGCATCTTTCTCCTTGGCCTTCTTGACCGAGGTCGAACGTTGAATTTGGTGAAATATATCAGCATGAGGATCCACAGACTTTGGTGACGATGAAAGGGCTGAATCGCTTTCAGCGACAGAATGTTCCGGAATTGTTGCTGGGGCCTCAAGACTCGGGGATGTAGTATCCCATACATGACCGGTATGTTTAGAAGAATCTTTCTTCTTGTTTCTCTCTTCTGGTAGTCCTTCCTTGAAAAAGCGGAGACTATGACTAGCTTTGCGGCTGCGATTGTTGTGCTCGACGCCGGATATGACTTCAGTCACCGACTTCTCTACTTGTCCATCCTCGAGGCAATCCGACTCGCCACTACCTATAGACCAGATCTTTTCTGGTCCGACAGATACCTTATGTTCCATACTTTGCTTCCTTGTAAGATTCCGATCGTCGACCGAAGCCGAGTCTGCTCCTTGCTTGGTAGTCAAGTTTGGCCGAGGGTGTACGCTGGGCGATGTCGACTGCGGCTTTGCGCCTGCTGAAGAACTCAAAGTGGGGGCACTCGGAGCTCTCAATGAAAGATGCGTCGAGTCCGGGTAATCAGAAGACCCAACCCTGTCGGCGTTTTTCGGCCGGCGGCCATTGATGGCCCGACTTCTGGCATCTAACCCGCTCGAATCCAGGACATTGTAACCAACGTGTAGGTGCAGCTTTGGGTTAGCTACGGGAAGCGAGCCGGAGACGGTGAGGGTAGAAACCACGGTCGAGGCCGACATGACTGACGATCGGGGTGGGAGGCCAGTTTGCGTCGTTAAAGAGTTGCTGAGCCCATGCGGTGCGGCATCGCTGCGGGCATCATTGGTTTTGTGGGGTGACGTCGAGATTGGAGTAGCGGTGGGCGAAGGAGAGGTGTAAGATGAACCTGGGGGTAGCGTTGGAGGGGCGTTGTGTGGTTGGTGCAGAGGGGAAGAAGAAGAAGTAGTAGAGGGAGAGGTAGGACCCTGGTTGCCGGGACTATGTGACAGGACACGGTTCGGATCCGGCTGGGCAATAACGGGGGTCGAGGTATTAGAGAGTATACCACGGGCGGAAGCCAAGGCTTGCGTCAGCAGGGACGGGCCAGTAGGTCGAGGTAAGACTGGGCCTCGGGGCTTTTTATTCTGGTCCGCATTACCGGCGCCATGCTGCTGGTTCTGCGCAGGGGTGGAAGGACAAGCAGCATCTACACCCGGGGGGAGTGGTGGAGGTGTAGCGTTTATCGTTGCAGCAGCTGTGCCTGTGCCTGTGCCTGCGGTCGTGCTTGCGCTCGTGCCATTGCTTGTCTTTTCTGCCTCTGCCGCTGAGACAGGAATACGGCTGCGGTCTGGCGGCCCCTGCGACAGGACTTGTGCTGGATCGACAGGGTTACCACACGACGATACCTGAACTGGGTTTGTCGGCTCCTTGAGTGGAGGTGGTGGTTGTGGATGTGGTATTGCGGTACTTCCAGGCTGGGGTGACGTGCTGGACATGAGGAAAACATTGGCAGGTGTTGATAGGGCGGAAAATTGTGTGTAAGTGTATGGTGGGATCGATTCGCTGTCGGGCGACGCAACACTGCGAAGGACGATCTCGAAGGTACGGCTTGACCGTATCGATGTGCGAGGGATAGGCGGCGTGGCAAAATCGGCGGTGGTGATTGATTTGATTCTTAGAGAGAGAGTGGAGTGTGGGAGGCTTGCAAATACGCACTGGTGACAATGGACCAGAGCCGGGATACAAGGGACTCTACTCGGGTTAACTTGTTGGGGACGCAGCTAATGGGAATATCCGAAATGCTATGCTTCTTCAAGAAAAAAAAGAAAAAATAAAAAAGATAACAACAAAACGACACCAATGCAGTCGAGTGTGAGTGACTGACGCAAACGCACGCAACAGGAGGTACAAAGTACTTGGTGGGATGATGGAATGAACCAGAGCCCCAGAGATTGACGCAGAGCCAAGAGTTGCGGGCCAAGAGGAGGGGTGGCCAAGTGCACGCAAGCCTTTGTTTGATTGGCTGGATCGATGTTTCCATGATTACGAATTAGTATCCACAGCAGGTGGGGTTCCCCGCTGTAGAGGTCCACACACGACTGCAACTGGCATTTAGCTGGCTGGGAACTGGAGATCTGGAGCCGGGCCAGGGCATAATGGAGAAGGAACCATCGCTTGGGTTCAAGTTAAAAACCGGCCATCGAGGTGTCGTGCCGATAAGCTACAACCTTCACACATTACCAAGCCTTCTAGGTACGCACTCCATACCCAAGTCGTCAATGTTTTCCAAGGTACTGCACATACTCGGTAGGATTGTTTTACCAAACTCGTCTCTTGGCGCTCTTCGTTTTTAGGTATGTATCTAGACGGTCGCCCAGGTAATGGATGAATTTGGCTAAATTGCTTCCTGAATTGTTTGTGGGCTAGAGATAGCTTGGGCACTGTCGGGCATCGATAGTAGCAATCTTGTCAAAGCCCATCATCATCCCTTATCAAGTCGATTTGCGCACGTCCACATCTGGGATGGCTCTCCTATCTATCACTTCTGCGTTTAAACATAAAACAAAATTGTAAATTAGGTACCTAGGTAGGGATATAACCGTACCTTAATCCTTCCAATATACTATCGCTTGTTCGATCTGATCAAAAATGTTGCATACGATGATTCCACTACTAAAACTAGCCGATGTCAGTTCATCATTATTTCAAGTACCTGTAAAGTACTGCCTACTTGCTGGTACATCACGTTGTTACGAGTATGTACCTTGATTATCCACCAAACCCACCCGCCACGTTTTCGTTTTCACTAGAAAGACTCGTTCGTGGGGTGAACGAGATATGGGTCTCGTCCCTTCCGAAACAAACTACGAAGTATTAATTAATTAATATGCATCCCATCATTCCAGCATGCCGGTTTACTTGGGACTGAGTACCTACCGTACAGTCCCTACATGGAGGTCGCAGTGGAACTTTGCTCAGTTAGATACGGCAATGGTCAAACCCATGTGTCTTGGCAGGCTGAAGGTACCGTACCTACCTTACCCAAGTGGTACTGCTCGAAATGACTCAGCATTTTCGACGTTCTCCCAAATGTACAGTAGAGGTGATTGATTATCGTCACGTTGCCGTCCTCTAGCCTATGAGAGGCTCGCTGCTGTTATTTGTCTGTTACACAAAGTGAGTGCCAGTAAGAAAAGGTCCAAGGTACACCAAGAAGAAAAAAAGAAAAACAAGGGCACATAACAGAACACAGCATTTCAACTTCCATCAACAGTAAGGCGAGCGGCACGGCTCGAATTGCATGCGCGCTTTAAAACTCTTTCGAGCTTTTGGCGTGAGTGGCTACTTGATTTAGACCATTCATTCGAACAGATAGGCAACCGCCTTTTTTTCTTTCTTAGTTCCCTCTCATTCTCTTCTTCTTGTTTGGGTATTTGCTGCCCTCTCTGTTTTAACCGGGATGACGACAGGATGGCGCATTGACTTGTCAAGTTCATTCGGCGCCAACTACTTGGGGGCTGTATGATATGGGCCCCCTCAAAGAGGGGGTTACAAAACCATGATTTTGTAAAAAACCGTGGGCCAGTTAGTGCACAATATGGAATGGCGCGCCAGCCCACTAACAAAAGCGGAGCATTTTTTTTTTCCAGTAACTACCGCAATAATTTTTTTTTTGTTAGTGGGCTGGTGCGCCATTCCATATTGTGCACTAACTGGCCCACGGTTTTTTACAAAATCATGGTTTTGTAACCCCCTCTTTGAGGGGGCCCATATCATACAGCCCCCAAGTATATACTTTCGTAGGTACAGTTCTAAAAGAGGGAATCGTAAAAAAAAAAAAAAAAACGTTGACGGCACGGTCTCCATGCAAGTGCTTTACAGCCCCGAGATGCCTCCGCCACCAATCAAATATAAACGTGCCCCCTCAACGTCTGTCTCCGTGGAAAGCCACCCCGGATGCTTTCCAAGCTAATGGCCACTTTGCCTGCCGCAACTCTTGTCTGTACAATGTTATTCTGTACCATTACTGCTTTTGTAACAGCCGACCTGCCGACTACTTCTTTATTTAGACTAGGAAATTTCTGTGCCTGGTTACGTAAACTAAAAAAAAAAGAGAAAAAAAAAACAATGATCATACTATTTGACGTTGCGAGACTATCCACAAGTGACAACCACCGAGGCTGAGAATACATGGAAGAGCGCGCGCCCTATGCCCAATCCCGTACCCGACCGTATGCCTAGCACCCTTTTACCCCATGAGAAAGCTGCACTATTCGCAGAAAACGATGCGGGATTTTTATCTTTGTCGTCTACCAAGTGCCGGCATGCTCACCACCACCTTCAAGGCATTAGTTGCTTGCAATTTATTGCCAACACTTGAGCTACGTGGCTTCGTATGACTCCCGGAAATATATAATAAAAAAAACGTGCAGCGTCTACTCCAGCTCGGATGATCAGAGAGCTAGGGTTGACTCTGGGTATTCGCGGCACAAACCGGGAAGGAGAACCGAAGCAACATCCTGCACAGTCTTGCCATTGCAGGAGTGATGTGCTGAGATTTTTACCGAAAAAAAATTCTGATTCAAACACTCTCTTGTGCGAGATGCTGACATGCGTCCATGAGAAAAGAAGGGGTATAAAAGAAAAGGAAGAAAACTATGGGGAAGATTGGCATGCAAGTCCCCGTCATATATCAACCTTCGACCCTGCTTTTCCAGTTGGGGAAGAGAAGAAAGAAAAATAACACAAAATAAGAAAAAGGAAAAGCACAAAATAGCGGTGGAGGCGAGCAAAGCCAGCCGTCCAAGCATATGCAATGAAACGACCATGTGTATCTCCCTCGCATACCAAGCCTTGCATTCCTTCGGGAGGCTTTCTATGTTTTATTCCCTTGTGTTGCGGTGAACAAGGGTTCTGTGGCGCCCTGTGGACGAAAAGAAATCCCGGTTCCTGGGATAAAAAAATAAAATAAAAAACAGTCTTGTTGAGATTCCGTCTCGAGTTTCAATTAGTTGTCCAAAAGCATAGATATTGCCCATGTATGTTGCAAGTAACCATCACATGTGCAGCAAGCCGGTTCAGATTCGGTAATTTGGGTTGTTTGTGAGATCTTTTTTAGTAGTGACAACAAGTGGCAGTGATGAGATCGACCTTGAATGCGACCAGACAAGCAGGTCGCTTTTCTTCTTTCTCCGTTCTTTTTTTGTCTTGGAACGAGCTGTGGGAGAGATGCCGGGCTTGCCGGGCTCCTGAGGAACGCGCATAAAGGTTCCGTCTATGAGTCGCATCACCTTTGCATGTACCAGAGTACACATGCCTTGGACATTGGTCATGAATTTATCCCATCTTCATTAGGAGAAGATGGGTATCATTCTCCACAGGGATGGGATTATAGGCACCACTACGCATGGTGTCGGTGAAACGAGTCTATTTATAATTGGCAAATGCATTGATATAAGGAGCTCGATTTGCTATGGGAAATGACTTGATCATGACTAGTTCTAGACAGTAGCTTCAATTCATAGATCGTGGGTCAACCCTAAAAGCGCACGACCATTCAACATGCTCAATGCTAGGGGAAATATCTTGAATGACAGTGACAATACAGCGCTTCTCAGAACCCAGATAACAAATGCTCAAGACTACATCATGAATACTTTGCCCAACCAAAACAAGGCTATGTGTTAAATACTTCACGCCCAGGGGCTTACGCCCGTATTTGAATTCACATAGATGCTTTGAGCTTCATTCTGCTCCCTCTCCCGGGCCGACTGCGTCAGTTCGACATCTACATCCCATCCGCCCAGGAAGTCGCCTAGGTTATCAATAACAGCACTGACATCGTCCACCGGCTGCTCATTCTCCTCGTTCTGCTCGAGAAGCCGCGGAGACGACGTAGGTTTATTGAGAATGCTGCTCCTCGGCTTTTTAGCAGCCGCTCTCACGCTAGCTGCGTCCGCCTCAGCGAATCGTCTTGCCACGGCATCGACTGGCTGGCTTCCGTCACCGGAAAATTGCTGAACCAGATCTGCATCCTCTGCGAGGGGGCGTTTGAGAGTTTTAGGCTTGAACATATTCCGCTCGCTATCCACCTTGGCGAAATGGTTTTGGAAAAGCGTTACCTCGATGGGGAGGTCATCGACAAACGTCCGTGCAGGGGGCGGTGGCGAGTGTGGCCTTGTTGGGACGGGAGGGGGTTTGACAGAGGAGGCGAGCACGGCAGCCGCAGTATTCTTCGCGCGTGTCACGTTGCGCGACCTTGCCGACCGAGACAGACCCGCCTCGATGTAGTCCTCATCCTCATCATCACCGGCAGCATCGTCTGAGCTACCGCTGTCTGACTCGCTTTCGTTCTCTTCGCTTGCGCTAGGTGATAATGTGGCCACAACTGGCCCATCGCCTTCCTCAGCCGAATCTCCCAATCCTGGCAATGGGGCCCACCTCACTCGCTTTGTTGGCCTAGATTCTTGTGCCCAAGGATTGACGCTCAGCATGTCTTGGGTGCACAACGCCCGGTTTGGGGTATGACGTGACTTTCGTCTCTCGCTACGCGGAGATGGGGATAAGAACCGACGGAAGGGTTTGAGTGAAAAGGTAAGCTCGGGGGTAGGTAGGCTGGAGAGTTGGTCCTCTGGAGTCGATGGACGACAGCTAACGGACGCGGCGTTTGGCTGCGAATTGCTGTGGTCTCGCTCCTCCGATTTTCGGTCGTCTGTGAAGCTTGGTAACACAGGAATGGGAACTTCTTGGCTGTTTGAACAAGTCCTTAGTGATAACGGTGACACAACTGTTTGGCCACGTTTAACATGCGGCCTCGCCATCTCTTCCCTGGCCCATGGGCTTTGCGCTACCGGCGTCGGACTCGTTTGGGAACTCGCGCACTTGTCAGAAAATGAAAAATGAAACCTCGGCAGCGGAGGTGATGATCGCATATTCTGAGATAGGCAGAAAGAATCATCGTTCAGGTTGACAGGGAATGAAGTCCTTAATAAACCACCTTCTGAAGCCACCCATGGACTCTGGTCTTGAGTTGCAAGTTTGGGGCTCCCTTCCATATCTTCAGCAGGCCGTGAGGCTTTTCGAACAGCGCACTCTCGAATCTCGGTCGCGTCATGGATCGGCTGCTCTTCAGCATTGATCTCACTGTCATCCTCGCTTCCGTCCGTGCTGCCATCGTTGATTGAGAGCTCACGACTCGGTGAGCTTGTGCATCGGGTAGACCTGATAGGGGACTTCGGCAAGCCTTCAGGCATGAGAGCTTCCGGTTTCGTTTCTTCAACAATTTGCCTGGAAAGCACTTGATCTGGCAGACTCAGCGTTGTTACCTCTGGATCCCAGACAGCACCAATATACATGTTCAGACTTGATTGTGCGATAGCCCTGAGTGAAGACAGAGGCAAAGACACATCATTTTGCAGAGGCTGAGACGCTGGTCTTCGTGTGCTCGTGGATGAGACAGCATGTTCTGATCTCGCCGGGAAAACGGTCAGGGGCTGGCTTGACGACACTGGACCAGATTTGGCGATTCTGACAACTCTAGAACCATCCAAAGACACGGATTTCGAGTTTGTTGATGGGCTCCCCAAGGCGCCCCGAGCAGAGCTGGGATGCTGGCTAATATCTTCTCCCGGCTTCTTCAGCCGCAGATGATCTTGCGATCCAGCTGGCGAAACCTCCGCACCCTCTCTATTAATCTGCAACTGCGAGTATAGCCCCGGAACACCAGAGAAAGACCCCTGAACCAGCGTTGTTTCATCTGCCTCAAACTTGGTTGCACTTTCGCCTTCTTGATTAATGTTAGTCTCGGCGATGGCGCTGGGCCTATTTGATCCCCTTAGAGAATTCTGTTGCAGGTTTACTAGGTGATTGCCAGCTGCAAAATCGGTATCACCTCGAGAGGTGCACTTGGACTTCAGTTGGCTTCGGAGAGCATTCAACTGTGAAGAGAGAAGAGTCTGGCTTGTCTCAAGTGGAGAAATGACACAAGCAGCCGTTATTTCGGAAAGGCGTACAGGGATAGGTGACTCATTCCCTATAGGCTCTGCAATACGGTGGCCTTGAGTAGTGAGCCGCGCCTTGATAGAAGAGAAGTGAAGCGGCGCATCTTGCACCGCTAGAGTCTCGTCATCACCAACGCCATCATCGTCATCGACAACATGGTCACTTCCGCACTCGTTTCCGAGCCCCTCTGCATTGCCAAGCTCAGGGATTACGTCGTGAACCCGCTTCTGGATAAGGGATTTGCCTGATCCCTGGATCGCTGGTTCATTTTCCTCGTTTTCGTCATCCATGGATCCCTGGTGACCCGGGCGTATTTCTGCAGTAGGTGTCTGCGCTACAGACTTTCCCCCTTTGTTTCCAGCTTTGTCTGCCTGGCGGACCTTTGCCTTGAAACAGAAACTCTCGTCCTGCTGAGTCTCGAAGATTTTGGACGAGTCTATGCTAGAAAGAGGACTACTGCTATATGTGGCGGGTGCGTCAGGCGATGGGTATGATGGCCCGTTGCTGTATGCTTTCTTGCGTTTGTGGGTAGAAGACAACATGCCAATGACATGGACAGCCGCGCAATCTTCCCTTCCTAAGGTCGCAACCTCTCGGCCAGTATTCGAGGAGGCGCCTGGTGATGCCGGATCCTGGAAAGGCGTGAGGGTTGCACCAATGAAAGAAGACTCGTCGGGCATAGTCGACTCGTCGATAACAATGCCAGAGGATACGGACAACCGTCTGTTGCCACGCTGTTGGATATAAGAACTCCTAGGAACTACGTCGGAAGCAGTTTCTGTAACTACCGGCAAAGAGGGCCTGCTGTCGCTTGTCCTCTTGCGCTTGGTGACCACCTGCTCTGAAGGGGAGCTAGGAGGGAGTTCATGATGTTGTGTCAGTCCTGGCTTGCGCTTCTTGACGGGACCTGGGCGCCTCAGCCAGTCCGCTGCTAATTGTTTCAAACGTTTCTTTGGATTGAAGGGGTTCGGAAGGCCGTCGGTATCAGCCACTGGCAGAAGTGTAGGTGCATGTTCCTTAGCTGTGGATTCCGAGATCCTCCTGACTGAAGGAAGCTGTGATGCTGTCAGCCCTATTTGCTTAATTCTCCTTTTATCTATGGAGGCGGGGTTGATATCCATAGGAGTATCGGGACAGGCCAGGTCCGCGGCTGACATTGCGTGTCGCTTAGTTGTTGATGAGTGCTGCCTCGGAAGATGACTTTTGGCCTTGGCTTTTGTTTGCTTCGTGACCTCGGCAGTGGCAGTTCTTTGACTTCGGCTGCGCCAGGGGTTCTCCCAGCTCTTGCTTTCAAAAGGTCCTTTGAGACTAGCAGACATGATCAGGGGCGGTTCTTGATTGCCGCGTTGTAGGTAGGCCTCAAATTTCGCGCGGCATCGTTCTGTTCGCTGGGCTGAGCTCTCGTAGTACTCGTCATCGGAGCCGACGTAAACAACATCTTCGGGGCGGTGGTATGATTCAGAAACGAAGCCTTCCTCGCTGCCGTCAAGCTCATGAATCGTCGAGAGCATGGCGACAGCCGAGTCTGCCTTGCGAGGGGCCATTTTCTTTGCTATCATGTTGGGCAGACCTCGTCAACCGTCTTTGACGGTTTTGATTTGCATAGAGAGAGGATATGAGGATAAGAGCCCCTCTATATCGACTTGAAATCGAGTAGTAATTGTCGCATTCCGACCGAGAAATGATCTACCGGAGCCGCCCATGAGTTTTTGGACTGTGCGCCAAGCGGAAGTTTAATCCATGAACGCGGTAGTCACGGGCGACGCGGTAGGTTGCAACCACTTTACGCGTGCACGGCCCTTGGCACTCGAGGTATCCGTAGGGGTAGCTTGCCCTAGGTACCGTACCTGACCCTGGTGGAAGGAAGGCACGGCCCCCCTGTTTTTGGCGTCATG
Source organism: Pyricularia oryzae 70-15 (assembly GCF_000002495.2). Taxonomy (NCBI): domain Eukaryota; kingdom Fungi; phylum Ascomycota; class Sordariomycetes; order Magnaporthales; family Pyriculariaceae; genus Pyricularia; species Pyricularia oryzae. Next base: position 1,689,970 of record NC_017844.1, on the reverse strand, counting down.
AGGAGTCGGACATTTTGCTATGGAACATTGCTAAGCCTCCCATCGACATACTAAGTTAGTTAGCAATATGGCGTTGTATGTAGGTTGTCTACAGATCCCCTGTGGACCGTTCTCAGCCTCTGTGTCCTTTTTTAGGGACTTCAAAATGACTTTTCGAGCATGTGCAAATGCCATATTTGTGGAACAAACTGCTGTCAACAGGGCTGGACTAAGATAAAACTATATGTGGTGGGGGATGAGTGTGTGGGGCATCTCTCGGTTGCCTTAGCAATCGGTTCAAATCCAACCAATCAGTTACAGTTTTGAGCTTTGTTTGTATCCGACGCGCTTTGCACCCTAACCCACTTGAGGATATCAACCTTACCTTCTGGAGTTTCGTAGCTTTCAGCTTGCAATTCCCATCCGTCGACGTGCAACGGGCGACAAATCCACGAGTATGCTTGTTTCGTTATTCTTGTAAACCGCCCGTGCAATATTGCTCCCCGTTATTCTCTCAAATTGAGATTGTTCCTAGCTTTTGTTTTGTTCTTCTTTGGTTCCGGGATCTGCACCGACCAAGCGATCGAGCTGTGCTACGAGTACCAAGCACCAAAACAAGCGCGACCGCCGGGCTTCTACATTTCATACTAACAAAACTAAGCCCCGCATACCGATGCAAGATTTCAGAAAGCCTTTTGTCTAAGTGTCCATACGAAACCAGTTTTCTACTGGCTCTCCAGGAATTTGGGACATCATCAATCGTTATTGAATGGACGCGTCCTAGCATCAATTGTGCCACGATTTGACTGCCGCATTTTCTTTTCACGAACCCAGCTTCTCAGGCTCCAGCGCAATGCCTGAAGCGTGGCTGGACTCGCTCTCGGAGGATTGGGTATCTCAACCTCCATCCGAAGGCTCGTCGCAACTACCTGCTACCGCCCCGACACATGCGCCCAGCTTACCGCGACCAAGGCCTGCTGCCAGCCGTCTTCCTCGTGCGAATAACATCAACAACAAACTTGGCGGTGGCAAGAAGCTCCTCGCCGGATCATTAGCTGCCAATAGTAGTGGCATACTCAGCGAACGAAGTATCAGTGATCGTAACATTCCCGAATCTTTGCGCGGAGTGCCCGCGAGGCCTTCGCCTGGAGACATATCCACCGGTACCCAAGCGAAGAAATATCTCAGCAGGAGATCCGTATCAAGCTCCTCTTTCGGGGGCTCTGTCATCCATAATACGGTTGATCACAAACCAGCATCGTCCGGATCGCCTGGCAAACATAATGCCGAAACCCCTGAGTGGAAGCGAAGGCTGGTGCAAGGCGACCTTGGCTACGGTGAGCAGCGCGATCTCTTCACATCCGCAGCTACTGGTCTCGAAAACATTTTCAACCCTCCGCCTTCCGTGACGATACAGCCCGCTGCCATTGCCGAAGCAGACGAGGATGAGGAGAATGAGGAGGCAGGGAAGGCACCTGAGGAACAGGCCGAGTCGGCGGATCAAACACCAAACTTCGACACCACAGTCCCGTCGAGTCCGCCAGGTTATCGCGACAACTCGACGGCCGAGGTTCATGTCAACGAATCATTGAGCCAGTTATTACCAGGGGAGCAGCCAGAGAAGCGCCCCAGAAAGACGGTATATCGGCAAACTGACGTGACGACTCCCGAAGACAGCGCGTTGGACCAGTCGGCTGCAGAATCGGACCAAGACAGGAGGTCTCGAGCACACGCGCTGACTGACATCTCCGGCATCGCAGAGTCAAGTAGTTTGCTCTCTGCCGATTCCTTCAGTCAAGCACCCAGCACTCACGCTCAAGCTGAGGCCAGGAAGTTCAGCAAAGCCAGCACCGGCAGTGTACTGCGGAACGAGACCTTCAGCCCAATATTACTCCGTAATCACAATGGTGAGGATGGCAAGCCAAACTATGCGCCCATGGATCTTCCTCCAAATGAACTCAAAAAACGGCTCGATCAGTTGCGCATGAACCAGGTCATCGTGACTGATCCCCGAAACATGAGCGATGCCGAGGCTGCAACCCGGGGTCAGTCTGCCATTAGCATTGAGAACACAGATGACTATGAGAAGGCCGGTGGCTTCATTAACTTCCGCAGAGGCGGTCGTTCCGCTGATGGGTCGTTCCGTAACCGAGCCCTGAGCCCCGAGCTTGTTGGCTCCAACACATCCGAAATGTTTCCAGAGGAGTCTCTTCAGGCTAGTACCCCGAAACAGTTCCCTGGGAGCGTTCGGACTGACTATTCAACATACCACAACGTGACACCCCCCGCCTTGAAGGCACCGCATCCAAGTCCCGAGAAAGAGGCAGCCCCGCGGGCTCGCGGCAGCTCTGGGAGCCCTCTCAAACTTTTTGGGCCATACGATACTTTCACAAATCAGACCTTGATGAGACGAATTAGCCAATTCGAAGATCAGATGACAGACCGGTCTCGATCGTCTGGATCTGCCAGCGTTCGTGAGGACTTTGAGGACACCTCAAGGAGCCCCAACTTTCCTGAGACAGGGCCCGCTAAAACCAAGGAGAAGTCCAGGAATCGAGACTCGTCAGCATTCTTTGGTGAGGGCGATTTGGACGGGTATGAATTTCAGGAAAAATTTGAGTACCAGGGTACACGCGTTGCAACTTTCGGTGGACGAGTCAACTTGGGGCAAGAATTCAATGCAAACGACTCCTCCAAGCTCAGGGCGCAATTTGACCGGAGCCATGATTCCTCGCCGGCGGCTATGGACGACCTTGTCATTAACCGGCAACGAACAAAGTCTGCTGGTGCACACTCGACAGCAGAGGCAGGGCAGAGGCACGCCACTCCAAGTAGCCGTCCTAATAAAGCTCGTGTCCCCGAAACGCCGAATCATCGCGATACGGGTTCCGATAGCAAGCGCCCGAGAGCATCACCCACGAAAGACCCAACCCCAAAAAGGAGGCGAACACTTCACAAATCAGACATCTCGTATGTTGCAGAGCTAACCGAGCATGCCGCCGACGCCGTCCAATCAAGCCATTACACCATGCAGTCCGCCATCAGCAGAAACCAAACAAGCTACCATGAAGGTCTGGCCGAGGATATTTCCTACCCCAATGTTCTGACAAACCGCAACGTCCCCAGGCCCCGCACCCCTACCCCTAGTCAGAGGTCTGTGGTGCTGAAGGACCGCAATGCCTTTGTGCAAGATGTGACAGACGATTCCGCAATGGAAGACTTGATGTTGAGTTCTCGGGGTTCTGTAGTGCGGCAAAGTCCCTTGCGACCCGGAGACCAGCCGCAAGAAGCCGACCGTAAGCCATCGATTAAGACTGAGGACTTTTTGCACGAGGCCAACAAGATAATGGCCATCATTCGTGGTGGAACAACTACACGCAGCGGTCTGAACAGCGTCGAAGAGTCCGAACTAGAAAACAGGGACAACCAGGGAGTTCTGGAGGATTCTTTTGAAGAGTCAACCCGAGAGCCATTCTCCCGACCGCCAAGCAGAGAGGGTGCTGCCCCACTGAGTCGTGCTAATACGAGACAAGAGGACCCAGAGATTCTGGAGCGACTTAAAAAATACGAAGAGCGAAGCGACATTGGCGATATCATAGGCTCCTCGGTGCGATCCCTGGGCCTTGCCCAAGATGTCATTCGCACTCTGAAGGAGGCCGAACAGCAGATGCAGGACAGCGTCGCGCAGAGCGCTGCTGCGCGACGCGGTTCTGAAGACTCGGAACAAATCATATCTGACCTATCCAATGTCAGGATCAGTCGTGCTCCTAGCATGAACCATATGGAGGAGACTTATGGTACCAACCGATCCGCCGAAGGGTTTGGGACTCAGCGAACCACGTCTTCAGCCGGACACTCTACCGGCAGGTCTATTCCCACTGGTTCATCTCGTGGGTCCGACATCAGAAAGACGATCGCCCCACAGACGGTCTCTCACTTGATTCCGGACCAAGTTGGGAATATGGTCCTTGATAGAGAACGCAACGTGTGGACCAAGCACAAGATCGAAAAGTCGGCTCAGACTCAACCCGCCAGGCCCTTGAATGTCCTGCCATCTGAGGCAAGCGAGGATGATCCGTTTGCTGATATTCCTGACCTTACTGTTGACATGACTATGGAGATGCAACGACTGAGGATACAAACTATACAGAAGGCCTTGAGCTCTCCTCAACCCCCTCGGGACCTTTCTACATCGCCGGCGGGAAGTCCCCCTCGAAGTCCTGGGAGGCCCGCGATGGCTGACTTTGTGGAGCAATCAAGCCCTCAGCAGCCACGAGTAAACCCAATGACAGCAAGAGGACCGACGCTGATAACACCAGCCCAGTCGCCTTTCAAGATGGGTGGTGCCTTGCGCCCCCAGGCTCACGAGGATGTTGAACATGAAGTTCGTTTTGACGAGGGACGAGATGGCCCCGTTAGCTCCGGCAGGAGGCGCAACCTTACGATTACTTTCTCGTCACCACTTGCCTCGATCATTCAGGATGTGATAGTGGACAGCTCTGGTGAGGATCAAAGCCTGCAAGACCAGTCTGTAGGTGATGTTTCTACGAATTCGATCGGCAGGGGCCGCCATGGCGTTGCGGACTTTGCCACAGGTGCTGGAGGTAGCGGTCGCTCAGCTCTGGCTTCAAGAAGTCGATCGCGTGGATCGATGAAGCACCCTTCAATGCGCGGGAGTCAGAGGTTCATGCCTCGGCCTGTGTCACGCATCGAGGAGCGCGACGAAGATGACGACTCGGAGGCCGATTCACCTGAGCAGCACCCAGAAAAGACGCAAGAGCTGAGCATCATTCCAGAGGACAGTATGGTCGCTCGCTCAAATCAGCAATCCCCAAGACAAACTAGCATCAGCTTCGTTTTGCGCACTCCTGGTCGTGCTCCTATGGGCCACACCAACGCAGCCACCGTTTTGAACGAGTATGTGGGAAATCTCTCTCTGACTGCGCTATCCGACTTCACTGTACACAACCCGGAGCCATCGGCAATCCTCGAGGCCAGCTATGTCGTTGGTGATACGCGATATGTTACCGGACATGGGGACAAGCCTGTGATGTCGCAGAGCCTTCAGGAACTGGTTGCGCGCCTCACAGAGTTTGAGCCTTTTGAGCCCTATTGGGAGGACCTGACGGAGCTTCAGCTGAATGATAAGAGGCTCGCCAGCTTGCACAAGCTCAACGAGTTTTGTGGCAAAGTTGTGCGACTGGATGTGTCACACAACAACATTAGCAGCCTCGCTGGAATCCCGTCAACTGTCCGTTTCCTCAAGATCGCCCATAATCAATTGTCAGATCTCACTCCCTGGGGAGGTCTGATGAACATTCAATATCTGGACGTTTCGAACAACGACATCAAGACACTCTCGGGATTGAATCAACTTGTGCATCTACGTGATCTCAAGGCGGACAACTGCAACTTGACAAGCTTGGAAGGCCTCCAGTTCCACGATGGTTTGCAGATCCTTCGCGCTCGCAACAATAATATTGAGTCGATCGATTTTGAGCATTGCAACATGGCTAGTCTTTTTGAGCTGGACTTGGCGGACAATGACGTCAAGACAGTCTCCCACATTGAAAAACTCAGCCGTCTTTCCATCCTGAACCTGCAAAGAAACAGACTAGAGAAGTTCGAGGTCATGAGTGGTAAGCCGTTCTCTTCGCTGAGACGACTAGAACTCGATGGAAACAACCTTGTATCTCTCGACATAACGCTGTTGCCGCAGATCAAGGTGATTCATGCCGACAAAAACAAGCTGCAAACTCTGAGTGGCTTCAACAAGGCCACTCGACTGGACAGTCTTTCGCTTCGCGAACAGATGGGAAACAAGCCCTTGGACATCATGTCATTTTTAGACATTGCATGCGAAGTGCGCAAGCTCTACCTGTCTGGCAACCGTCTTGAAAGATTCAATCCGCAGCTAGACTTCATGAATCTGCACTTGCTGGAGCTTGCCAACTGCGGACTTCGCTCGCTGCCCGATAATGCAGCTGAGCTGATGCAGAACTTGCGTAAACTCAACCTCAACTTCAACGCGCTGACAAACGTGTCGTGTCTGGCCCATATCTCGAGGCTCAAGAAGCTATCACTGGCAGGAAATCGGCTAGAAAATGCAAAGGATGTCGTGCAGGTCGCCGAGAAGCTGCCAAACTTGACAGATCTGGACCTACGTGATAATCCGTGCACCTTGGGACTCTACCCACCATCTCATGTGGTGATTGGAGCAGCAGGGGAATCGGAGGCAGCAAATCCTTTTATGCTGGCACCTGGTGACCCGGAGCGGGATGCGGCGTACTGCAGACGGCTCGACACGGGGACTAGAATGCACCGACGGCTGTACGAGATTGTGTGGATCTACAACGCCAAGAAGCTCAGGATGCTCGACGGGTTGCCTCTGGACAGGAATCTTGTGAACTTGAGGGATGACATCTGGAACAGTCTTCTTGCTTATGACCTGGTTGTCGACCAGGATCGTCCGAGGTCGAAAAAGGATGTTGTCTCGAGGGGGACGAGTGAAGTCTACACCGCTCAGTCTCAGACCCGGGGCCGAAGTCAGGAGCGTAGGACCAGGATCGTCAACACAACACACGGTGGCCGCCGCAAGTCCAAGACTGCAAAAACCGACGAGGCTCGAAGCAGCAGAACAACAACCATCACCAGCTCGGTCAAAAGCGCGGCCAAGTCATCACGTTCGATACGCAAGGTGACAACCGTCCATGTTCAGACTTTTACGGATGAAGAAGTGGGACAAGACAACCGCTCTAATACCGAGGAGCAAGAAGCATGCCAAAGAGAGGCAACAATGCAGTCGTCGCGAGGAGTTGTCAGGACACCCGCGCGGCACAACCTTACTTGGGGAGCAGAGGACACATTTGCATGAATGATTCATCTTTGGTTTCTTCTCTGCTTGCAAGAGTTTTTGTTTTTTATTGTTTTTACGAGCATAGCCTGAAAAGGTTGGGTTGCTGTACGATATATGGTATTGGTACAAGGGGCCAGGGATTAATGGCGGATAATAGGCGGCCTAGAGTATGAACAAGGAGTTACCTGGTTGATGCATAAACAGACAATATCTTGTACGATAGGAGATTATGGGCTTGAAAATGGCATGGCATGGCGTTATCGAGAGAGAGGGGGAGAGAGAGAGCTTGAGACAGTGGCTGGTTGTTCCTTTTCTTCACGATTAATGAGGATGCATTTGTTCTTTTACCACATATATAAAGCTACCGTATTGTCGGTATGTTCTATATTTTTCGATGCACTGCAGGATCGGTAGGCCAGGTTGCTAAACACGGTGGCCCATTACATTGTATATGTCTTGTTCAGTGAGAATACTGCACGAGTATGGAGCTTTCGATTCGATACAAAAGCATTGTAGAACCTTGATGCACCTCGGGGTCTGATTGCTGATATGCTCTTACCCAATGGGGTAGATCTCAGCGCTAGCAATGTTGACACGAAGACATCTCGCACTTGGTAGACGAACAAGCGTAGTGTTGCCTGCCTCTGTTTTGTTTCCAATAAACCTTTTTAACCGTAGAAGGAAAGTCTATTTTGCGTTGTGCATGAATTTTTGACCCTGTACAAACCCCTTGGTCCCAATCCCAGAATGCCCGCTAATATTCGACAATACAAAGGGAAAAAATACTACAATTTCTTTTTTTCTTATTTTGTTGAAGAGAGAACGACCACGAAAAAAGAGCGAGTCCTTCAATCGTCCGTGTCCTCATCTTTACCAGGATACATAATCTCCCTTCTCAAAAGAGCTCTGATGTGATTGTACAAGATGTACAAGTACAGCAGCGCCACGAGGCTCGACATGACGGTGCCGAGTATCTGGATCTGGGTGTTGCCAAAGGACTTGCCCAACGTTATGGTTGCCAAGGAAAACCCGGCGTTGGGGAAGATCATGCCCCACCAGGGGAGATGGAAGTACCTGGGCGGTGCGCGCAGCACGCCCGTCAGGGCGATCGAGAACCACCACAGGCTCAGGCCCCAAAGCGCGGTGCCGACGACGTAGGCCATGATCTGGATGACGGCCTTTTCGGTGACGCCAGGCTGTCCGGGCAGGATCGGAACGGGGCTAAGGCGGATGTCAAAGTCGGCGGGGATGTTGTTGGCGATACCGATAAAGGCGAGGGCTGTAAAGGACGGTGGGCCGACCAAGATAAAGAGCGCCGGTCGGGCTTCGCGGTCGGGGAACGTGCTGGACATAAGGCGGCCGATCATGTGGGCGTATATCAAAAGGCTGATGATCATGCCCAGGCCCTGGCTTAGCAGGCCCGCGACTATAATCGACGTGGCCTGCATGCTGGGCTGCGTTGCAGAAATAACCGACGAGATGGTGCCCGCCAACATGATGGGCAGGACGGGCAGGAGCCACGCGGGCATCATGGTCTGGAGTCCGTACTGGTGAGTCGTAAATATGTAGCTGTATTGTGTAATGGTGGCGATCATGGAGATGGTGACATATCCCCAAAACATAACCTGGATCAGTGTGTTCAAAGTGGCGTCGTTTTCTGGAATGAGATATCTGTGTGCGCCACTTATCATTGTGGACACGGACACAAACGCGGTGGCGACGAAGAAGCCCTCCTTTTTGTGTCGTATCGACTTTCCAAAAGTGCCGGGGAACATGACGAACCGGCTGATCATGGTCAAGGTGATGGTGGAGAACAAGATGAGGTTGAATATGTAGACGGCAAGGCCGATGCTCCTGAGGCCTGGGAACTGGAACGGCTGCGCTATTATCAAAAGGGCCAGTGCTCCAGTGCCCATCGTCCACGTGTACCAAGCCCAAGTAAAGTGTTTTATGCGATGCCTCAGTGGTATCTTGGGGCGAGGAGCATCGGGTGGTGTTGTGAGAAGCCGTCCGTCCTGCGGCTGCTCCTGCTTCTCGACCAACTTCTCGAGGTCCGAGTCGGGACCCACGGGGGCAGGGACCTGCCTCTTCTCGTCGTCGACCCACGGCTTCCTCTCACTTATCGACGAGCTTGTCGAGTGAGCCCTGTAGGGATTCCGGCTTGGCTCCTCCCACGTCGGTGCACGCGATATCATCGCCGGTCCGTTGGGCTGGAACCCACCCTGCCTCGGGACATCTGGCCCGCGGAGTGATAACGGCGGCGGGAAAGCGAGTCCTTGCGTCGGCGCCGGCTGGAAGCGAGAGTTACCCGACTGTTGACTCATGGTCCGCGGCCGCAACCCCCCACCTACGTACGTCGAACTCATGGTGCCCTGGATCCGAAAAGCACTGGGCGTGCTCTGCTGGCTCGACGTTCGCGAGTGAGTCGGGTTTTCGGGTCGGTATTGTGAGTTTGCCACTTGTTGTACCGGGCCGTTGTAGGCCTGCTGTGGTTGGGGCGCCATGGCCGGCTGCGGTGGCGTGCTGTTATTTTGCTGATACTGAGGGGCTTCCGCCTCTGCAAATGGTGTTTTCTCCAGCGGATACTCGTTGGTCGGCCTGCCTTCAGCCTCGTACTGAGGGGCTGGCGGTTGAGGCAAGACGAGCTGTTGGTACGGAGGAGCCATCAAGGGAGCCTGCCGTGGGTTAGACCAGTACTGTGGAGCGGCCGTTGAGAACAAAGGTGCCGGAGCCATGGGCCGCTGCGCAGGAGCGCCGCCCTGGTATTGAGAGTCCATTATACAAATTATTAGTGGTTTCTTCCATGGATGTGGATCAAACAAATGTATCGGCCGGCCGATCAGCGAATTGCAAAACTAGCACCAGGCCGTGAGAGATGGGAAGCCATAGTGCCCTCTATTCCAGAAAACAGAAAAGCAGTATGATCAGAAACAGAACAGAGATGCCGGCATCTGCCAGCCAAGATCCAGAAAAAAAAAGAGAGAGAGATAGACCCAGAGAGAAAAGCAAAGAGCTTATCATGTCTGCCCCTGGTCGACTTGTCTGCCAGATCCAGGGTGGTAAACGGGGTGGAAACACCGATCCCCATAATCCACACCAAAGCCGGGCGCGTATCAAAGTCATCTCGAAGTGGGCGTCACATCCCTCGAGAGTTCTGCCCAATGGGGGCCTGAACTGCACTCTGATCTCCCCGAGAATAGGAGGCCCACAAAAAGTCCGACTTGGTTTTGAACCGCTGGATGCCTCGAACATGGATGGGTATGGATCTTGTTGTCTGTACAGAGGTGGTCTGCGAGTTAGTTTTTGTCAGTGGCGGCGAGGAACTTTCTGTCTTGTACTGTTCTGTCTGTTTGCTCAACTTTCGCGGCACGAAAAGTAACAAAAATCCGTTTGCCTTGGCATCGACTAAATAATTAATTCAGAATTCACCCACACTATCATGTTGGTGGTGTAGTGTGTTTTGTTGCCGGCTATTCCCCAACGGTCTTTGGTGGGATCTTCAACGCAGCAGATCCTTTCCTAGCACACCGAACGAGGGAAACAAAGATTGTCGGGGAGTCGTTAGCTTGGTTTGCCGGGTTTGCAGGCATGACCCTGGAAACTCATGTCAAGTTCTGCCGGGCCCCTGAAGCAGAAACCCTCCTCCAGTGCAGAGCCTCACCCCCTACCGCCTGGCCAGGGTGCAGTGTCAAAAACAGAAATGACAACAAAGCTGCTTGTTGCTGTTCTTGGACTGCGGATGCGTCGCCCACTTTTGCCCGCATATGGGTGTCGGGCGGACCGAGTATTGAAGCAGACAGGCAGGCAGCCTTGCAATTTGAGTTCAAAACCAGAGCTGTCAACTAGGTACCTACGAACCAAACAAACCATCACGTCGACTTGCCATCAAAACCAGGACTGACCGAAATATATAGTCATAGTCTCTTCTCGGGAAGCCTTGAGACGCACGGGAAAGGCCGCTCATTAGTCCGATTGACCCAGAGTTTATGAAAATCAGTAGCAATTAATAGCAATTTAATTCCCGGACTTCCGGATGAATCACCAACACGGGAGTGTGTCATGGTGGCGAACTCGAAAGCGAAACAAAAATCCTGGTGTGAGAGAAAAAAAAAATAGAATAAAAAAAGAGAGAGAGAGAGAGAGAGAGAGAGAGAGAAAGGTTTTCCCTCAGTCTTCTTCAACCCAACCCTACAAAAGAACTTGGTCGTGTCTACCTGCCGTTGGGGAATCCCAGATATTTGGGCAAAACAGAACGGCCCCACCATGAGCCATGAGGGAGGGAGGTACCCCTGACAGCGTTGTACTTCACGTGGGACGCAAGCTCCCTTTTCGCCCGCGAGCCCATCTGCCATGAAACTTCTGCAACAAAGGGGAAACACTGCGCAAAAGTTAGCACCTTGCTTAGTAAAATACCGCAGTACTTACTGTATTTAGCACCACATGAAAAAACAATGGAGGAAAATCATTTGCCTAAAATAGTCCAGAATAGTATGGGAATTCGAACGAGCACGATCCATATTCCAGTCACCGATGCTTGATTCGAATGGCCGGTGTTAATCCCAAAAAGACGTCGCTAGTCCGCTTTGCTTCAACCCGAATTTAGAACCACACCTTAGGCGTAGGCGCACGTGACGGTGTATGGAATGTTCAACAGATGCTTGGCAATATCTCTTGAACCCGGAGCTATTCTTGATCAAGCCGTCATGCTCAGCAAAAATAGAGAGGCGAAAACAAATTAAAATTAAAAAAAATTCGATAAGCAGAAAAACCTACTGGGCTTTGGTTCACCATGTCCTCATTAGATTGTTCCTAACTTCCGACAAGGTGGCACACGTGGGATGACAGGGGAAGTGTATCCCATCCCCATCCACAGGACCACAGCACCTCTCGCCGGGCCCTTTCTAATTTCCATCCATGTTCAATGTCGACTAGTCGAGCGACTCGAGATCAGCTACGAAATAAAACTTTTTTCTTTCTTTTTTTCTCTTTAGCGTCATGTATTTACCACGGTACTTAATTACGAAGCAATCAAGCATGTGTAAGCACGCACCAGCTTGTGCCCTTTTGATCCACCAGCATTCGGTTGCAGCTACTGTACCAAGCTTTGTCAGGGAGTACTGCGTATACAAAGCATAAAAGACTTGGCAGCTGTCTACGGTTTGGTCTAGGTCTCCCAAAGTCTCATTAATATGGATACCTGTACGGAATCACGACCCCCTTTCGTCAGGGCTCGGCATCCTTTTATACGATTTAGGTCTGCCAAGCCTACTCCCAAACTGTTCGAGCCCCAATTTCTGTCGATTAACCGATAACTCAAATAGCGTACTGCCCCCCAGACTCCAGCGGATGGTATGCATAATTTTGTATGGTTGCTCGTATGGTTGCTGTTGTTGCAATGGTGTTCAAGTGTCCCCTGCGTAACAACCGGATTCCCGGGTTTTTGAAGTACGGCAAAACCGTCGATGGGTTATGAATAGGTAAGGTAGCCGTCAAGGTTTTCATGCACACCCACATATTGTCTCCTTTCGAATCTTTCCGAGTATTCCCAAAGCACATGATCTTCGACCTTGGATTTTTGGAGACAAGTTCTCGCTTCGAAACAGCGCTGTTGCTTTATTTAACCTTTGCGCTTGCTCCTCTCCAAAGCAGCCATCCTGAGTAACAGCTCCCTCAACAGAAAACTTTGGAATGATGCCGGAAGAGGGCAATCAAGGCAAGCCGTACAGGCCAGGCCCAGGCAAGGGGAAAACATCTGGTCGAGTGTTTTGTGCAAGGTCACCTGATATGAGTTGGCTTGTCGGTCATCCCATAACCATGCAATGTGCTTATAGAAATTTAGTCATGGTTTAAGTCGAGGGCTGCATTAGTGATTAGAGCAGCTGCATGATGTTCAAGACCATGTGCAGACAAGTTCGGCCAAGCCGATGTCTACATTCACAAGGCGAGCTGTTGAATTAGTGATGATGCTTTTTTCTGTCCTTTTTTTTTTTTTTTTTTTCTTCGGCCAAGGCAAGATCCTCTTGCACGAGAGGCCATACATACTATTGTCTCCTGTAACAGCCGACATACACTCAAGAGACAGGCAACTTTTAAATTTTTGTTGAATCTATATTGATGCACAGCTTGGCAAAGCCAACGGTGACTGGTCTCACCAATACAAAGAGAGCAGCTGTAAGCCTGATTTGGAACTTGCTCTATACATGCTGTCGACGCCTGGATCGTCATTCGAGTTCTTTCTTTCTTTTCTTTCCTTTTTTCTTTTTTTTTCTCTTCTTTTTTGGGGGGAGATGCGTTGTGGCTTTACCACTAAACCCCAGCAAAAAAAGACAATCACTCTTCTTGTTTCCGTCCCAGCGACAGAATACCGAAAGATATCTTACCACTGATTCCGGGATTTGCGTTATCCGGACTCGGCGTCGGCGGAGGGAACGGCAACGGGGCCATGTTTCCCCCTCCCGGCGGCCCATTCATCTTTGTTATCCTCACGATGAAATCCGCCGCCGCCCCGGCGTCCCGGTTATACGTAAAGTGTGGGTCGAAGAGCTGCTCGCCGCCCTTACATATGTCGTCACCTGTGTGGCAGAAGATCATGCTGTCGTCCGACGGCAGGCCTGGCACTGGTGCTGGATTATCTGATATTGTTGGTAACATAGTGTCAGTACTCGGCAGTCTGAAGGGTTGCGGGATATATAAGACGCAATGACACGAGAAGAGTATTGGAATAAAGTGAGTAGGTAAGCACTCACAAGGATCACCAAAAGTCACGGCCGCGGACACAACCGATATGCCTTGCGGACCCAGTATCCGAGCGGCGTTGTGAACGAGCTGGCCACCTTGCGAATACCCCGACAAGACAACCTTTGTTCCTGGGCATTTCTGCCCGGCCTCAGTCGCAAGCTGGGCCCTATGTTTGCAAGTAGATATCCAGTCAGTCGTCTGGCTAAAACACTTCTCATTCCCACTATCCCTCTTTACTCTTTCTTGACCTCGACATGCAACAAACCGAAAAAGGATCAAAGCAACTCACATCTTGGACGACCCGGAAGCGTCACCACCACTAAAGAACCCCTTGGAAACCGCTGGGTACTCGACGCCCTGGACGTTGAGCCTGTCGGGCCCCAGGCGCGCCGCAAGCGCCTGGAAGAAGGGCGGGCCGGCAAAGGTGCCAACGTTTCCGGACTCGAGGGTGCCGCGGGCAAAGAGCACCGTTACGGCCGCGCACCGGCCCTCGACGAGACCGTTCTGCGTGTCATTGCCGAGATCCTGGTCCCTCTGCCGGATCGGGGGTGCTACGGCTGGGAGAGGAGGAGGAGGAGGGGCGGCCGCCCGGGGCCGTATCGCGGATTGGGCCGACGAGGATGACGGCAAGGCGACGACGGTCCCTGCGAGCAAGAGCGTGAGGGGGAGGATGCCAAGGCTCAGGGGGAACATGGTTTCTTTTTTATGCTCTTTTCTTGGTAATGGAACTGAAAACAAAGGACGGCAGTTTTGATGTGGTGGGCAGGCCCAAGTCGTCACCGGCTCGAAAACCCCAAAATACCACCCCAGTCGATGAATAAATATTCTGGAGGTCGAGAAATGAGGTATTCCAAGACACCAGGGGAGATTGACCCCTGATGCCTCCAATCTTGAAACGCAGTGAGGTGAGATCGGCTCAGTGGGAAGGTGGAAGAATGATGTTTTCTTCCGATATCACCAGCTGTCAGCAACCTGGCTTGCTTGATATAAAACCGGGTTGACCCTCTTCGATAAGATGATATAATAGTCAGTTAGGAGTAGTGCTTCGTCAGGAAAGAATCATCATGAACAAGTCTGACAAGGGCGAGCATGAGTTGACGGCGAGGAGACAAGAGAGAGAGAGAGACATGAGAGTAAAACACGGGAGAACAGGCGAGAATATAACAGCCAACATGATGTAAAGTTTAGAAAAGCTCATGTCACAGAAGGACAAGCCTCATGAGACGAACACTATACTAAGACCTAGCCGGTTGCAAGTTGCCTGACCTCATCAGAACGAGAAACCTGAAGTGGCATGCGGCGAATGCAGGGACACAGACGCAGCAGTAGTGGCAGAAGATGGGATCCTCCCATCTAGGCACAACGCACGGTCAGCAGGCAGCCCCTCCAGACATCAAGACCAGGCCGAGGCTGCCAGTTGAATTCCCACATACCCGCACTGGAGGTAGATGGAACTCACAAAGGGCCAGATGAGACGCAAAATTGCTGTGAGCCACTGACTGAGCGGAACGTGCCTCGCCTCAAGAGTCTGGTCCTGGCCTGCTGGTGCCGGTTCACCCTGCCGCTCCTAGGCTGACACTGCATTAACCATAAGTGCCAACGGTAGTAGTTCCTCCTGCACTTTCAACGAAGATCAAAGGCCAAATGCTGAATAGCCGGGGTAAAAAGCTTCCAGTCTGTTATTTTTTTGTTGTGCAGCAATGTAAAACCTTCTACCATAACCGGAAAAAAACAAAAATTCCCCGTTTGTGCCGAAGATGACTCCCTAAGACCCAAAGATTTGACCGAGACGAACGTGCTCACTCCATTCAAGTGTGGGCCCTTCCCACGGAGATGAGTAGCGATAACAAAAACGTTCGTCGAAATGATGAAAACACCTTGCGCATAGAGAATGCCCGTCCCATGGACAGAGCGACTGGAGCCGCCCGCCCAGCCCGAAAAGCCAAACCGATCCTCATTACAAAAGACCTTCGTCGCCGTGGGAATGATCGGGTCGGATCGGTCATTTATCGTCGTTGAATGCGTTCGTTCGTTGCTTAAGCAGTGGGGTTGGGGTTCATCTAATTGAATGACGGCAATCAGTATCATGATCGAGCTGGATTGCTGGGTTTGAAGTCCATCTATCCTCACCTTCCTCTTGCCACCGGGGGCAAGGGTAACGTTCACGAAACGGCGAACGTACTGCTCACGCTTGTGAGCGCGTCCCTTGGGCCTCTTGGGCTTCTCCTGAGGCTCAACCTTGGGGGTCTGCGACTTGACCTTGCCTGTATCATAGCGTTTGATATTAGCATCAATCGATGAAATCGAGTTGTCGCCTTGTGCTCAATCAAAGACGCGACCGCTGTCGAAAGAGAGGGCTTCACGATGCCGGGTGGCGACATCGAGAAATCTCGTTCGGTCGGAGACAGCTCGCACTCTTCAATCGTCCTTGATCCAGTCCTGCGGAGGGAGATGCTTACCGGCTCGGGCAAGAGAACCGTGCTGCTTTCCCATTTTTGCGAGTTTTGTGGTATGACTGACGATAGAATCGGTCGGTACTCGATCGTTTGGTGGTTTGTCGGTAACGTAGTGTTCGATGGCGACGCCGGCTATTTTGGAAAGACGGATTGTCGAGATTGTGCGAACAGTGACTGGTGGGGCCTGGTCCCCGCTTCTTGACAGCAATTACATAAGGTTGTGAGCGGCATCACGTGAAGTGACTCAGTCTCTCGCTCGCTTATCACGTGCACCGTCAAGCCGCTTGGGCCGCCTTGGCCGCCTGCGGAGTAGCAAAACGGATTTAGGCAGTGTGGAGGAATAGAAGTCCCGATGCCTTGTGTATAATAATTAAGCAGGCACCTTAATTGCGGGTAGCAACACTTGCATGGTTCGTGACTGATCTCTCTTGATACATCTTGCGCGTTCCGAAACAAATGAAGCCTGGTAATGAAAGCATTGAAAAATAGAAATAAAATAGAAAACCGATACTACGCCTCGCTGCCTTGCTGTGGACTTTGCACCTCGGCATGCAGACTATGATCACTCTCTCAATGTCTCTACCCAAGGGAATAATAGTCCTTACTGGCTCACCAAAAGGCATCAGGCTAGCGCAAGGCACGCAGGTAGCACGGCACCCGCCACGCAGAGTCGAGTGCCACAGCACAGAAAGCCTGCCGGAGCAAAACGACGTCAAGTACTATTGACGTGATCGCAGTCAAATATTCGATATTGCATCATGCTTCGAATCTGACAAGCACTTCCCTTCAACTCGGCACTTTCGACGCCTGTTATCGAGACGCCGGTCAAGCTCCGGTCCGGCAACCCATGTCGGACTGTCCCCAATTGGCTATTATGTAAGCGACACTCCGGCCTGTCGTCTGGCTTGTCTTGTGGTCATGTGTGGGGTTTACTTGCGGCATCGACGTCAAGGAAACTCCGCTGGCAGCTTTAATAATGTCAGAGGTAAGGAGTCAGTCATTCATCCCGTCTCATATAGTGCCAACCTGACCTTTGGAAAGGGTGGCCACGGATAATCAGCTTCTGTCACGGTTATTACCCGCGGTCTGGTTTATTGTGCTGGTTTTTATTAATTGTCGGCACCCTTCTATGGAATACCGGAGCCTCGCCTTTTGACTTCACTATTCGTGCTTGTCTGCCTACCTACCTGCCTGTTTCGCCGTACTTGGTTGGCTTCCCCTCACTCAACCTCAAGACTTCCGGCCCCTGCCGTTCTCGACAGCCCCATGCCATGACTGCGACAATCCCAGCGTGAAAATCTGCATCCTATAGCTGCATGCGGCGGTGAACTCTGTTATCTCAATCAGCGAACGCAACCCGCGAAACAAACGCCCATTCGAGCTTATTCGAGCGCATACCTGCCTGTATGCTTGAAACGACCACGACTTGACACTTAGTAGACCTCATCTCCCAGCCATGGCTGGGCCAGCGGCTGCATCTGCGTCTCTGGGTCGCACACGACACCGAGAGCGTTCGTCGTCTTCGGCTTCTGCCGCCACGATTTCCACCTATGGCCCGCCCTCGACATCGGACGGATCCTCGACGCGCTCCCTCTCTCCTATCGGCCATTATACATCTTTCTACCAACGTCGCCGAAGAAATAGCAATGCGGTCGCGACATCCCGTGCAAAATACTTTGCATTTGCGTCAGCCATCTTGTCGGCGCTTTGTGCTGGCTCCATCACCACATTCTCCCTCTACGGACATATATTTCAATCAAGATTACGATATTCGCAATTCGAAGTGAATGGAGTTGCGATCGCAGGATCCGTCTCATCATACCTCCCCGTCCCCGTTCTGGGGTACCTTTGCGATCGATTAGGTCCAGCACCACTGTCGCTCGGGGCAGCAGCAATATTCGGAGCAGGCTATTCCCTGGCTGCGGCTGTCTTCATGCATGTGGACGCGGGAATTCGCTTCGCAAATGATGGGGACGCCCACTCGGCGCATCTCATGGTCGCCAAGTCTGGAGGACCCTTTACATACGCAGTCATGATCGCGGCCTTTGTCTGCATCGGTGTCGGCACCGCCAGCATGTATCTAAGTGCTGTTGCAACGTGCGCAAAGAGTAAGTGATCAACGTCTTCCGAAATCGGACAATATGACTCAAAATTGGGGCGTTGCTGACTATCATTGAACTTGCTTCAGACTTCGGCAAGGGGAAACATCGTGGACTGGCACTAGCTGTCCCGATAGCCTCATTTGGCCTTAGTGGCATGTGGCAGAGTCAGGTCGCCAGCCGGATTCTCTACGAACGTGCCCCCGATGGCACTCGTGGCGATGTAGATGTTGTTCGCTACTTTATGTTTCTCGCCATTTTGCTTTCAATAGTCGGCGTCGTCGGCTTCTTTGGCCTTCGCATAGTCGATGAGGAAGAACTGATCGAGAACGCTGTCGAGGAGCTTGAGCGCAGTGGCCTGCTCGATAGTAGCGTGCTTTTCACACCTGGTGGCATCAATCGAGTCTCGGGCGGCTACGGAACCATAAATTCTGTTGTCGCCGAAAGGTCTAACCCGTTCGACGACCATGACAGGGCAACCAATAGTTCCAGCGACGAGACCGCCGTCGCACCCGAGTCTGTTGGTCTACTCAGTCCGACCGCCAAGCACGGCGATGAGGAGGCTGCAGACATTGATGATGGCGCAAGCGACGACGCGCGGAGAGTCAAGGAGTGGGTTCTTAATGCTGAGACGCGACGCTTTCTTTCTGACCACACAATGTGGCTGTTTGCAGCAGGCTTTTTCTTTATGGTAGGACCTGGCGAAGCATTCATCAACAACCTAGGAACTGTGATACAAACCCTTTACCCTCCGCCAGGCACAACGGCACACGTATCTCATCCTACATCTGCTGCAACGCACGTCTCTCTGGTTGGAATTACTAGCACAATCGCCCGTCTGGCAACGGGTACATTGACGGACCTGCTCGCTCCTACCCCGGATACCGCACACATCCAACTTACAGCATCCCAAATCTTGGAACCACCTTCATCCCCTGGATCGGGGCGGTGGGCCAGCACAGTCTTCAAGAGAGGTCGTGTCTCAGTCTCTCGCGTGGTCTTTCTGCTTTTCTTTGCAATCCTGCTCTCAGCTGGGCTAGCGACTTTAGCTTCGGGGGCTATTCAAAACCATGGAGAGCGGTTCTGGATAGTCTCTTCCCTGGTCGGTGCTGGTTATGGTGCTGTTTTCAGCCTTACGCCAATTATTATTACCGTGATTTGGGGCGTCGAGAACTTTGCCACGAACTGGGGAATCGTCGCCACGATGCCTGCCCTCGGCGCAACGATGTGGGGACTGATTTACTCAGCCGTCTATCAAGCAGGAGGCGCGGGCGGCGGCGGTGACATCTTTTGCTACGGCAAGCAATGCTATGCCTCCACATTCTGGGGAATGAGCGGGAGCGTATGGGTTGCTTGCGGGCTAGTGATGTTGGCGTGGAAGGGAAAGAATGGATGGAAGCAGAGGGGGATTGTCATCTAATAATTCCATATCGTGTTTTGCGATATGTTTTTTTTTCTTTTTTTTTTCTTGCTCGATTTCTTTTGTTGGAGTCTTGGATCATATTCATTCATTTATGTGGCGATTATCGAATGGGCGTTTGGCGTGCGTGTCTATTACTATCATTATTTCCATGTGGGAACCCCGGGTCTGGCTGGGCAGTAATGTCATTTTGGGTAAATATAACTGCAATGTTTCGACAAATATAGATATAACACTTGAGCAATAGAATCTTTTTACCAAGTGTTTTCCTGGCAATGAATCACCCTGTGTCTCAAGCTGATCGTTGCACCATGGCGTTCCTGATAGCCGGGGATTCTTGCCCTACCAAAATGTTCTTCAATGGGTGAATTGTAAGTTCAGGCCATTAATGTCCCTAACTTAATTCTTATGTGCTTGCTTTTCCTGACTTGTGTCTATTTCCGGATTCTCCAGGCTTTTCTGCATGGTTCACCCTTAAGGACGCCACGGGCCACATTTGTGCAGAATTGCCCTATTGACAGTAACATGTGTTGCATAATGAACGCAGACATCCAATCAAGTCTGCTGTTGGTCTCACTGTCAAGAATAATAAGGCTCTTGTTATATTTTGAATCAAGATCAAATCGTGGTATATACGGCTCCTAAAATCGAAAGACATTACACTACAGCGAGGGGTTTTCGGCGCAAGTGTATTTCCCCGGAGTTCCAAGACAATTCTCAAAAAAATCCAAGTCTGCGTTACCCCTTGTCCCCATCCCCTCTTATCGCATGATTTAAAATTCCCCCTATCATACCGTTTCCCTGCATCCGTTTCCCTACTCCCTACCCTGAACCCTCCTGGTCCAATCGTCCGTAACGCGCATACCATCCACGACGATGACGCCCCTCCCCCTTCCGACGCGCTCCTCGCGCTGCCACCACTTCTTAACGTCCTTGCTGGGGCGCTCCACCTCGGACTCGCTGTCCGCCAGGCCGCCGCTGCCGCTGTCGGCGCCGACGACGAGGATGATCTCCTTGTTGAGCCAGGCCTGCATCTGTGAGACGACGATGCCCTCCTCGCCCGACAGGGACTCTTGGAGGTACACGACGTCGGGCTGGAGGTGGCGCAGGATGTGGCTGTGGCCGGTCGAGCTCGTGAAGGGGAGGATCATGGTCTCCTTCTCTACAAGGGCGAGGGCTTGGCTGTAGATTGTGTTGAAGGCTGGGCTGGACGCCGTCGCTGCTTGTCTTTACAGGTGTCAATTATTGTTTGTTGGTTACCAAAGGCGTCAAGGGAAGCTGTAAAGGGAGGATGGGGTTTGTGCAGGGGAGATAATAATAACTTACAAGGGCGTCTTCTCTTCCTTTGGTGATTGAGCCTGGTTGTGGCTGATATTGGAAAATGACGAGCTCAGAGATGGGGGAAGGTTGCCGGAAGCGTCAGCTCCGGCTTCCTTAAGGCCGGGGGCATAGATCAGAACAAAAAGCTTGATTTTGGAGAAGTCGACGGTCTTGGGGATGTGTGATAGAAGAGACTGAGAATGATAAAGTTAGTAATTGCACAGATGCACTCAATATAAAGGCTACTGACAGCATGCTCATGGAAATCATCCTCGTCAATATCATCCATATGCATATCCGCAGACACAACTATGGCGACGGTCTTGCGCTTCTTGCTACCGTGCTTCGACGAAGATCCCTTGTCCTTCTTCTTGGCGTCAGCCTCCTCTGACCATGTCTCGTGGTCCGCGTAGGCGTTCTTATCCTCTTCGCGGATGGCGGCGAGAGCGCTCCCGACGGCGGCACCAGCGGCGGCGACACCAGCCGCAACCGTCTTGCCGGCGCTGTCTAGGAACTGCTGGGGGCTCGGGGTGCGGCGCAATGCGCCCGACATGCGGGTGCCCCAACCGCCCACGCCCTCGGAGTGACCGTCTGCCTTGACGTCGACACTGCGGTTCGCGGCGCCGTAGGGTGGGTTGTCACCATAGTCTGCGTTCTCGTAGTCGAGGTGCTGGTCGCCTTGTTGATGCTTTTGAGGATATGAGGATGGGTTGTTGTTGCTGCCACCGTTGTTGGGGCGATTGGAGACCTCGTCGTCGTCGTCGCTACGCTGGCTCCATGCCCAGGCGGCGATGCCGACGGTGGCGACGGTGACGGTCAGCACCAGCGGGACCCAGTGAGTCCAGACGCCGTGGCGGCGCGAGGAACCGCGTTGATCCGACATTTACTGGTGGCGGGGTGGCCGTAGGTTCATTGCATTCCAGTCGCGGAGGTTTGTCAAGATGGGACGACAAGTCGTGCACATGCGCGAATCGCGGGCTTGACCGTTGGGATTGTGGCTGTTTTTTTTGAGATTCGATTGACGTCGATATTTGCCTTGGCCAGGGACCTCAATAAGGTAACTATCGCAATATGGACGTGCGCAAGGACGGGCCGCTCAATTGAGGCTGGTCCTGTACGGATTGTCCACTTTGGTCGAGTATCGATATGATATAAAGTGGCTGGGAGGCTGGTCAAGGTCGGTCAAGTCGTTAAGGTACACGGTAATGTTGACAACCGTGCCTGAGCTGAGGCAGGGGCTGCATTACTCCATTTTTCGGTGGTTGGCCGGGTGCCAGTGCTCAAGTCTCCACTTCGTAATGCGTATTGCTTGGGATGACGCACCTTCCTGTCCGGCCTGCCGAGGGTCAATTGAGAGAGAGAGTGGGGCGGGGGTTTTCGATTGAAGATGTCTAGTAAAGCACGTGATGCGCGGGGCAGCTCAAGGTGGGATTGGTTTTTGGCCGAGACAAAGCTTTGCTTTTACCCAAGAAGAGCAAATTGTCAGTGAAATAATGACTCAGCATAGAATATAGCATCACGAGAGTGACTTTGGCCAAAGGGTGAAAAAGAAATTAAGAAATCTCAACAGAATCGAGTAGAGATATCTAGCCAAAAACGGCGACTTAGCTGCCTCTGAACCCGGCTACCATCAATCCCTGTATCATGCCTCACGCCGTCACGGCCGTGGCTCCAGGGCTGCAGGCCTTGATTCTTTGTGGCCCTGGCTCATCTTTTCCTACATTCACCACGAATCCCGATGAGAACCCCAAGGCTTTGCTCCCCATAGCAAACAGGCCAATGGTGTGGTATCCATTGAGCTTTTGCTATAGGGTGGGAATCACAGGTGAGATCGCTATCGAGCCTGGTCCAAGGGATAATGATAACTAAATTGCTTCATACTACACTACAGATATCACCCTTATTTGCCCGCCAACGGCAGAAGAGGCTCTCAACGCCTCCCTTAAAACTAACCCCTTCCTCACCAGTTTACCTCTTCCCACCCCTACTCTTCTAGCTCCCAAAGACCTTACATACAACACAGGAACCGCAGACATTCTTCGTCTGCCCGAGGTTCGCGAGGCTGTGACTCAGAACTTCATCGTCCTTCCCTGCGACCTTGTATGTGAGCTCGGTGGCGATCAGCTGGTCCAAGCATGGATGGTCAGGTCGGCCAAGCTGGAGGGCATGTTCACGGAGCAGCAGTCCACTCATGAGCCGCGCAGTGGCGGTCTCGGCGTGTGGTACGACACCAAAGCAAGCCCTATCAAGGGCGAGGAGACGGATTTTGTCATAACAACTCCAAGCCCAGAGCTGCCGGTCGCGCCACCGAAGGACTCTGTGTTGACGCGACTCCAGAACGTGGTATATTCCATGCCAAAGGATACGCTCAACGACATAACAGATGACAACGAAGGCTTCCCCATTCGTCATGGCTTGCTTCGCGCTCACTCCCGGATACGGATGGTATCAAGTCATCGGGATGCACACGTCTATATTTTTCCACGTTGGGTAATGGATCTTGTCAAGGAAAACCCCCACATGGAGAGTATTGCCGAAGACGTCGTTGGCTGGTGGGCCAAAGCCACTTGGCAGAATGGACTTGGAGCCAAGCTGGGTTTGGACCGTATCTTGGGCACGTCCAGCGACGAGCAATCATCCGAGACATCCCAGACCAGCAGCCCATCGACACCAACCAAGGCTGATAGACCTACACTGCCAAAGAGGCTATCTTCTGTTCCAGACAAGTTCCAAGTTCCTCATATGACAGCGTACATTCACCCGTCGGGACCAACAGACCCGTTGATCCGCCGTGTGGACACAGCACAAGCACTACTTTCGGTCTCGCTCCAGCTCGCAAAATTGCCTTCACTGGAGGAGACGGGCGTCGCAGCAGCAACATCCCCTTTTGCGCATTCCCGCAAGGTCGCATACCCGGAAGGCGTACGACCCAAAACAACCATCACGCGGCCCGACAGCCTGGTGGCCGACAATGTCATTGTCGAGGAGAAGGTGTCCATCAAGGAGTCTGTCATCGGTGCCAACTGCAAAATCGAGGAGGGTGCGAAACTGCAGGGCTGTCTTCTGATGGACGGCGTCGTCGTTGGCAAGGGCTGCAGGCTTGTCAGGTGTATTCTTGGAAAGCGAAGCCAGATTGGAGAGGGCTCTACGTTGATGGAATGCGAAGTACAAGAGAACTTACTGGTTGAACCCAAGAGTGAGTTTGATCCGTCCTCTCACCCTTTCTCTCTCCATGTGCGCACATACATGAGTGCGGCCATATGCGAAGTTTTGCTGACATTGGTGGATTCCACACCTGTAGCCGAAGAAAAGAACACCAAAATAATGAGTTCGTCGGGTCTCGAAGCTACCGAGGAGGAGATGCAGGAGGTTCTCGAGGCAATGTCGGACGTCGAGATTGGCGACGAGACAAAATAGGGCCGCAGCTAGAGTGGTTATGGAGCGCGCTTAGTGTACGTAGCCGTCTACCGTTGGTCGCTAAACAAAACGGATAGCATGCAGCAATATGCCTCGGCGGGTCGGGTCGGCGGCTAGCCGACCCCAACGGTTACCCGCAATTCTCATTAACAACGCCTAGTCTGTTTACTGTGTCAACTTACTTTGCTGGGGCGCAGAGCAACAGTACAGACGCGGGAGAGCCTTGCGTAGCCCAGGACTGGAGTGGATTGTCATACACGGCCAACGGCGCGACCTCCCGGCTTGGGCACTTTTTGAGCGGGACGGTAATCCAGGAAGCGTTGGTTTGTCAATGGATTATGCAGGCAGAGGAACACTGAAGCAATTCGCTATGACGAAAGGAACTCCAACCTTTGACAAATTCGAGCTTAACAAACAACATTTGAATATGCTCGAATACTGTGATGTGGCCTTGGAGTACTCTCAAGGTCTTAGGGCCAAGGATCCTGGGATCTGTACCTTTGAAGCAGCTTTGACTTTTGTTCCCCGACGCTAGACCATGGCGGAAAGCCAGCTCCATGCTAGCCTAGAGCTTGGGTTCGTCCCTCACTTCGTCTTACCTCTATATCCCGATTTAACCAATTTTCAGCCCAACTGATGTATCGTATCCATCTCATGACTTACTGCAAGCAAGATTCTTTCCTCTCTTTCTGTCCCATCAACAACTGACAGCACAGCACCGCAATTGACAACAAAGGCCGTGGCTATGATGGGCGGGGGAAACTTGCTGGGGGACATGGACCAATCACAACCTTTACCATCCTCCCGGTAAGTGTTCAAAAATCCAATTTCCCCGTCGATGTTATCAGAGCAAAGCAGGTGTGCAGCAAGTCGGTTTTTTCTTATGCACTATGTGCTACGTAGAAAATATTTCGATGTAAATAGATGAGGGGTTCCTGTTTCTAATGCAGGAGCCTCTATTCCGCAAAAAAAGAGAAAGGTGCGATGTCGGGCTATAATGAGGCGCTTCCAACGGGTATGTATTTTCGTTGCTTTTTTAGTCGCCTAATACTTAAGTTGCTGAGGTACTATGGCTCTACTTGAACTGTAAAGCGGCAAGAAAAAAAAAAGGCTGTGGGGTGTCTTGGTGTGAAGTTTTTGGTTGGTGTGCCTTGGGGGTGGGTGGGTAGTACGAACGACGTTTTCTTGCAAGTTTCTTTGGCAAGTGGTAGTGGTGAGTAGTGATGGTGTAGTGGGGGCTGAACGGAGGAAGACCCAAAAGAAAGAAAATCCCGCCCAAAAAATACTCCGTGGAATGGGGAGGCGGCGCCCCCGCCTCATGGGCGCGTAAGGTGTCAATCACATGAATTAAGCGAGTTGAGGCGTACGTTTGCCGAGAGGAAAAGAAAAAAAAGGAATAGAGGGTGTATAGGCATCAAAGTTGCAAAATGTTTAGGTAGCACAAGACAATGCTGACTTCATGTATCGCTTCTATAAGTGAAACTGAAACCTGCATCGAGTAATACAAGTCAAAAAAGAAACATACGGAGAAAAAAGTATATTCAGACGACACAGTCTTTTTTTTTTTTTTTTTTTAAGTTGTCTTTTGGAGGGGCGGACGTTTTGCTCCACAACAACTGCCTACCTGTATACCTGTTGTTGGGATCAAAAAGGTGTGGCCCAATTGCTTTCTGGACAGCGTATTTACTCCGTACTCTCATGCCAAGTCGACCGGTAGTTGCCGACGGCAGAAAGGAAGGAGAAAAGAAAGCAAAGGAGGCAGAACGATGATGCTACCTACCCTTTTGGGTATGAATTAGGTAGTTTGAAAGACAAGAACAGAAAAAAAAAAGATTCCATGCGATAGATGGTATAGTAGGGTACTGTTTACTCGCCTGACCAGGACCAACATTAATATGTGTGACTTGACTGCTCCAGGAAATGCTTGCGGGGATGCACTACCGAACAAGGAGGAGCGGAGTGGTTTGTTGATGCGCACAAAAAAGACATTGGACGAAAACCAACAACTCTGATGGGGAACCAGGGTAGAAAGCCGTCTGGTCCGATCCTTGACGTTCCACGTACTTTCGTAGAAGGTCCTGATTTGGGCATGTCCACTTGGGTAATGAGGTCTCTCCCCTTCCCCCTGTTGGTTGTAGTACGTAGCTGATGTAGGCTGCACAAGGTCTTTGTTTCCTCTCTTTCTCTCGATGGCCTTCTTTTGAGGCCAGACTCAGCTAGCTGGAGGAAATGAGCTGTAGACTTGCTAATATGCGCAGTTATTCCGAAAATGACATGGGTAACATTGGCACTATTTCGAGCAACCACCGCCCATGGTTGTTCTGGTTGGAACAGAGGGGAGTGTGCATGCAAATGAGAGGAAAACTAGAAGTTCGAGAAGAGGAAAAGAAAAAGTCGAAAGGCTGGTTTGGTAAATTGAACTGTAGAGGCTGAGATGGTTCGATATTGCAAGTAGGCTGTCCGATAGGACGACTGGTTGGAAAACGAAATACGGCACAATACGCAAGTCCAAAGACGGGACCGATGATTTAGACTCCAAGATTTGACGTCGGCAACTCCGGCATGGCAGACTAGTCTAGAGGGTAGGAAACTGTACCTATTTTGATATGATTGATCAAGGGAGGCGTGGGATTTAAAGTGCCATTGCTTGCTAGACTAGTTCTAGTGCTTGTCTATTTAGCTCCAGGCGTTACCAAATGAGGAAGGTTTCAGCGGCCTGACGACTCCCTCACACCAGGAACGGGGACGTAGAATAAGGTGTCTGATGATATGCTTTGTTCGAGCTTACGGGCTATTTCGACGACGAACGCTAAAAATATCGAGGTGTCTTGCCAAAGCCAAGGTAGAACTTCGGTAAGCTTGGTGAGTATATTACTGTACGGTAGGCAACGAGTCCTGTGGTCAAGTACCGATGCTGCCGGTGTCACACACCACGAAAAAGTATCTGGACGTTCGATGCTGGTTGTATGCTAGCAGTGGGCATGGATCATGGCTTTCTTTCTTCGACAGCATGATCCTAGAAAGAATTTGCAGCTCTAGTCTAGACAGAAAATACCCGAGCTAGTGACTACAGCTGCCAACCTTTCGGTTCCGAAATGACACCCTTCACCCTTTACTATGCCTCGTCTGGAATAGCACGATCTGATGGGTAGAACAGGATCCACTAATTATGTGAGCTATCTGTTTTTCTATCTGCCTGGCTGAATACTGAGTGCCTGATGCAAACGGATGGCAGGAACAACGTGGTCCGACCTTTTAAATCCGTAACTCTTATAAGCCCAACAGACTATGGAACTCTAGGTCGAATGCCAATTATCCATCATGATATACAGCAGTATCAGGTGATCTTGTTAGTTGAGTTCCTGCCTTCTGAGAGGCAGGCACGCACAGCTGTGTCACTCGGTGGAGGATCTGTGAGCTCTGTACCACGCAAACCGAACACCTAGGTCTATCGCCGCAAGTGATTGGACTGAGAGTGAGGACGTGCGATGATCCGTGATCGCCGACCTATCCCAGGAGTTCGCCGAAGGAGAATAAGTGCAAGCAAAGCAGCTTGGCAATGAAGGCATCGCATGCCAAGGGGTGTTACATGCCGAAGGCTGGGGTTGTCTGTAAGTGGCACTCTGCTAGTACTACTTGGCGCAATCGCCACATTCATTTGGGTATCAGGACCTTTCTGTATAGCTATGAGTGATGAGTAGATGCACTTTCAGCAAGTATAAACAAAGCACGTAGTGAGTATGCTAGTTGTCGTTGTTCTGCCTCGGGCGGGAAATAAATAGAAGGAGAGTGTTCGCAATCGTTAGTATCACGAGGTCGCTTGCTAACTTTGCCTGCCAGAGTTCTTTCGATGGTAAGAGACCTCTTCCCCCGCACCACGTCAGGCCAGGTCAGATGTGTGATGGAGTTGATGCCAAGTTGGAACTAATCAAAATGTGTTTTAGGCGTGAAACTTGATCAAGACCAACTAGGTTCCTGATGCTGGACAGTTCTGTTTCCTGCCCACCCAACCAAACGCGGCGATCTAATGGATTTCTTGCCCGACTGTTTGGGGTAAATGCGAGAAGGGCGAAGCTGCACTTTGAAATGAAGCCGTTAAGGCATGATACATCAAATGTACATCGTAAAGGCTTAGGTTGCCTCGCGATATAGGCGCAGAGCCTTGATATTAGCTGTTGGTTGCAGCGATGAAAAGCAAGACGACCGGGTGTAAGCGGTCGGGCAAGGTGAAGTTTGTCAGGACGGATCCCACGGTGCTTGAATTTTAGCCAAGCCTCAACTGCCTTTGCTTTACTGTACGAACTGCTACAGTAATTGCAGCATGGTACAGTATGGTTGCTCCCCACTGTGGCCCAGGTCAGCCTTGAGCCGACCCGCTAAGCCCTGATTTTAGGGACCCTTGTCGGGCTAATATGGGCTGCAAGGTGCACAGGGCGCCCAAGGGGCCAACAACGCCAAACCGCCCCCGATCTCCAGCTGATGTTCATGGAAGGAACGGCAGCGAGAGACTCCACCGCTCGATTGTGGCGCATCGGACCTGCCGTTCCCATTTGCGTTGGGGGCCTGTCTGTCATCAATTGCTTTGCATTTCTTTCAGCGCGGCCGAGATGGGATGATTTGCACTAGATATCGTCACGTCATTCAGTACTTGCCAATATCAAATATTTATTTGGGTCACTGTACCTTCTAAAGTAGATACCTACCCACCTGACTTTGGCCAACAGAGCAGCGTTGAGGCTGTATGTCATCGACTGAAATCAGTTTACCGGTACATCCACTACCTTCCCCGACCTGCGTTGGCTAGCAGCGGCCTCGTGATGAGTGGGGCGGCCCCAACCAACACCAAATATCCGCGTCGCCCTGCGATCGTTGTTTGTCGCGCGCCAAAACCAACTAACCTTTGGTGGCTCATGCCATTTCTTCTCTGACGTTTTTTTCACCGGTCTGACGGCTCCGCTTGGCAGCCAGCCACGGTCGATCGGGTGAAATGCCCTACCAGACCAAACTAATACTCTTTAGGTCTTTTCTGCGAGAAAAAAAGCGGCAAAACAACACCATCAACACTGAATCCTGATTACCAATGCCGTCAAAGAAGACAGACGAAGACCGTTGACAGACCACGCTACGCTTTTGGTTCCCGCAACCACGTTTAGTTCACCGGGCCAAAAGCAGGAAAGGAATAAACGCTCCGACGATCACGAGGAGCGGCGTTTCCGCACAACGTTGTTTCGACCACAAGCTAGCCTCGTTTGCACTACTTTTTTACCTTTTGACCTAGGTACCTACCGGTATTTACCACCTAGCTAAACCATATTCGCGCGTTTTCTCCAGAGCGTAGCTTGTCCGCACCTGCTACTTCGTACTCTACTTGATGCCGTCGCCAACGAGCGTTGGCAGTCCTTCTGATCCTCATCCTGCGCCTGTCACTTTATTGTCAGAATCGTCCGTGCTCATCCAGTCTGCTACGTTTATGAAAAAGCACCGCGACAGCTAGGGCGCATACAATAATAGCGAGCAAGCCACCGGACTAGGTCGAGAAGGCGGACGCCAGTCTACGCGCAGAATGCTCCCTCCTGCCCTCCAAGTTGTAAGAGATTTCAGCTACGTCCTCAGTCGATGTCAGCACAGAGCTCCCGGGGCAATGTCTCATTGCCAGCCGTCTGCCAGAGTCCGGGGCGCTCAATTGTGTGCCAGAACTGTGGCAATCATTGCCCATTGCCATTCCAGACCAATGCTTGGGTGTTCATTCCAGGTTTCAATTAGTGCCAGTTCGGGATGTTTATGGAGATATAAAGGACAATCGCACTGACGTTGGCACTGGCTGATTGATCTACATAGAAGTACTTCCGATGAGCAGCCGGCCCGTAGTTGGCTACATCCCTCATTTATGCGTTCATCCGGTCAAGCTGCTCTATACTTTAACCTTAACGGGAATCGGCACTCGAGGCGCGCTTGTGTGTTAGCGCCTTATCTAGACTAGTTCAACGTTGGATCAACTAGAGAAACTACTCCACGTAGGTACCTAGGTAAGTAGGTAAGTGAGAAAAAGATAGACAGAGGCGAGCAGCCCACATACTGTATTCTAACCCGGCATCCACGTCTTGACTTCTACATACCCAGCTTGCTAGGTAGGTACCGTTGTTGTGGTAGCTTTTTTGATGCGTTGCGGTTGCCAACAACGTTGCACTGCAGTATTTGCCAAATGCGGTAGTCGGCTGTGCACCGCCAACGCCGAGCAATACAGTACATTCATTCACAGCCCATCTTACCCCTGCATCTTACCCCTTCCTCAACTCGTCGACAAAATAGATATTGCGATCTTGGTTATCTGGACCCACAGACCAAAGTCCAGTCAGCCTTGAGAGCTACAGGTGCTTTAAGTAAGGCACCTTACCTACCTACAGGATAGTATTAGCACGGCAATACAGAACTGGCAGGGTACCTGGTGCATCCACAGAGAGATCTTGCACCCACCCATAATAACCTAAGGTACCTGGAAACACCCCTTGCAAAACCAGAGCTTAACCCAGGAACAAGCTATCCCCCACTCGGCTGTGTCTACTCTGCCCTTATCTCCGCTTTATGCTCTCCCTGTTCCTGTCTGTTTCTACTCTATCGTTTGTCCAGACCTCTCCTCACCACATCTCCCGTCGTCGGTCTCTCTTGACGCGTCTAGCCAGGCCCAAGTCCTTAAACATTACATCAATGCAACCAATACAAAGGGCTTCAGACAGACCTAAGGGCAGGTCAGTGCTAGTTGATGGTGGTGGTTATGGTGTCAAGGAGATCGGCCAGCATGCCCCGAACAGGTACTAGAATATTTCTTATCTCCGTGGCAGGTGGCTGCAGTCCGATGCGCGTGGGCCGTAGCATTCCAGCTCGAGGCTCTACTGATTTTCCCATATAGCCCCTCGTCCGTATTGCACACCAGGGTATGCCTCTTCCGTACTCATTTTCATTATTTCCTTGTTCCGGGGTGTCTTTCAACTGCTTAAGCACACCCCTCTACCCCTACTGCAGTCTTTCCCATGTCCTTTCCTGTCTTTCACCCCGCTGTTACCTCTGACATCTATCTCGAGTATAACTATTCAGGTCTTCCCTCCCATCGTCAGGATTCCAACTCCCCTCATTCTCCCCATAATCATCATCATAATTGGCTCCCGAGAACAAGCACGTTATTCTCATATCTGGCTTTTAACAAAAACCACTGTCTTCTACTCTGTTCCTCTCAGCGGAAGCCAGTCATACCATCGTAAACATGGATCATTACTACTCCAGTGTAAAGTACGAACCGGGAAGCGATATGAACAGCAGCTACTCCAGTGTCGCGTCCTCAGACTTTTCAGGGAGTCCAGCATCAACCCGTACTTCGGCCACATCTGACTCGTGTATATCACCGCCATCACGACCCATGTCCTCTATTCAATATGGCATCTCAGGAATCCACTTGAATATGTCACCACAGGCTCCCCTCTACGCTGAGGACTATGTTCATGTGCCCCCGCCCATTACTCAGGGCTACCTACATGTCACTCACGACTACGCACAAATCCCTTCCCAGAGCAATGGAGGAAGCTACAACGGCCCACAATACAGAGACAACTGTCCAGCCCCGGGGTATTTTCCTCTCCACCACAGCCTGCCCGAGTTCTCAACATCTGCTCCTTTTATAGCGGCAAACCACGGCTATCACGCTAGGGGTACAGAGTCGCCATCAGCCATGTCCATATGGTCTTGCGACGGCGCCGCTACTCCTGCATTCTTCGATAGCCCCTGTCCTTCTCCAGTCTCTATGGCTGCACATGCCTCAGTGTCCCCGACACCGACACCTTCGCCTAGGGCTTTGGTTCACAGACGGCAGAGGAGGAGAGTCTCGCCCAACAGCACCCGGGGTGGGACGACAAGGCGTGTGGCTACAGCCCACGGGCTCGAAGTCGAAGTCACTGCCTTTCCCAAAAGTAGATTTCCCTGCACGTTCTCAGGCTGTGGGCGCACCTATGCCCGGCCAGAGCATCTGAAGCGCCACGAGAAGTGAGTAATCAACCGCCCGGACGCGAAATTCATAAATTTACACACAAAGACAGACGCTTACCCATGTGCCACAGAATCCATGATGACGACGCCCAAACCTTCACCTGCGAGATGTGCCTCGACCTCATGCCTGCGGAAAAGGTCCACAGAGTGAAAACCCGCTTGGACAACTTCATCATGCATGTCAAGAACCACACTGATATCAAGGGGCATAAAACGTCGGCCTCGAGGACAAAATATCACCCAGGCGCGCTAGCATACCTTCGATCCCTTGAGGCTCAGCAGAAGAACAGGGGACGGGGCACCAAGAAGTCGGAGCACCTTTGCAAATTATAATCAGCGGATCAGCGGATTGGCAAGCATAGACTGCGTTGTTGAAACAAGGTGGTTGTGAGCACACATAAGGATTGGTTCTCTACCAAGGCATGGCAGCAAACGAGATGGGAATCATGGGATATTGCTTGGTTCCATTTGGGAGTTTTCAGGAGTCATATTGGCATTACACTATGGGTGATAATCTTGCTTGTCATGTCTGCCGCGACCTCCAGTTTGAACATTCGGAGGCTTTGCACTGGCTTTTGTTTCTTTTTTTCCCAGTTTGTCTTCATATCTTGTATTTTCTAGTGCAAATCTACTTGTATGCTTTGAACAGTTCAGAAAATCATATACTGCATAGATCTGGCTTCTGGCCTCGTGTATGGAATCTGTCGTATCACACATGATCAAATCAAAACTGTTAGGGCAGACATTCAGCCGCGGACTGACTTGAAATGGCAAAAACCTCTTCTGACGCAGACCGATGCTTGTGTGCAGTGTCTACATTCCACTTCAATGATCCTCGTCCAGTCCCAGGATCCAGCCACCCCGGCTCCCCGTGCAGGCGAAGTCTTTTTTTTCCTTGTTTTTTGTCTTTCCAGGGGGGCCCTTTTCGCGAACCCAGTCGTCACTCAACATTCCCATACAGAGCTGGGGGGCGCCAATCTTCTCTCCTTTAGGCTGAGCATCTTTTCGGGGGATTTGAGGAGGCTCCCCAGAGTGCGTCCGAGACATATTACTTTTTTTTCCCTCTCTCTCTCCTCTTCCTCGCTCGCCTCCTGCCGAGGCAAGAAACTGGGAACACGGGAAAGTGTAGACGTTAGTGGCTTCTTTCCCCCCTTTCCCCCCTTCGCAGCATACTTCTGATTCTCTATGTTCTGTAATTTCTGTGGCCACTCCGCTGCGCTTTAATCATGTATTCCACGTGTTCGCAATCACTTTTGATGCATTTCATTTCTGTTCTGGGTCATTTTTTGTTTCTCTTCATGGGAGGGATTCTTTTTTTTCTTTTCTTTTTTTTTACCTGTTCTGATGATCACATATTTCCCCCAATGTTGTGTCCGTCTCAGTATGTGTTATACGATTGGCTACCGGGGGTATTTGGGGGCGTCTTCCGGGGGGCGCCCAGGCTCGCCAGGTTGGGATAAGTCGATTTCGAGGGTTCTTTTTACTACCCTTACCCCTCTACCCCCCCTTGTCTCCTTTCCCCCCACGCCCACATTCTTTTCTCAGCTATTCGCTTGCGCCTTCTTTTCTTCTTCTCTCTTTCTTTTTTGCTTTTTGCTTTTTGCTTGATCTGCCCTGCTAATTTGCCGACGGATCTGGTGGTATCGACTCCCGCCTCCACATCCCTCCCACCGGCTCACCAACTGCAGGATGATGGAGAGTTGTACAAATCAAAGACTGGAAATTAAGTACATTCGAATTTTTCAACTACAACCTGCTTGCTGCAAGCTAGTTGCATAAAAAAGGCGGTTGAAGCACCCCGTGGCAATACCCTTTTTTCTGAGCAGCGTCTAATTATTCGACGACTACCTAGATCTATGAATAATCTTCGTTTTTGGTCTGATGGGAAAAAAAAGAGAAACTCGCCGTCAAAGACATGCAAGGGCGTGTACGAATTTGTTGCTCAAGGTAATCATACATGAGCTCGCCGCTTTCGTGCTTTTGTTTTTGTATTTCTTTTGTCCTCTTGTATCTTCTTATCTCTGGTCTAGAATTGTACTCACCGGTTTCCAGTTTTGCAATAATATCCATGAGTCCAGCGGGAGCATTTGACCGCCTATACCCAGGTCTTTGGCCTGGAGATCGATCCTGGATTTGAACCAGGGTATCTGAAGTACAAGGAATACAAGAACTGCAAAGTAGTCTGCACACATAATTGGCACGTTGAAGAACAAATAAGAAAAGAAAGTCCCCAATTATTTTTTTTGCTGTTTGTTGTTGTGACGTTCCGGTATCCGACCGGGTATTTTTGGGACTCTCTTGTGTTGCAGTACATGTGGGGGCGGAAGTGGCCATGGGACTGGCGATGAGATGTCATTCGTGGTTGGGAAAGGAAATGTGTATTACATAGTGCTTGCGTATTATGCCCCTGGACATTACCGGTATAACCTCGGAAAATGTGGACCCCCCGCCCGAAACCCCATACGAAGTACGAACACCGTATGGCTAGGCTTGCTAGGGTACTTGGACCCTAGTCTAGTCGTTAGTATCAAAAGTGTACTGATCTCATCACAGCTTGATCCCGAGCGAAATCAAGCCACAGGACTGAAGGTGGAGCGTTGAGCTGATCAATTCAGCCGCATGCTGGTCATATACAGCAGAAGCAAATAAATAACCACGCACGTTTGACTTCACATATCGACCCAGCTAACAATGTAAACTATTTGATATGCACAGGTGTGTTGGTATCAAGTACAACAAGATGGCTCGAATGGGTAATCCTCCAACTTGCAAGCATTTCGGGTGGGAGGATGGGAAAAATGTGGTTGTGTGGGCCCACCTGGGCGAACATTACAACCACGTCAAAGTCGTACCACTTCTACATGCTTGGAATACCACCCCAGCAAATAGGAACCAGCAGAAAGAAGAGGTACATGAAAAAAAAAAAAAAAAAAAAAAAAAAAAAAAAGAGTCGACACCCAATCCCTGCGATGGCACGTCCCTGGCCTTTTCCATCCTGATCGCAGTCGCCAAAGATCAGTCAGATATCGCTGGACAGAGTTTCAAGCAGAAATATAGCGATTCCAGCCTGTGACTCTAACCCCGACACGGAGCAAAACATGGAAAGACAAAATACGTCCACGGACCACGGCTTGAACCTGAGTGTGATGAGCACAGACAAGAGGTGGCCGCGAAAGGAGGATGCAGCCCGTGGCAACTGCGACAGACCAGGGCTCGTCAAGTGCCGCAAGTCACATTTCGGAAGGGACGGGACAAGACGCGTCTTTTTTTTCCATCTTTTCCCCCCTCTTACCTCCTGGCCAGGACCTTTGCGTGGGTCTAGACCAGACCTATCAGCTGCTCGTCTGCCAGGTGGTATCTGTGTTGGTTAATGGTCTTGCCAACAAGGATGATTTTGAAAAAAAAGGACGATCCAAAATCCAAAAAAGGATCCCAAAAACCTACCCAGCCGAGGGTCTGTTTGATGGATCACCCAGATCATGACGCAAATAATCAAGTGGCCCCTGAAACCCCTGCAGCGAAGATGAAAAAGACTTCCACTCCATGATCATCCTTGGCTTCTTTACTGATGAATTTTGAAAAAAAAGGATCAACACTTCAACAGTCAGTTACAGTACGATTGGGGACGTCAAGTCCACAAACGTATCCATGGCGTAATGTCAGAGACATCGACAAAGCACCGCTAGCCCTTGTATGCACTTTTGTTTACGTAAAAGAGAAGGCTGCCGACCCAAGACAAGACATGGTCTGTTCATTTCATTGTACTCTATAGATGAAGAAAGGGGGGCGTGTGGCCCCATTGGCTCCCACATTCAGATTCCAGAAACGCGTCAGGAGATTTTTTTTTTTCAAATCACCACACTAGACTATTCTAGTCCTAGGTTTTGTAAGCTCGGGCATTTTTTTGTCTCAGTTTCGCCTTTTTGGAGCGGGAATACATAGTAGCAATTCGGGGCAGGAGGAGGCATGAGGGCTAGAGATGAAGGAGGGTGGCACAAAAATCCATTTTTGATTTTCCTCGGTTCCAAAGGCCCGGGTACTTGTGCTACCCACCCATTTTTTCTTTCGCCCCCCTCTCAGAATCTTGTAATTCCCACCTTTTCCCAAAACCTTTGCACAGGCTTGGGAGAGAACCTACAGAACACCACTGATCTGGCAAGGAGATGGCAAATTGGCAACCAAGCAAACTGTGAAAGCTGGCCTGGAATTCTTGTTGAATTCTTTTACAACTTTGCGGCAACAATTTTTGAGTATTTTTAAGTACTGGCTGAACTAGCTGCGTGTCTTTGAATTTCTTTATAAGTCCGTCTAAAGCACTAGCATAGTTAAGTCAACGTTACCTAGACTAAGAACTTGTCTGGACAAAGACACTTGGTCGAACTACAAGGTCGTCCGCGCTTCTATCCTATCTTTGTTTTGGCTTCTATTGTAAGCCATCAAGACGCTCGATAGCCTCAACCTTGGGCCTCTTCAGATTACCGGCTCCGCGGCACATTGGGTACTCGAGAGACAATAACCATTATCAAACTCACCATCTCCATCAAGATAACCGGATTCGACACCGAAGCCTCTCATGCCGCCGAGACCCATAGCGATTCTGATAGGGCGATATGTCTGTTACGCGACCTGAAAGCCCAACTTGGGATTATGCAGAACAAAGCTCACCAGAACAAGATTACTAGGTGAAGGTCTATGCTCTGAATATTCTGACGAGACCTTGTTGCAGGTGCCTAGCCTCTGATCTCTGACGGAAATGGACTGCCTGGTCTTGTTGGTTGTGAAAGAGTCCACTCGACTGTATGTACTTTAGAGTCAGAACTCAGAATAAAGCTTGCTCACTTGGTTTGATGCGTGATCAGTCTTGGCTGCTGGTCGTCACTTGGTAGCGATGAGGCTTGGCTGAGCATGATTCGGCCCAGGCGACCAAAGTGTCGACATGCCTTGCAAGCTGGCTATCTATGGTTGCGATCACAGAATAAAGTGGGGGGTCTGAGCTAGGATGAGCTGACCCTTTGTCCTCAGATATGTCTGCTATTCTGGGACAAACCTATTCTGGGACAGAATGGATATGCGATGATGCACCAAAAAAGGCGTCTGAACCAGATGCGCGGATCAGGTGTGAGCGCTTGAGGCGCTTAGGAGCTTAACGCCCGCAAGGCATCCCCATTTTTGGATCATTGCAGCAGGTTGGGACCAGGTCCGGTAAATTCATGGTCCATTTCGAGTTACACTCGTAGCTTCTGATGCGGGGTCCAGATTCTGATGGCAGAAACTGAGAAAAAAGGGTGTGGTGGTTGTCATTGTGTAATGTCTGTTGGTGTGTACAGAAGCATCAAAAGTATGGTGCACATGACCTCAGACCGGGGCAGAGAGAAGCATTCTACGACGGCACAGCCAACAAGTCGGCCCTTCTTTTCTGGATGTTTTCGTCACTAGGCCCCCGAATAGCAAGCCCCCAAGGCCCCCTTGGCCCCCTAGGCAGTGAGATGGTCGGTCGACTCGGTTCATGCAATGCACTGCAACCAAAGCAGGGTTCCCTGGTTGCAACAATGAAGATGGTGGGCCTGATTGGCCCGATATATCTGAAATGGGTACATACTTCCCAACTAAGCTAAGTAGAAAGTATTATCCCGAGCAAAGTGTTGATCTCGAAGATTGCTTTTCAGCACCACTCCAAGCATTTACAGTACTGTAAGGCAGGCGGCTCAGTTACTTCTTCACCAAAGAGGCGTCCTGCAGAGTGTCCACCTAACTCGAGGATATGGTGACGAGAAACTTGCGGTGATAGGCCTCTTTGTAAGTTGCCACAAAAGATGAGAACTAAGTAGTTCTCTCGCCCCAGCGGGCCAGCGCACCCAAGACCGGCTTCCTAGAACGGAACGGCGGATAAGCATTACCACAATCGGATTACTGAACCGAACTGTCGGGACGGCTCGCTGCTTGCATTAGAACCAGGTCCTTCTTCTAGACTGGGTGCCATAGCCCCGACTGGTTAGGCAAATCTTGAGTGTAACATGGTGTGCTTTGAAATGAAGGGGCAGGGCCGGGATGTCAAGGTCCTCGAGGTCTGCGATAGGGCGCTTGCAATTCGCTTAGGGTGGCGAGCAAGAAATTGATGCGGGGAACTTTTGTCACCCACTCCTCGCAAGCGGGAAACCCGAGATTTCCAACCTGTGTGTTTGAGTGGACTGGAGGCTCATTATGGGCCTTCGAGCAGGACAACGTGCTTACTGCATGTACCACGTACAGTGCAGTAGGGCCCCCTGAATGAACGCGGACATGGGCTACTATCGCATCACCAGGTGCTTTTAGGAAGAAATGAGCCGAGATCCGGCCCCAGCCATGGTGAGCTTCATGATTTGCAGAGCGAGTGAGCCTAGACGCAGATTGTTGTGTCCGTCTGGATGGTAATAGCAGATGCCAGGTAAGGATGCAGTGGAACACCGGCCCCTAATACCTTGTCTGCCGTGCCGGGGTTTACGGGAAACAATTTTCCTGTCCGTCAGAAAAGGACACCTAATCTGAAGTAGACAAGTAAAGAAATAGGACACTGAATGCAACATATCAGAGATCCTGACGAGCTCGATCTCCTCAGCTGTGTGGGATGGCAGCTGGGGCTAGCGAAGAAAGAAAGAAACTGACTTGGGTACGTAGTCAAGGTACTAATAGTACTTTTCTCCTTCTAAGCTATGAATCAAAGACCTGAAGGCGCCGAAATAAAGGCTTGCGGGTGCTGATCTTTGCTGAATCTTCCGAGCGCACACTGTACAGTGAAGCCCCATATCCCAATATCTGGGTCCTCCAACCTTTGATCAGAGTCGTATTTGTCGCTGCTTATGGGATCCAGCTCGTAGTGCTCCAAGCAGATAAGCTAACTTGAGTGGGTAGGTAAGGTATGTGTTGGCTGCTCGATGGGATCATGTAGAGTGATAAAAAACAATTTAGCAAAGGTAACGCACCCACCTTTGCTACCTACGTTGGCTCAAATCAAATGAACGAATATTCTCTTCATATTTGTTAAGAGATGGTGTGGAGGGGGAAAATGGTCGGAGTCACATCCGAATGCGACGTCGACGGATGACGGAAGGTAGCACTGGTAGACCCATAGTTCCCTGTACCGGTAATGCCTTAATTACCAAGTTCCCAAGAGTACCTACCTAGCCTACCTGGGTAGGTACCCACCTTCGGTGTTTTAGGAAGGAACTCATCAGTCGGAATAACCGGTCAGAGGCAGAGCAAGCCAGCCTAACCTCAGGATCCGCCTTGCCCGCGCCATATGCAGCTTCTGTACTACGAAATTACAACCCAACAAGTTTTGGGCCTGATCTACTCAGTACCGGGCGTGTAAGTTATCCGATTGCCGAGTATTTTAGGTAGTTATCGCATCAACCAAGCCCAAAAGAGCAGGGATACTCCACCCGGCTGTTTTGGTGCTCAAAAAGGTCGTTGGTTGCGGGTTGTACAATAGGCCAATATCTTCACATAAATCCCTGTCGCAAGTACCTAGACCACGCAGTTATTGGTATCATACAATGAAAGCCTCAGATTACCTTATCTCGCGCAACTATAGCAAACCGCAGCCCACGTCCCAAAATGCATAGCCAGGATCAGAAGTACCTACTGTAGGTAAAAACTTGGCGGAGAATCGCAGACGGCGTAGGAATTTATGTACCTCTGAATAAAACTGTTGAGGTACTGCTCCAGCTCTTGATGCAGAAAGACAAGGTTTATACGGACCTGGAAAGTACGATGGCTTGGCTGGGCAGGGTGCTCTCCCATACGAAGTACGCAGTATACATAGGTAGGTAGGTAGGTACCTACGAAGCAGCAAGCATCCTCCACCATTCATGGGTCAGACCCACCTTTGTTAGCGATTCACACCCAAACACACCAATAAGCTTAACAGCTGAAGAATTTTCGCCCTCCGGGCGCCGGTCGTCATGGCCTCACCAGAGGTCTCAAACCGCCGCGCGCGCCCGCAGAGCACGCCGCAGGCTTTGCCGCAGGGCCAGGCCGAGTCAGGACACGTATCTCTCGACACGCGCACCGCTAACGCGCCTGAGCCGGCTGGCCGCGGAAGGTACTCCAGCCTCCCGGCCCTGGCCATCAAAACACTGCAGCAGGAGTTGGAAAACGTGGAAACAGTCGGCAGCTGGCTCGAAGAGGTCTTTGCAGCCAAGCTCGAAAGTTTACAGGCCCCGGAGGACGCCGCGCTTAGGAGAATTGTTCTTGAACTTGACGACGTGATCAGCGGCTGGTTCCTCAGTCGCACCCTCCCTGAAAAAGAGCGTTCGCGCTCCCCGTCGCGTTCGCCGACCAGTTCCAGCGAAAGGCGCAGCATTTTAATTACGAGGACGGGCACGGCGTCGTCGGCCTCTAAAGGCAGAGGCACGCCCACTAACAAATCGGTCACATGGGCCGAGCGAGCCGCCACGCCACCAGCGGCGGCCCCAACGCGAATTTTAACCCCGGCCACGCGCTCGTACCCGATACGTACGACGCCCGGCAATGCACCTGACAGCTCCGCAACTCCCTCCCAATCGGGCCGGGACCGCTCCCAAGCCCCGAAACGTTTGACAGAACAGCCGTCCAACCGCATCCTGATCCGCGTAAATGACAAATTGCGGATGGTGACGAGGGAGCCATACGCGGTAACGACCAAATTGGCCGAGTTGGTCTCGGTGCCACATAGTGAAATCCCAAACGCCAAGCGTACCCCCACGGGCTGGGGTGTTACGGTGGCCTCTGAGGAAACACGGCAAAAACTCCTCAACCCCAGCGCGGTCAAGGCCATTATGGACGCATTGGACGCGCGGGAAGTCACTGTCCCGACAACCTGGCACACATACGCCGTTTCTGGAGTGCCCCGAACGCTCAATTGCCTGGACGGAAGAAAGGACGTACATGAGGTAATCCAGGAGGAGATTACCGTGGCAGCAGGCCAGCAGCCAGTCAACTGGCATATTTCCAAACATGGTTACGACCCACATACGGCTGAGGGCACGTGGATAGTGTCCTTCCTTCAACCCGTAAAGCCCTTTCAGCTTTTTGGAGTGTCGAGACGTGCGCGGAAGGTTGAAAAATCACGCAAAATTACACACCACCACGACGGTTGCCAGGGATATTGCGAAATACGTCGCTGCGTACGGCAAGCGCGTTGCGGCATATGTGGTGAAGCAAAATATGCGACAGAGGAAGAGCCGTGCAAGGCAGCCCCCAAATGCGTTAATTGCCACGGCCATTTCCCATCCGGACATGAGAATTGCCCTGCCCGACCTTTGGTGGTAAATGGGAAGTTTGAACGACCTTTACAGCGTAAATTTAAGGGGATTCGCAGAATCGGACGTGCCAACCGTGCCGCGATTATTAACGACCGGGCCGAAACGGCCCGCCGAGAGCCAGCACCTGCAATCCCGGTCCTAAGCACCTTATCGCAGCATTCGCAAACCTCGAGCTCCCGATCGAGCATTTCAAACAAAAGAGCGCGGCCATGCGAGGCGGCAGGGGCGGACATCCGTAACTTCCTGCAGGTTGAACAGGAACGCGTGCACGACGAAATCGTTTGGGCAGCCGAAATGGAGGAGGACGCAGCGGCTGCCGAACCTTGCCCCGCTGATGGGATAGACTTGGAAGCAACCCGTCGATTAATATGACGAAATACTCGCTCGGCAATATGCAGCGGGAATGCCTCGACGTAGTTTGGGCCAACGTAGGTAAAAGGATGGGTGTGCATCTGAGCCTATTGGAGTTGTGCCACCAGAGAAAGGTGGACCTGGTTAACGTTCAAGAGCCATGGTGCGGGCTAAATACGACTACACAAACGCACCCGGGCTATGATGTTTTTGCGCCAGTGGACGAATGGCACGCCAACACTTACGAAGCCATAACTGGGCTCCGGCCCCGGGTGCTCACCTACGTTAAGAAGGGGGCAGCCCTAAGGGCCGCACAACGACGGCTACCGCAGGGCCAAAATACGCGGGACATACTCTGGCTCGAAATTAACGGAATATTGTTTGTTAACGTATATAGGGCTCCGGGCACTGAAGCCGCGCTGGAAATGGTATGCAATACCGTGCCAAATGGACCCACGGTGCTAGGCGGCGATTTTAACGTAGCGGCTGCTGCATACCAGCCGGGCCGCGCAGACGCACGCGGAGGGGACCAACTGACGGCATGGGCGCAAGCCCAGGGGATGAGTTTTACAGGAAATATCGGCGTGCCCACCCACCGCGACGGGGGTTTACTGGATATGGTCTTTTCCAACCTCCCCAGCACAATAACTGTGGTTGACAGCAGTCTTTACACAGGCTCCGACCACGAATCCCTTTATACCACGCTGCGGACGCGCGGCGCCCCCCGCCCGGAGGCGATTAACGTTTCGGTTAGGGACGACCGGTTACCAAAGTTCGCGGAGCTACTTGCTTTTGGTATGCAAGATATGCCGGACCCGGGATCCGCGGCCGATGGCTACGCATTGGACGCGTGGGTAGCTGA
This sequence comes from Pyricularia oryzae 70-15, assembly GCF_000002495.2. Taxonomy (NCBI): domain Eukaryota; kingdom Fungi; phylum Ascomycota; class Sordariomycetes; order Magnaporthales; family Pyriculariaceae; genus Pyricularia; species Pyricularia oryzae. The sequence continues at coordinate 1,647,157 of NC_017844.1, read as the reverse complement.
ATTTACAACTTTATGGGAGCAAGTGACGTGGGTCGTGGGTACGCCGGCGGGAAAAAGGGACAGCTCGGCTCCCTGGTGGACCGAAAACTGCCAGCGGCTCTGGTCCGAATTCCAGCGGGTTAAACGGAGCGCTGTAAATAGGGCAGACGCCTCTGCCGAGGAAAAAGCCTATACGAAAGGGGTGCGGGCCGCGAAGCGGGAGTACTGGAGGCACCGGTTCGACCAACTGCGCGACGATAAGGATTTGTGGAACATGGTGGGCTGGCTGGGAGCCGGACCACGCCTCCGGTCCCCGCCGCTGGTTATTAACGGCGAGCAAGTGAGCGAGCCTTTAGCAAAAGCGGAAGCACTGCAACGGGAGGTGCTTGGCCGATTTTCGGCGGAGGATGACCTGCAGGGAGACCCCTTGGAGGCCTGGTCGCCGGACGAGGCTAAAATCCCTTGGGACACCCAGGTTAGTGCGGAAGAGGCGGAGCGCTCCTGCATTGGGGTTACGAGCACGTCCCCGGGCATCGACGGAATAACCGTCCGGCTACTAAAAGCCGGATGGGCTTCGTTGGCCGAGCCGGTGCGCAGGCTCTACCAACGTTGCCTGGAACTCGGACATTTCCCAGCGCCTTGGAAGAAGGCCGAAGTCGCGATGCTACCGAAAACGGGGAAGAAAGACCGGAGCAGCGTTCGATCCTGGCGGCCTATAGCCCTCCTCTCCTGCATCGGAAAAGGCCTCGAGAGGCTCGTTGCACGCCGGATAGCTTGGGCCATACACGATAACGGGCTCCTTAGCTGCACCCACGGCGGTGCCCTACCCAAACGATCGGCGACGGATCTGGTTTGTGCCCTCGCCCACGATATCGAGCAGGCTTTAGCTCGCGGGGAGGAAGTCACCCTTGTCGCATGCGACGTCCAAGGCGCCTTCGACGCCCTCCTCCATGGGCGATTAATACGGAAAATGCGGAGCCTCGGGTTTAGTAAAATGCTCCTCAGGTTCGTGATTAACTTTTTAAGCGGCCGCCAGGCCCGAGTCCGGCTGGAGGGTACGACCACGGGCTTTAGGCGGCTTGGGTGCGGCACCCCGCAAGGGTCTCCCCTTTCCCCGATCCTATATATGCTATATTTGGCGTATCTCGTCAAAAACGGTACGAAGTGGCGGTTGGCATACGCAGACGACGTGCTTACATGGAAATCGTCACCCTCGTTGGAGGAAAACGTACGTTGGCTGGAAGATAAACTCCGGGATATGCACGAAATTGCGGCGGAAGAGAAGATCCATTTTGCAGCGGAAAAGACAGAGGTGATCCATATTACTAAGAAAAGGCACGGTCGCAACCCGGAAATCCGGATTAATGGTAGAACGGTTACCCCGGTCCAACTACCGGGCGGTCGACGCGGACAAAGCGCCTCCGGGGCCGAGCGCTACCCGGGCATGCGTTGGCTTGGTTTTTGGTTCAGCCGACGGCTAGACGGGCGCCGCCACGTGGCCGAAAGGGCTGCCAAAGCAATGGCGGTCGCTGCCCACCTCAAGAGCTTTGGGGCAGTAAGATACGGACCGCCTGCGGCTGCACTTCGCAAGGCAGCGGTGGCATGCGTGGGTTCCTCGGCCACCTACGCAGCCGAGGCATGGTACAACCCAGCGCACAAGCAAAGAGGACTCCTTAAAGCATTAAACAAACCGCTGGTTTTAGCGGCACGGGCAATCCTCCCGGCGTATAAAACCACCCCCTCGTCCACTGTTCTCAGGGACGCAGGACTACCCTCGGCCCGCGTCGCGCTGGCCTACACCCGCCTGAAATACGGCGCCCGACTAAGGCTCGCGGACAAGGGGCACCCCCTTGTCAGCCGCCTGCGTGAAACACCTCGTGCCCGCAACTCGGGCCATTCGGCCACGACCCTGCAAACGGCTGCACAACTTCTCCCGCGGATCCGGAGACTAGAGTTGCGCGCACCTCGCAATGCCCCGGATTCTCGCACTGACCCCACCGGAGGAGTCCCGAAAGAGGAAGCGGCCCGCCGCTTTATCGAATGGCTGGACATGGTATCACCTGACGATATCGTGGTATATACGGATGGTTCGGAAAAACACGAAAACAACTGCGTCCAAATAGGGTACGGATGGGCCGCTTTTAGGGCGGGCTTGGAATTTGCCGCAGGCTCCGCATTTATTACGCCGGAAAGCCACGTTTTCGACGCCGAGGCGATTGGCGCCCTAAAAGGGCTACAGGCGGCAACTAAGGCCCAGCCAGGCGCCCGGATCTGGATTTGTGTGGACAGCACCTCGGTTATTTGGGGTCTTAGAGGCGACGCGCCGCGTTCGTCCCAATGGGCCTTTCTGGAGTTCCATAACCTTGTCGATCTACTCCGAAAACAAGGTACCGAGGTTCGGGTCCGTTGGTGCCCTGGGCACCAGGGAATCCCGGGAAACGACCGGGCTGACGAGCTGGCCAAGGCCGGCTCCGCCGGACCGCCGGACCCAGACCCGAGGGCTCAGCAAACCACGTATAGCGGTGCCGGCACGGTCCTCAGAGCCATTCTTTCGAATATAGAGAAGGACTGGTGGCGTAAAGAACTCTGTGAACGGTCCCCCGCATATAGGGAATGGAAATTCCAATACACACCGAGAAAGGAGCCCGAGGAACTGCGTTTGCCAAGACCCCTACTGGGCCATTACTTGGCCATGAGGACCGGCCACGGCGATTTCAAAGCCTACCATGACCGTTTCAACCACCAGGATGCAAACACCTCGTGTGCCTGGTGCTGGAAGCGGACCTCCCCTGAACACCCGGTGCACTGCCGCTTTTCGCGGGCGGTGTGGAGAAACTGGCCGTGGCCTGACAACGACCGGCCGGTCGGGCCGCCAGACCGCGCCCAACGCCGCAAATTCTTCCAGACAAGCCTCGGGCAACCGAAAAGCTTTGAGGCGTTTTCGATAGCCACCAACTACTTCAGCGCCCGCCCCAGAGCGGCCCGCCAGCGCCCCGCGCGCCACGAACGCACTTTACGCCTAGGGACACCGATCGTAAACGACTCGAACTCTGACGAGGAATAGACTTACTGCCTTTTCACCCACACTTCACGGCACAAGCCGTCAGACGAACCCTCCGTGCACCTTAGGCACGGGGTCGCGTCAGTGAACTAACCCCCTAAGCAGGACCGGGCCCGAACCCGGTCAGGCACGATCCGCCTCTGCCCTCCTTGTTTTCCCCCTGTGTAAATAAAGAAGATAGAACGCGCGCCGAGATACCCCTCGGGAGGTTGCTAACGGCCGGCTAACAAGCCGGGCCGAGCCCGGCGTTAAATAATACTACTACTACTACTACTACTACTAGGTAGGTACCTAGGTAGGTACGGATTTGGATTGGTGGTTGAAAGTGGATAATCTCAAACATTCACCCCACCAACGTCAGCCCCACACAACCTAAACGCCAAACAGTGAACCTCGGCAACAAGGACATTCTATAGTTGGCAAACTGGTATGGTAGGAGAGGTCAAATTCGTGACCTAGACCACACAAAACGAAGCTTTACTTGAAGGTATGCTCGGGTGCTGCCTGACGAAGTCGCAGCTCACCTGACTTATCCCCAGCCTTGGCAACTTGGTACGATATGGCAAAATGGCACAGTCAGCTCTACCCACAGCGCGGCAACATAAATACACAGTAAAGGACCAACGACCCTGTCATCGTCAAGCACAGTCAGATTCTGGCCTATGAATTGCCTAGCTGTTGCGGGTCAATATCGTCTTTGGCAACCTGCGCGAACGCCCGTCCCGCGTCGTCAACGACGTCTGCGGTTCCGGCGTCGATCCAATCAGACATCAAAATTTTGCTTGCCGCACTCAAACGCACGCACGCCCAGTCGCTTACCTACCTACCTAGGTAATTCTAGCGTAGCCGTCGCAGTGGGAGCCAATCTACGTCGTCCGTGTCGATACGTCATGATCCCTGTCGCAAATCAGCCCCAAGTGTCACCCGCCCGCTCACCACAACGAGCCCGCCTGACTTGCCGAAGGGGCGTCCGTAGACAGGGACCAGTTACAGCACGTTCCTCTTGGCTATCGCCCGACTTACCTAGGTATCTACCTACTCAGCTTGGCAGAAATCTGCATACCTACCTTACACAAAAAGCAACTCGAATATATTCTCCAGGCGGTTGAACCCAATTTATACCTAGACCCCAGTTGCGGGCGTGTCTTTTTTTTTTTTTGAAGTCGCTTGTTACAGTTGCTGCTTCTCTCCCTGTCGCCTCTTAACCCAGGATTGACCGGAACAATATCTCCGGGAATCGGTTGAAATCTCTATTGTCTTTGGGCGTGCTGCAAAATTCATCATCTGCACAGTATCGAGGCGCCGCCGGTGAACCAGTCTAGCTGCAAGCCTATTTTGGTACCTCTCGACACCTGTTGACTGCCTCCGGCTTGTCAGATCCTCAACACCTCGGTTCCACTCACATGGCTTCACCCCAGCAATTCCAGGACAGCTTCTAGCAGGGGTTGCCTTCCTTGGAAAGTTGCTCGACGATATTGTGCACAGCACAATACCAACCAGTACCGTCAAAATGAAAACTTCGGGGTTGCCGTCTTACACGGCGGCCACGACAAGATCCGACCCTTGGGGCATTGTTGCCCCGTATGTGCCAGCTGCCAGCTACGCGGCCCTGTGTCTCACTTCGCGTACCCTACATGCCCACTTTGCCCCTCGTCTATGGAACGATCCCCTGCGCATGGTGCAGCTACTGCGGCTTGATCGCGATGAAGGTGAGGGCTTTCAAACCTCGACTTCCACCTCTTGTACACAATTACAAGGAGAGATGCACCTATGAGAACCTTGCATGGGCTTGACCGCCTCGATTGTATAAACAAGAACGATGCCATTCAGAGCCTAGTCCCCTCAACTGCATGCCATCTCTATGCATACAATCTTGCTAATAAGGTACTTTATACCCGGAACAGAACTTAGCTGGTATCTTCGTCGTTTCATTGGAGGGTCTGTGAAGGTTGCTAGAGAGTCGACCCGTGGCCTAGTATTGGTACTTGACTTTAGAGACTTTGCCACATTCACGGCAGACTTCCTATCTTCGGTTGTCGAAGAGGCCTTGGAGGATACAATTCGTCGGCTCCCAACCATGTTCCCCCGGCTTCGGTGTCTCCTACTGGATGGTCATCCCGCCTTTGATCCTGGTTCGCTGACCAGGGCCGCAGCAGCAGTCAGGACGGCTAGACAGCAGAATCCAGAACTGCCACCCTACAAGCCACTTCTTCTCAGCATCGCGGGATCCAACACTGAGCTGCCAACTTCCTACTTTGTATCCGAGTACACGCGCAATTTGGTCTATCTTGATATCTCACAAGTGCCTGGCTCGCTGCGAACCCCAGCCACCACCGGAGCTTTTGGGTCTCGTACCCTGCCATGCTTGCGTGTACTCAAGGCTCGCGGCAGGGAGCTAGGGGATGCCGGAGTAAATGCCCTATGCACTGCGTTCGGTCGGCAGCTATGGAGCCTTGATGTCTCTTGCAACAATATTACCGATGCGGGTCTTGCCACCATAGTCACCTGTTGCTGCCCCAACCTCTCGCTCTGGTCCGACACACGTTATGATTCTGAGGGCAAGGTTAACATTCTGCAATCTGCAGAGACCCAAGAAGCTAGGCCGCTCTTAACCATCAAGGAATCTGATCTGAGCGGCTCGTTCTGCCACCCAGAGAGGCATTTTGCCGACTCTCCAGCATACGAACAGTCCGGAAATGTCGTCCAAAGACCGAACGGACTGGCGACTCTGCTGCGTGATGGGCCAGATGACCTAGTCCGCTTCATTGCGGGGGGAGCTGGCGAAGATGTCGCTCCTGACATGGTTGAAGAAGTCATGGCGTCGACACAATGTCTTGGTTTGGGCCTTACCCATCTCGCCGTCAGAGAGAACCGAATTACTCAGGTCGGAGTAGAAAGGATGATCCAAATGTGCAGAGGGAACCTTGAGTACTTTGAGTGTGATATGGCCTTGATGAGAACGCACTTGAACTTATTCTCGCCATATAATCATCGTCAGTCCCACATGTACGGCCTCTTGGGCTCCTCATGGCTTTTCCGACCCGTGATGTCTTCCAGCTTGCGAAGTCTGTACTTGCACCATTCAATTGTCACGCAGGTGCCAACAATTACTCTGTCGGGCAGCAAGGAATCATTGTTGGCAGACGCCTGGCTGGCCGAGATGATGCTTCTGCCGCGCGCAGAGCTCGTATGGCCTGGCGATGGCTTCATACCTGATATGAACCCGAGATTGACATCTCTCACATTGACTAGCCTACCCAGGCGCTCGGCTGGCCCCTTGGTTGAGAAGCTGAAACACTTTCTCAGACTTCTATACGAGCAGGAACAAGCTATTGATAGCACGCGTCGAGCACTCTCGATGGAGTCTTCATCACCGAGGACTTCTGTTATGCTAAAAGGCATGAGGCGCCTGAGGCTAGAGTTCGAGCAGTATTCTGATCAAACTACATTTGAAGAAAGTCCAGACGACGGTAAAGGGATGGTGGTTGACATGGATGCCGACACAGAGGTCGACATGGATCAACCGCCACCAGGATTCTCATTTTTCCATACTTGGGGCCCAGAAACTACTCCGTCACAGCCTGAGGAAGGTCAAATAACGGCTAATCATCCTGATCCTCGTGCTCTCGGAAAAACTCGCCCTATCGCCCCCAATATAGTAAACCCAGAGAGCATAGGCCAAGAGACACTGAACCTGTCATTCGATCACAACGGGGCCTTCACGATGAATCGCCTGGTACCTTCCTCGACGACCGAAGTTTCCGTATGGGTCGGTCCAAAATGTTTCTTTCATGGGACTGGCAACGACGGTGAGCACGCCCACCCCCCGGCCATCACCGAGTACGTACGGAACGTAAAGAATAGGACCTCGCTGCGTACCGGCGTCGGGCCCGCAACGCCGCCGCAGGTCCAAGCTGGCGTCCCACCCGGCGTTTGCTTATTCCAGGCGGCGTGGGATGCAATTCTGCTTGCCGGACTCGAATTCTCGTCCGCCGCAGCGATAAACAGCAGCGATCACAATGGAATGCAAGACCCGGCGCTGGGGCTGCCGAGGATGGAGATGCCCACTAGCCGTGATGTCAGCAACATGGTGGACGTTGTTTCTGAGCTCAAGAGGTTTCGTGCCGCGGAGATGGCCGAGGGGAGGCACTGGACTGGGGCGCTCGAGGTGGTACATAGGCGCAGCGATGACGCGGCCAGGGACAATGGGTTTTGGCGCGGGCGAAATTTCCATTAATCTGACTAATGCCATGTATACGGTCTTTTTTTGGCTTATATCTTATTGGATTCGAACAGGTGCAAATATAGACGAAAGAGCTGTTGGTAGTTTTAGCCAATATAAAAGTCAACTTGAATATCACATGCTCGGTGGATGGGGAGACGAGGCAGCCTTGTATGAGATTCTTAACAATGATCCGGTTCCGGTACAAAAGGCATATGTTCCTCAAGCCTTGCTCCTGCTTTTATATTATACTAGCTCTAGGTCCAAGTAATATCTTCACCGACAGGGAGAACTGTATGGCTTCAAAACATGTTTTCGACCAAAAGTGAGCAGGGCTCTCTGTAATGTTGACCGTTAAAGTTGACCCGAGCCAGTTTCTTATTCTTCTTTCATTCAATACTTACTCAATGCTTGCAACGGCCGAGCAAATCTGGTTGTCGCCGATACTGCCACTTTGACCAAGGAGGTGATGCGTCCATCAAGTCAGCTAGAGAGTCTTGCATTGAGCACAATGAATATCCAACCAGGGCGGTTGCTACTACACACCTCTAAGGTAAGGAAAGGAGATGCCATGATCAGAGGCAGTAGGTGGACTTCTCGGGTCTTGGCGATGAGAGGTAGTTCGAGGAAAGCGATTTGAAGCATAGGCAACCACACCCCTTGTCAAAGACGTGAAAGTTATTTTATCCAATCGTCCGGGGTCGATATGTACGGAATTACACCTTGTGCAAAATGGTTTTCTCTATAGAATATGCAACATGTGACGGGACTCTAGCAACAACACAAACCTACGACTACACGGGACAAAGGAGGCGGAAAAAATCGTGGCAAGAAGAGATCAGGAGGAAAAGGAGAATTAAACAGAAGAACAAAAGAAACAAAGCCTGTATCAACTTTCTTCACACACAAAATAAAAGAACCGCTCTCCCTCCCCTCCCAAAAAAATCACCCTCTTTTCAAAAAATAAAATAAAAGAAGATTCTTTCTCACACAGCGCTGTACCCTCCTCTGCTCCCACCACCCTGCAAGGTCTGCACCACCCTGCGGATCCAATCCTGCATAAGATAAGGAACGTCGCGGATCGTGTCGCCGTGCGGGAGGAGGTCCCAGCCCCGCGCGCCGTACCGGTTGTAGTTGAGCCAAGAGCCAAAGATGAGGTATGCCGCGACGCCGAGGAATACGCTGGGGTGAAGAAGAAGAAAAAAAAGTTAGCAAAGGACTTGGCCGGCCAAAAAAAATATGGCAAACCCGGGGAGAGGGGAACCCACAGAATAATCATCCAGGTAAAGAAGCCCCAGTGCTTGCTTTCGTCCTGTCCTCCCTTGTCCTTGTCCTTGTCACCATCGCCGCTGCCACCGCTGCCGCCCTTGTCACCGCCACCACTGCCACCCTCGTTCCTCTTTTCGCAAGCATGCTTCGTCTTCCACGTGAGCTTCAAGACGTCCATGTTCTTGGGATCCTCCTCGGACGGGCCGTAGCTATCCCAGATGAGCGCCGCGCCGTCCTTCTTGAGCTGGTGGGGGACGTCGTCCTTGTCCTTGCCGTCCTCGGCGGTCTTGGCAGAGGGAGGCGGGGGGATGCCCAGCTCGTCCGACTTCCACTCGCCCTCTGTGCCGTCGAGCTTGTCGTCGCAGAGCACCTCGACCACGGCCTTTTGCTTCCTGCCGTTGTAGTGCCCGCCCTGCAGGACCAGCCGCACGCCGACCTTGTCCTTGTCCCCGTCGGCGCTCGACGTGCTCAGCCGCGTCGCGACCGGGTCCAGCGTCGCCCCGTCCACGTCGCCGGCGATGGGGCGGATCTCGACGATCGAGTCCGTCTTGGATGCCGTGTCGATGTTGTGTGAGATGCCGCATACTGCATGAGACCCCCGCCGCAGTGGTTAGCGCAAATGTCCCCGTTGTATATAGTCTCTTCATGTGGCGTTTCTCATGCTCTCCTCCCGGCCTGCCTCCTTGTGCCGGCCGGAAACCACAACGTCTGTAGTGCTCAAGACTAGCTTACCCCATGAACCCTCAGGGCACGCATCCTCCTTCTTGACGTCGTCCTTCCTCTTGAGCGGCCCGCACAGGTCGAGTGAGTATGTGACGTTTGTGAAGCGCGTGCCGTGGTGCACGCTCGTGATGACCGTGTGCGGGCCCTTTAGCGCGTCCAGGTTGAACGTGAAGCCATCGGTGGCGATCTTGTCGCACTCTAGCTTCGCCGCCGTGCTGATGCCGGGGAGCAGCATCAGGAGCGAGAGGATCGTCTTTGGCGCCCGCCGCCTCGTCGGTGATGACAGCTGCATCGTTTTATTTTTGTTTGTACAAGGACGAGCCAGAGATGAGTATTAGGTTTTGCTTTCGGAGGAAAGGGTATCCGCGGTAGTCCGAAATGGCTAGGTGTGTTTCGGGCGCGCGTGTGTTCTAGGTTTCTAGAAGTTCTTGTTGGTTTTTTTTTCTAGGATCGGGATGCGGAGCCTAAAGGGACGTGCCGCGCCGAACGGGAGGAGGATAGCTCGACTTGGACGGTAGCCTGACCCGCTGGATCGGTATCGGACAGAGATTTGCCACTCGAAAAAAGACCAGGCACGATGGCGTAATCTGTATAAGATGGCAGACGGGCGTCAGGTCAAAGACAGCTTGTTGCGTCTAGGAACGAGCGAAAGTCGAGTTTATCCAGGCGACCAGGCCGGAGGATGGTTTTAAGTCAGAAGCTCGGGATTAATGAATGACAAGTAAACAGAAGGCTTGGGACGATGAGTTGGTCAAAAGTGTCACGAGTGAAAACGTGCACAGTGTTGCGGTAACGTTGAAATGTCGCGGCTGGGTTCTTCGCTGTCAAAATGAATAAGACCCCCCAGCTTCAATGCTCCAGCAAAAAACTAAGGTGCGGTAGTCCAGAAATGAATCCATGCATGCATGCATCGATGAGATTCCGTCATCAACCTAACGTGACCCCGGGATCCTTGTTCTTGTTGCATCTCCACATGTTGACGACGAACAGAGCTTAGATAAGCAAATTGGGTCGCGTATCATTGGCTCAAGACCAACCTAACCTGAGTCGTCGTCAACAACCGCGTGCCTCAGTCGTGTCCGAGACTGCAGGTGATATCGAATACATACGATAGATACCTTGAGGGTATATAACCCGTCTGGGCGGACTCCGTGGACTCGATATGTTTCTTGATTACTTAGCTACTTGACTGGATTTAAAGTCTGTTCTGTATTTCCATTCCTCAAACTAACAAACTCATTAACAATACACCAAGAAATACCACCGACTCCACCTTTCACTCGCGAATCCCTCGACAGACAAGAAGAGATGAGGTCAAAGAGACGAGAAGAAAAGGAAGGCTGGTCTTCAAGCGTGAGAAAACCGCCCAATGTCAAATAAAAAGAAATACTCTCAAAATGATCAGACCGAGCCCGGGACACCATTCGGGTTTTCTTTTCCCATCGTGTAGAGACAGACGCAAATGCAACAAACACGCTCTGTAAAGAAAGAAAACAAAAACGGGAGAAAAGGGGGTCACAAATAGTGAGGAATCCCTCAAAGAGAAAAGAAGCAGACCACAAAAAAACCACCGTTGATTTTTCCCTCGAGGCCCCCAGGGGTATAAAACCGGAATCTGTACACTTCCCAAAACAACCCAAAAAAAATCAAACACATGAAGGAGGATTACAAGCAGGGGGCGTAGTATATATGCAAAAGAAATGCAGAATTTCTGTGGGTAGAAGAAAAAACGGGATTCAATTCCCGATTGTAGAGTCGCTGTATCGTACGAAGTAGGCACAGGCGTTGGCAGTCCGACTTCATGACATGTTCCCGCTGTGCATGCTTCCCATGAGCGAACCACAGGTGCAAAGCAATCAAGCAAGCGGCATTACATTCCCTGATGCATCATTCCACCCATGTTCTGCTGCTGCTGCTGCTGTTGCTGCTGCATCGCAACTTGTTGTGCTCCCATCATGGAATGCTGTTGCTGTTGCTGCATCGCCTGCTGCTGTCTATTCCGCATCTGCTGCGAGACAGCCTGCCTCGCCATGGTAATGCAGGAATTCTTGAAGCTCTGCAGCTGGTCTGGTGGCACCGCTTCCAGAGAGCCGCCGTGTTTGCTAATCAGCGATGGAAGCATCTTCCGGTAGATTGCTTGCGAGTGGAGATTGACTTGGCTCAAAAGTTGCGCCTCGGACGGGTTACCCATCTGCGGCGCCATATGGCCTCCACCCTGGTTCATTCCGCCCATTTGCATGTGCCCTTGCTGCTGTGCCTGCTGCTGTTGGGCTTGCGCCTGTGCGGCTTGCTGTTGCGCCTGCTGTTGTATGCGCTGCTGCTGCTGCACTTGCGCCATACGTTGCTGCATAGCCGCCAGCTGTTGGGGTGGCATATTGTTAAGGTTCATCATGTTTTGCTGCATCAACAGCTGCTGCTGCTGTTGTTGGATCTGTGCTGGCATCATGCCGGCAGCCTGCATCTGCCGAAGTTGTTGTAATTGTTGGGCGTGCCTCAAATCACCAACCTGTTGCGCGTACTGCTGGAACACGGCAGGGTTGTTTTGTTGTGCCATCATGAACTGTTGGAGCTGTTGCGGGGTCATCTGTCCCCTGCCCATCATACCGTTCTGTTGCGCCGCTGCCTGCTGGCGCTGTAGGAACTGGTTCTGTTGGTTGGCTGCCATTATCTGTGCCGCAAGCTGGGGGTTCTGTGCCTGCAGCTGAGCCAGCTGACCGTTCATGGCCATGGCCTGAGCCTGCTGCATAGACATCTGCCCGCCAGCCATGGCACCTGGGGGTGGAGTGGCTTGTGTCATGCGAGGGGTCTGCATCATGCCCTGAGGCCGCTGGTTGGGTGTCGCATGCGCCATGTTGGGCGTTGCGTTAGGCATCCTCGGTGTGTTCGAGGGATGGCTTTGCTGACTGCCCCTAGCAGACATACTGGCAGTCATAGCAGCCGCCATTGGTGGATGAGTCTGGACCACGGATGGCGGACGCGCCGGACTGCCCATAGCGGAGCCCATATTCGAGTTGGAGGCTTGCATTGGCACCGAGACGTTGTTGACCATGGGTGAGGACATGTTCTGTGGTGTACCGTTCCTGATGATGGGTGATGATACGGGCGGCTGGGAAACAAACCGAGCTTGCCCTTGAATACCGTTTGGCACCCCGTTTGTATGTGGGCCTGTGACTGGCACGTTCTGCGAAGAAGGATGCCCATGCGGAAGCTGCATACCGGCAGTATTTGGTGGTGACCCAGCCTGACTTTGAGCTTGAGCATGCGCCTGGGCTTGGGCTTGGGCTTGAGCTTGAGCTTGAGCTTGTTGCCGCCGTTGGGCTTCTTGTCGAGCTTGTAGCGACTGTTGTTGTGCCTGCTGTTGCTGTTGTTGTGCTTGTTGCTTTTGTTGGTCGCGCTGAGCTTGCTCCCTCCGCATCCTCTCCTGTGCTTGTTGTTGAGCCTGCTGCTGTGCTTGTTGCTGGGCAGCTTGTGCCTGAGCTTGAGCCTGCGCCTGCGCCTGGGCAAAAGCGGCTTGTTGTTGCGCCTGAGCCGCCGCAGCCTCGGCCATCTCCTGCTGCTTTTTGAGCTGAGCTTTGCGCTCGGCTTCCGCCTTCTTCGCGTTTTCGAGGGCCTGCTTCTCGGCAAGATCTTGCCTAATATCCGCGATGAGCTTGAAGCGCTCGAACCTCGGCTCGAAGGCGGCTGCTGTGCCCTGAGCATCGCCGTCGCCACTGCCGTTCGCACCTTGGTTGCCGCCGGCATGCCGCTCGTCGCAAGACAGCATGTACCGTTCCTCGTCCGCCGCGGCGGCCTCGGCTGCCTCCATCTCGGCCACTGTCCTCTTCCGTGACTTTGGTTGTGGTGGGGGGTGAGAATGATCCGGGTGCGCCTGCGACTCCAACTTGAGGATAGTCTCCTCGGCATTTCGAGTCGGGGTGAGATCCAAATCGGGGGTAATGGCGAGAAGGATAGCGGCTTCGATCTCGTACTTGTTCGACCCATCGATCTCAAGGCGTTCGAGTTTTATTTTCTTGGGCGGAGGTGGTGCACTGGTGCCTGTCGGCGTAGGCGGTACGGCCAGCGACGGCGTAGGAGGGGGTATTGCGCCGGCGGCGTCTTGCCCAGCACTCCGACCCGTTGCGGCTTTGATGGCCATGTCCATGTGCCTCGATTGCTCTGTAGGGTGGAGTACTACAGTGCGGATGATGGCTTTTGGCGGCGGTTTGCTTTTTGGCGCTTCGGACAGGCCATTGGCAGCTGGTGAATTTTCCTTATCGGCTCCATCTTCCTCCTCCTTGGCCTTGCCCTTGGCTTCACCTGCGACATTTGCCTTGTCATTGGAGCCCGCATTGTCTTGAGGAAATGGCGCAAAAGGCGATGGAGTGATGTAGGGGTTTGGGTTGTGTATTGTTGACCCGACAGTGGTTGTGTTTGATGCCGGACGGGCGACGTCTTTCGAGTTTGCAACCATGGCGACGGACTTGTGGTCGTGAATCTGCACAATGAGGCATCCTTCGTAGAATGGTACATCACCCTCGACAAGTTCTCGCAAAAGATCGTGTGGTACCGTCCTTGCCCTGACGTGTTCTAGAAATATCTTCATGGGGGATTTGTATGGAAACATGCCGTCTTGGTTATCGAAGCGAAAGTGCGTCGGGTGCAAGTGGACGATCAACGACGGCGGATTACCGCGAAACTTGCGGAGGATGTACTCGGCTGACTTGACTGTCGATGGGGTTAGTCGGTCTGCTCTGCCCCGTCACGTCCATTCACCTCCCCGTCGCGACACGTCGCCCAAGAAAAAACTCACCATAAGGGATCGGTTCCTTTTTCGGAATGACCTCAAAGCCAGCCGCCAGGCCTGCCGACAGCGACCCTATGCTGCCGGCGGCATTTTGGCCGGATGCCAATGCCCCGGGGGGAGCATCGCGGCGCACTCCGGAACCACTTGGGGGTCGGGCGCCCGGAGTCTGACGTGCCAGGGAGGGCGCCCGTTTGGTCGGTAGCGAGGGTGATGGCGAAGGATTCGGTTGGCTGACGCCGTTGGTCTGAATGCCCGGTGGCGGAGGACGTTTAATCTTGGCCGCCGCTGGTTGTTGAGTTGTCGGGTTGGCAGGACCGGCAGCGGCGGGCAGGACCGGCGCCATTTTCGCGACTCGCAACACGACAGGCCGGGGCTTGGACTCTGTCCGGTGGAAAGGGTCCTCCTCAACCGGCGAATTGAGCGTTGCGATGCCTTCGAGGCACCTCTCAGGCAGAATGACCTCGTTGCGAAATGAGAGGCATCTGGGTGTGGAGATGACGGGGTTGGGTGCAGATTAATTGATGGTCGCGATGGAGTACGGTCGGGGATTGATAGAAATGTAATCCGGATGTCTGCGGCCGCGACGACGCCCAGGATCCTTGTGTGGGGTTGGGTGAAGTCACGCAACAAAGAGGACTCGACGTGTGAGGCTCCAATGCGCCCGACTCCAGAGGTGCACGCTGTGGCTTAGCTCGGCCCGGCGTGGCTGGAGCACCACGGGTCATAGGCCAGGTGAGGATTCGGGGTTGGTAGACCCTAACCCTGGGAAGAACCTTGCCTACCGAGATAGACACGCAACAAAGAAAATAACTTTGTTGGGCTCCAAGTAACGTACACGTGATTGATGAAGACGGTCGACCAGCTGGTTTGGCAAAGTTAGGCCGAAGTTAGATAACATAAATAGTAGGAATTGCTTATGATAGACATGTATTGGACTTGAGTAGCGTTACCTGGGCGAGAGGACCGACCTCCACTTTATACTACTGTCCAACGCTGACTCGGCTCCTGGAAGTCTATCCATCCGTACACATCTATCCTGCATTCATTTCTAATACCTTGGGTACCCTGATGGGCGTCATTACGCATCGAGACCATATTAAGTCGTCACTGATGCAGATGTCATGATATGGTATTTCTTGGGATTTTACGCAGGGTATCAAAACACTCAAAGTGCTCGAGAAATCCCACTTGTCCCCTGCCCAATTGTATCCCTTGTCATGCAAATATGTGTCCACTATCTGAATTTGGGAGAATCCTCACCCAACGATGGACTTCATAAGAAGCGAAACGACAAATGCAACCACTGCCAAGGAGACCAGACCAAAAGATATGAGCAGTACGCTTCCTGATTGCCTCACGGAAGCGCTCTGCTCCATGTCATCAAAGATCCTGTCAAGCCGCTCCGCCATTTGCTCCTCGGCGAAATTCTCCTTGACCCTCTTGGGACCCGCAGCACGCATATCATCCTTTTGCTCATCGGAGAGTTCGTTCAAGACCATATCTACCACCTTGGTCCACTCCTCGGGCTTCTCGGGTGAGCGCAGCCAGCCCGTGACGCCCTCCAGTACTGTCTCGGTGGGACCACCGCTGTCGCAGGCAAGGACGGGCAGGCCTGCCAGCATCGCCTCCAGAGGCACAATGCCGAAATGCTCCTCTGCTGGCGTGTAGAGCAGCAGCTTTGCCGATCGTAGGAGTGCTGTTTTGAGCGCTGACGGGACGGACTGCAGGAAGAGTACGTCGATTGAAGGATCACGTGCCAGACCCAGTGCTGTGACGACCGTCTTGGTGGTTCCGTGACGGAGATCAAGCGAGTCGGCCAGGTTTGTGAGCTCCGTATGGTAGGAGACATTTTCGGGTACGCGGTTGTCGTAGCCGCCTGATGGAACTAGTTAGCAAAAACTTGAAATATTGCTGCAGCCGAGCCTGTCATCGGTATACTCACCCGCAATGACGAGTTTTACGCCCGCCCGCTTCTCCTTGGGTAGACCCGCGTAGGCTTTGATTGCCAATGCGACATTCTTTTTGCGCTCGAATCGGTTGATGCTGAGCAGTATCCTGGATTCCTTCCAGTCCAGTTCGGAGGTCACATCTTCCTTGTTGCCCTCTGCTGCACTCTGACCCTCCTTGGGCGGCTCTCCCGGCACGCGCACATCGACGCAAGGATAGACCACCTGGAGGTCGGTCTTGGCAGCGAGGGCGGGCCAGGTGCGCGAGACGACGCCCTTGGTGAAGCCCGAGTTGACGGCGATTGCGTCCGCGAAGCCCATGCTCCACTCCTCCAGCCGATCAAACGGCACGCGGTACAGGCGCTTCCACCACTTTTGCCGGCCCTGCGCGAGCAGCAGGTCCGGAAAGTGGCAGTAGAAGAGTATGTGCGGCGGCGGGGAGTTGAGCTGGGGCGAGAGGCCGGCCAGCAGCGGCAGGCCGGCGCTGAGCTGGTCGACGAAGAAGCCGTCGGGCTGGAGGTCGGCGAGCTCGCTCGAGAAGATGGCGATCTGCAGGATGAGGTGTATCTGGCGGAGGATGGCGCAGAGGATGGAGAAGCGCGACAGGATCGACGGCGGCACGATGGTGTTGCCGCGGACGCGGACGTCGAGAGTGCCGTCGCGGGCTTCGTCGAAGCAGTGACTCGGGTCGCAGTGGCTCGTGAAGATGACGACTCGGTGGCCGCGCTTCTGCAGGCCAACGGCAGCGTCCACGACCAGGCGCTCGGCGCCGCCGATGCCCAGATCCGGGTGCAGAAAGACGATCGTCTTGCCTTCCGACCCGGTCGGCGGCTTCTTTCTCTTTTCCTTTGCCATGTTGCTGCTTGGCAATTTGGACGAGAGGCGAGCGTCGAAGAGTGGGGGGTGGTGCAGGTTGAGCCAGATTTGCTTCAGCTCAAAGGTTACATGGATGGATGCAAGCTAGGGAAGCTCCAGGTCTGCATTGTAGTGGGGATTCCCGCATGTGCTTGGGGTTCTTGGCGATCCGGTGGTGGGGTAGCACAGGGCGCGTCAGCGCGTGTACAGTAAGTACAGTAGCGAAGGAAATAGGCACGATGTGATACAGCTCGACAACCTCCATCCAGTTATCGCAAGCCTACGGTTGGTAAGTAGATTTTCCAGTGTCACCACACTTTTTGTTATGGCTGATGCAGTGCACGGCGTACCGCATGCATGCAAAAGTGGCAGTAATTACACCAAAATCCTTGCCAATTATCTAGGATGTTGGAATTGAAATTCGAAGGAACAACGTCAATAAACAGCGACCAATCACAAGTCCCGCAAGTCATCAAGCAGATTTTGAATTTCTTCGCATGCGACAGGCCGGCTTCAAAGTAAAGCTTGATGTAGTAAATCGAGACGCTTGCTTCTAGGCGAGAGTTCATTTCCATGTTCTAGGCCTAGTCACACATAGCCGTGCCGCTGCGGCAGTAAGCTGCCAAGAAACACGGTTTTAGATGATGACTTGTCAATGGCATCAGTTGTGTAGTTCGAGATGCACTCCTACGGCCCCCATCAGGCGAAGCAGCTCCACAATACCCGTTCAGAGCTCTTGGCTTTGGACTTATATGCAAGGGACGGCCCCCAGTTGCGACCATTTCTCATCTGTTTTGCTTCGGGGTCCTTCCTTATTTGACAATGCCTCACAGGAGTCACAGTTATATAAGTTTATGGATCTATCCAGCTACAAACCAGCGATCTTTACCTCTTCTTGGGACTGCACTTCTCGGCTCGACTCTTTGTGGCCACTCCATGGGCAAAACCACACTCAATGAGCATACATGATGGCCCGGAGCTGGTGCTGGCGCACGGCATGGAGTATACGTGTGAAGCGCAGGACAGCTTGAAGTACCCTGCCCATGATCAACAGTACATGCAGCCGCATGCCGTGTCTCCGGATCCCAAATCTTCATACACTATAACGTCCAGCCATTGCCGCAAGTCCGATTTGCCATTCAGTATGCCTACATGGGTATTTGCCTCGCTGGCAGTCTTGCTCGGGGCTCTCATTGGCGGCTCCATTGTAGGAGGGGTTTTGGGTTCCATGCTCGTCAACCGGTAAGTGCTCTTGATCGTGTTCCAATTGCCATTGATGTGTCGTGTCTTTATGTCAAAGTAGTCGCTGATACGGTTTTTTTCGGGAGACTAGACCTCGTCACTCAGACTCATCCACGGCAAATGACCCAATTGTCACCTCCCCAACACCAGCCTCGCCAGCGCCAGCCTCACCAACACAAGTATCGCCATCACCGGCGTCGCCAACCGGCCCAGCCCCGCAGCCCGAAGCACCTTTCGCCAACTACATGGCGCCTCCGCGGAGCGCAATCCTCAACCTGTCGATGCCGTGCAGTGGGCCTTTGAGCATGCACCAGCAGCGGTTCAGGAGCTTCAACGATCGACGGTTCGATCTGCAGTGTTATATCAACAACTTTGGGCTGGGGACGAACGGGTACATCATAGCAGACATCACGGCGATCATGGCGTACAGGTGGCAGGACTGCTTTGATGCCTGTGCCAGCCACAACAAACTCCAGAGCGGCTTGCCGAGTCACCTGGTGTGTCGGTCGGCCGTCTATACGATAAACGTCACGTTGCCCGCCATCACGCTTCAGGGTGGCAACTGCTTCCTGAAGAACTCGAGCAGGCACGCAAACAATCCCGGGGAGGGAAACGGGCTGAACGTGTTTAGTGCTGATCTTGAGTTGATGCCTAGTGAAGAAGCGTGAAATTGTATCATCATAGTTTAGGTGTATATTACATTGTCTAGATCGACCTCCAAAGGCAAATCTTGCGTCCGCCCGTTCTTGTACGTCAAATTCTGGCAACTCTAGATTGGGTACTTGGTCACTACACAGTAGAATTGGTCACTACAAAGTAGAATTGGCTAGAGCAATGGAGTGCATTCACGACGACAAGTTCATTTCATGGTGCCCCAAACTCCGATTTAATTTCAAATATGCTGCTCAAGTATCTGTTTTAACCTCGAGCCGAGCTACCGTAAGAGAAACATGCCCCCAAAAACGCGACTGTGAGAATCCCGGGGACTCAGAGAGGCATCTTGGGACCTCGTACACTTTCTTGTCAAGTTTGTCCTCCACTATAATACAGTTTTCCCTGGTTCGTCTTTCCGCTGGTCACTCTCCCCGCTTCTTGGTCTTCTTCTCTTCATGCTTCTTGATCTTCTTCTCTTTGAGATTCAGCTCATTACGAAGCACCACCATGCTGAAACTCAGTCGCCTGCACTCGCTGAAGAGCTCGCCACACTTCTCCCTGCAGGCGTCCAGCTGGTCCTCCACGTAATGCTTCATCATGCGTATCTCGCCGAGGCGCGCCTCGAGCTTTTGGGCCCGGTGCTTCTCGTCCATGATGGACTGCTTGGCCTCGACTTGAGTCTTTTTGTGGGCGTCCTGCTCGTCCTTCAAGAGGACTTGCAGGTGGTCACGCTCGGAAACGACCCGCTCGAGGTATTCGAGGACCTCTTGCTTGGTTGCCTGGATTGGGAAATCTGTTAGTTGGTTATTCTGGTTCAAAATGGCTACATTCTTCCGATGGAGAGAAGCCAGCGTTCGAAATAAAACATGCAAGTGGAAGCAAGGACTCACCTCTCTGCCTACAACTTGTGCAGCACGCATAATGTACAGCCTCTCTCTCGGGTGTTGATCGCGAGGCATCGTGTCAGAACAAAGGCGTTGATAGTCGTCTGTTTCTGATTGAATAGAATGCAGCGTTACAAAGCAACTCTGGTTCTTTATCCGATGAAAGATGTTGAATTTGATGCGAATTTGGGGCTATGAAGTTGCTCTCAAGATGTGAGCTGTGGTTGATGAATGATGGTTGAAGGATGAAGAAAGGCCCAGATGACTTCAAAGGGCGGAAAGTTGCTATCTTAAATAGACCACCAAGAAGACGTGCCTCGTCCTGGGGACTGCTGTTTGTTTACAGGCATCAACACGTCGACGTGACCAACAAGTGGAGAAGACGCGAAAAAGAAGGCAACCAGAGATGAGATAAAAGCAAACAACAGCTTCAGATCCCAGGGACTCGGCCTCTTACAAGTCTCGGAGCTCGCCGTTTGCGACCCCACAGACAGAGGCTGAGAGGCAGCCGCTTGACGGCGGTGACGTAGTTGACAGCCCATACTGTCTGCTTTGTTACGTATTTGTCCATCAACCTTTGACCTCGCTGACGTGCGTCTTGTTACACAAGCAGCATTGCAGGTGGCCATGCCTTCAATCACCATGGAGACAGAAGACTGACGATGAACCGGCCGGCAACTCTTGCTGTCAGGTCACGTCCATCACTGCCGGTAGGTAGCCACCGACAAGAGCCCCGGCAACCAGAATAACAATGGTTGTGGCTGCAGGCACGGTGGCAAAAGGTAGAAGAATCAAACGCTGCTGTCGGCTCTGGCAAGAGACCAAGGCATGCCAGGTGACTGCTCACACTGAATCAATAATGCCTCCGAGTTGGCCAGAGAGGCAGCAAATGAACAAGTCTACAGGGCCATAGAAGTGACCAGGTGAGATGATGAGTAGTGGAGAAATACAAGTTGGGCTTTGATATCTGGGAGTCAAGTGCAGTTGGAGGAACGACGTGGTCATGAATTGTCTGATGTCTAGTGTCTAAACAAAGACGCCTCGAATTTTTTATTTCTTTGTTCCTTGGCCTTCTTTTTATTGATTCTTGTGCCCTTTGTTTTGTTGCTTGGAACGACACCTACGAGGCTATGAGCAACGCGAAGCAGGGAGAGCATCAATCGCCGACGATTATCCACCTTGTCCATCTCGACTTCGAAAGAATGAGTAAATTGGTACTTTGATATGTCGATTCTTTGATTTACTGGTGACTGGTGACTGGTGAGAGCCATTGCTGTTTCGACGTTGAGCAAGAGCACAGGTGACGGCTTAATCTATGATTTCTTGTCTCTGGATGATGTGAGACAAAAGAAGTCATTGAAACAGCGAGAGTCAATCTAGATAGTCATTCACATCCTCGGCAAGTTCTAGTGCTCCAAATCGTACCAACCAATAAGCGCCCAGCCAGGCAATAAGCATTTGATTACATGGTGGAGTGGAGACGGGACCCGAGCTGCTGGCATCCTCAACGTCAAAAAGTTCCATGCAGCATACGAAGTGGTTTTGCCACGCATTTGACTTTGGTTCTTGGTCCAAGTTCAAGATACTGCACTTGGGGATCAGGTTGACCACTTTGCGTCCCATTCCCCACCAAACGAAAAAGCTGACCATCTTCCCAAGCTTACCTATCAAGCCCTAAGAAAAAAATGGGGTATCTTGTTCAAGTTGGTTAGTCCCCTTGGACTACTGCTGCATGTAGAAGCGTAAGCAATAAAGTGTGGCTCCAAGAATCTCCACCGTTTGGGCCCCTGGAGCGCCAATATTGCCGTCGAGATACCGATCTGTCCGGATCAGAGAGGTGAGGGGTTATTTCCATGGTGTTTGTCTGCTTCCGTTGACCATTGTTGACCATTGTTGACCTTTGTTGTGCTTATTTTGACGAGTCGTTTTGTTCAAGTCGCACTGATCACAGCCACTAATTGAACAAGCCGAGCAGACAAAAGACTTGTAGAATCAATTCTCAACTACACTGTACACAGAAATACATACAGAGATGGCAGCCAACAGAGTCCACGAGGGCCAAAATGCACTCATCACAGGCTCCGCCAGAAGTAAGCAACCAGGACTGAGCATCAGCACCGCACCGCTTTCCGGCTGCCAAAAAAAAAAAAAAAAAAAAAAAACAGCACATCTGACGGGGCATCAACTCTGAACTCACAGGCATCGGCGAGGCAATCGCGCGCAACCTGGCCTCCAAGGGCGCCAACGTCTGCATCATCTACCTCTCGGAGAGCTCCGACGAAAAGGCCAGCTCGCTCGCCCGGGAGCTGTCGGCAACGCACTCTGTGAGGGCGACGTCTGTGCGGGCCGACGTCCGGACCAAGGAGGGCTGCGCGGCGATCGTGGCGCACGCGCAGGCGTCGCTGCCGGCCAACGCGCAGACGAAGCGGTTCCAGGTGGACGTGCTCGTGCACAGCGCGGCGCTGTTCCACGCGGCGGGGCTCGAGGACGTGACCATTGACGACTTTCACTCGGTGTACGCGTCCAACGTGCTGGGGCCGATCCTGCTGACGCAGGCCTGCCGACCGCACCTGCCGACGGACCGGTCCGGGCGCATCGTGAACCTCTCCTCGGTCGGGTCCAAGGTCGGCATGGCGGGCCTGACGTTGTACGGCGGCGCCAAGGGCGCCCTCGAGGCCATGACCCGCACCTGGGCCCGCGAGCTGGCCGAGAGCTGCACCGTCAACGCCGTCGGCGTCGGCTCCACCATGACCGACATGCTGGCCGCCGCCCCGCACGAGGCCAAGGTCGCCATCTCCAGCTTCTACCCCGTCACCCCGCTGTGTGCCGCCAGGGACGACGACAGCGAGCTGCAGAGGGAGTTTGCCGCAAGCTACGGCGGCCGTGCTGCCTACCCCGAGGAGATTGCCGGCGTCGTGGCCATGATCTGCAGCCCCGAGTCGAGGTGGATGACGGGGTCGCTGGTCGCTGCGAGCGGTGGCATGTGGATGAGTTCTTGAGGCTCGACTCGCTCGACGGCAAGAGACGAGCAGCACTGGCTAGTCTAGACTTTTACTCAACTTTGTTAACCAAGCTCAATCCAAGGCTGTTGCGCCTCGGCTATGCCGTCCGAGATGTTCATTCCTCGTGTAGATCCCCCTGACAATGCATGTTTGATCCCCTGGAATCCATGTTTGCATCGGCCTGGACGCTGTGCGGACACGGCACGACGTCGTACGCAAAACAACCAAGTTTTCTACGAGCTTGACGTCAAAACAAGACCGTCATCCCTGCAACTCTTCATCTCCCAGCAGAAAGGACGCCTCCAACCGACAGCCCATGCCCGCAATCATGGAATGGAACTGAGATGTGCATTAAGAAACTAGGGTGGCTATAATACTATATAATGTCTTGGCTTTCTCCCCCTGTTGGTGGCCAGCACCCGTATTATACATCTTGTTAAGTTGTTTTATCAATTTAATCTCGGCCCCTATACTACTGCTCGATATACAACATGCGTGTGTCCAATATTGTCTGGGCCATGGCCCTTCTCGCCGTCGGCACCCTCGCTGTTCCTGTCGCGACTGACGCCTCCGCAATCCAGCCCCACGCAACCAACCAGCAAGGCGGTCTCGTTGCTCGCCGTATCGAGGGCGCTGCTGAAACAACCAGGCCCGAGACACCCGCCGGCGACGAGCAGCATCGGCCCGGCAAAAGTCACCAGTCGTCACGGGATTCTCGGCATGGCAGAGTAGTAGTAGTAGTAGTAGTAGTAGTATTATTTAACGCCGGGCTCGGCCCGGCTTGTTAGCCGGCCGTTAGCAACCTCCCGAGGGGTATCTCGGCGCGCGTTCTATCTTCTTTATTTACACAGGGGGAAAACAAGGAGGGCAGAGGCGGATCGTGCCTGACCGGGTTCGGGCCCGGTCCTGCTTAGGGGGTTAGTTCACTGACGCGACCCCGTGCCTAAGGTGCACGGAGGGTTCGTCTGACGGCTTGTGCCGTGAAGTGTGGGTGAAAAGGCAGTAAGTCTATTCCTCGTCAGAGTTCGAGTCGTTTACGATCGGTGTCCCTAGGCGTAAAGTGCGTTCGTGGCGCGCGGGGCGCTGGCGGGCCGCTCTGGGGCGGGCGCTGAAGTAGTTGGTGGCTATCGAAAACGCCTCAAAGCTTTTCGGTTGCCCGAGGCTTGTCTGGAAGAATTTGCGGCGTTGGGCGCGGTCTGGCGGCCCGACCGGCCGGTCGTTGTCAGGCCACGGCCAGTTTCTCCACACCGCCCGCGAAAAGCGGCAGTGCACCGGGTGTTCAGGGGAGGTCCGCTTCCAGCACCAGGCACACGAGGTGTTTGCATCCTGGTGGTTGAAACGGTCATGGTAGGCTTTGAAATCGCCGTGGCCGGTCCTCATGGCCAAGTAATGGCCCAGTAGGGGTCTTGGCAAACGCAGTTCCTCGGGCTCCTTTCTCGGTGTGTATTGGAATTTCCATTCCCTATATGCGGGGGACCGTTCACAGAGTTCTTTACGCCACCAGTCCTTCTCTATATTCGAAAGAATGGCTCTGAGGACCGTGCCGGCACCGCTATACGTGGTTTGCTGAGCCCTCGGGTCTGGGTCCGGCGGTCCGGCGGAGCCGGCCTTGGCCAGCTCGTCAGCCCGGTCGTTTCCCGGGATTCCCTGGTGCCCAGGGCACCAACGGACCCGAACCTCGGTACCTTGTTTTCGGAGTAGATCGACAAGGTTATGGAACTCCAGAAAGGCCCATTGGGACGAACGCGGCGCGTCGCCTCTAAGACCCCAAATAACCGAGGTGCTGTCCACACAAATCCAGATCCGGGCGCCTGGCTGGGCCTTGGTTGCCGCCTGTAGCCCTTTTAGGGCGCCAATCGCCTCGGCGTCGAAAACGTGGCTTTCCGGCGTAATAGATGCGGAGCCTGCGGCAAATTCCAGGCCCGCCCTAAAAGCGGCCCATCCGTACCCTATTTGGACGCAGTTGTTTTCGTGTTTTTCCGAACCATCCGTATATACCACGATATCGTCAGGTGATACCATGTCCAGCCATTCGATAAAGCGGCGGGCCGCTTCCTCTTTCGGGACTCCTCCGGTGGGGTCAGTGCGAGAATCCGGGGCATTGCGAGGTGCGCGCAACTCTAGTCTCCGGATCCGCGGGAGAAGTTGTGCAGCCGTTTGCAGGGTCGTGGCCGAATGGCCCGAGTTGCGGGCACGAGGTGTTTCACGCAGGCGGCTGACAAGGGGGTGCCCCTTGTCCGCGAGCCTTAGTCGGGCGCCGTATTTCAGGCGGGTGTAGGCCAGCGCGACGCGGGCCGAGGGTAGTCCTGCGTCCCTGAGAACAGTGGACGAGGGGGTGGTTTTATACGCCGGGAGGATTGCCCGTGCCGCTAAAACCAGCGGTTTGTTTAATGCTTTAAGGAGTCCTCTTTGCTTGTGCGCTGGGTTGTACCATGCCTCGGCTGCGTAGGTGGCCGAGGAACCCACGCATGCCACCGCTGCCTTGCGAAGTGCAGCCGCAGGCGGTCCGTATCTTACTGCCCCAAAGCTCTTGAGGTGGGCAGCGACCGCCATTGCTTTGGCAGCCCTTTCGGCCACGTGGCGGCGCCCGTCTAGCCGTCGGCTGAACCAAAAACCAAGCCAACGCATGCCCGGGTAGCGCTCGGCCCCGGAGGCGCTTTGTCCGCGTCGACCGCCCGGTAGTTGGACCGGGGTAACCGTTCTACCATTAATCCGGATTTCCGGGTTGCGACCGTGCCTTTTCTTAGTAATATGGATCACCTCTGTCTTTTCCGCTGCAAAATGGATCTTCTCTTCCGCCGCAATTTCGTGCATATCCCGGAGTTTATCTTCCAGCCAACGTACGTTTTCCTCCAACGAGGGTGACGATTTCCATGTAAGCACGTCGTCTGCGTATGCCAACCGCCACTTCGTACCGTTTTTGACGAGATACGCCAAATATAACATATATAGGATCGGGGAAAGGGGAGACCCTTGCGGGGTGCCGCACCCAAGCCGCCTAAAGCCCGTGGTCGTACCCTCCAGCCGGACTCGGGCCTGGCGGCCGCTTAAAAAGTTAATCACGAACCTGAGGAGCATTTTACTAAACCCGAGGCTCCGCATTTTCCGTATTAATCGCCCATGGAGGAGGGCGTCGAAGGCGCCTTGGACGTCGCATGCGACAAGGGTGACTTCCTCCCCGCGAGCTAGAGCCTGCTCGATATCGTGGGCGAGGGCACAAACCAGATCCGTCGCCGATCGTTTGGGTAGGGCACCGCCGTGGGTGCAGCTAAGGAGCCCGTTGTCGTGTATGGCCCAAGCTATCCGGCGTGCAACGAGCCTCTCGAGGCCTTTTCCGATGCAGGAGAGGAGGGCTATAGGCCGCCAGGATCGAACGCTGCTCCGGTCTTTCTTCCCCGTTTTCGGTAGCATCGCGACTTCGGCCTTCTTCCAAGGCGCTGGGAAATGTCCGAGTTCCAGGCAACGTTGGTAGAGCCTGCGCACCGGCTCGGCCAACGAAGCCCATCCGGCTTTTAGTAGCCGGACGGTTATTCCGTCGATGCCCGGGGACGTGCTCGTAACCCCAATGCAGGAGCGCTCCGCCTCTTCCGCACTAACCTGGGTGTCCCAAGGGATTTTAGCCTCGTCCGGCGACCAGGCCTCCAAGGGGTCTCCCTGCAGGTCATCCTCCGCCGAAAATCGGCCAAGCACCTCCCGTTGCAGTGCTTCCGCTTTTGCTAAAGGCTCGCTCACTTGCTCGCCGTTAATAACCAGCGGCGGGGACCGGAGGCGTGGTCCGGCTCCCAGCCAGCCCACCATGTTCCACAAATCCTTATCGTCGCGCAGTTGGTCGAACCGGTGCCTCCAGTACTCCCGCTTCGCGGCCCGCACCCCTTTCGTATAGGCTTTTTCCTCGGCAGAGGCGTCTGCCCTATTTACAGCGCTCCGTTTAACCCGCTGGAATTCGGACCAGAGCCGCTGGCAGTTTTCGGTCCACCAGGGAGCCGAGCTGTCCCTTTTTCCCGCCGGCGTACCCACGACCCACGTCACTTGCTCCCATAAAGTTGTAAATTCAGCTACCCACGCGTCCAATGCGTAGCCATCGGCCGCGGATCCCGGGTCCGGCATATCTTGCATACCAAAAGCAAGTAGCTCCGCGAACTTTGGTAACCGGTCGTCCCTAACCGAAACGTTAATCGCCTCCGGGCGGGGGGCGCCGCGCGTCCGCAGCGTGGTATAAAGGGATTCGTGGTCGGAGCCTGTGTAAAGACTGCTGTCAACCACAGTTATTGTGCTGGGGAGGTTGGAAAAGACCATATCCAGTAAACCCCCGTCGCGGTGGGTGGGCACGCCGATATTTCCTGTAAAACTCATCCCCTGGGCTTGCGCCCATGCCGTCAGTTGGTCCCCTCCGCGTGCGTCTGCGCGGCCCGGCTGGTATGCAGCAGCCGCTACGTTAAAATCGCCGCCTAGCACCGTGGGTCCATTTGGCACGGTATTGCATACCATTTCCAGCGCGGCTTCAGTGCCCGGAGCCCTATATACGTTAACAAACAATATTTCGGCATGGCAGAGGTGGCCATTCGGGGCACGGCAAACATGGCAAGCCGCGGCCGGAGAGGAGGGTCCACCTCGTCCCGCGGCCGGCGACTATCACCTGTCCGGATCCAAAGTGCCACGCCGTATTTACAAATGAATTTGTTCTTGCACATCATATGAAGCTTTACGGACATGAGATGTCTGCAGGAAACAAGCTCGATGCACAAAGCGATTCATGAACTGCTCTCAGTGCAAAGGAATCTGTATTTAGCAAAAGAAATAGTCAAATGTATAATTGAAAAGTCTCTTCACTTTTATGCTGGCGATGCTTGGTGTGCACCGGATAACTTTCTTTCCCTTTGTTCGATTCATGTGCTGCTGGCAAGTTGGGCCTTGTGTCAAGACTCAAGGGGCTTTGAAACTGTGCAGACCTTTTTGCATCTGCTCTTACCGCCCTCGTAGGCGCTGAGGCACAGCTCCAGTGCCTACAGATCACGCATGTCGTTTCTTTGGAAGCAATCCTCACTTGGGCTTCTGAAGCTCATGGAAATATCTAGAGCTGTATTCAGACTCGGCAAACAAATAATATTTAAAAGTAATCCGGACGTAAATACAAAAGTGCGTTTTTTTTTTTTTTTTTTTTTTTTTTTTTTTTTAAAAAAAAAAAAGAATTTTTATCGAAAGCAGTATTCATCTTCAACTACTCTACTACACACTGTAGAGAGAGTTCTGTCTGGAGGACAATTGTGCCATATATACTTGGCAAACTAAATGAAGCATATAGTTCGCAACGAAGCCTTGAGCATAAGGTTTGTATGTGGAAATAACGAGTCAGGTCGGACTAGTGGTGGTCAGTTTAACTTTGTAATGTAAGCTAGTATTTAAAGCCCACTTACTCTAAGCCCGCGCCCCTGGTTGTGACCTGACAAATAGTTCCATGAATATACGACATTTGCTTTTATTTTCCTTTATTTCATCCCATTACCATCTCATTGAGTGGCTCCATGTTCCAAGGTTCTGAACTCAAAAGGATCGAGAGGAGCGTCAAGAGGCGGTGGTGGCGCACCTTGGACATGTCTACCGTGAACACGTGCGGAAATATTATATTATATGGCCATGAGAAATTCGAGTCTGAAGGCGCACTTGATTCGATTAATCTGTGTTTGGAGCTTCGTCCGTCTCGTCATCCGCGTATCCCAGTCCACTGCCATCTACCTCGACCTCTTTTCAATTGTGCAAGTCGGAAAGGCTTCCAGTTTCGTCATTGCCGTCGCACCACAAGTGAACGACATACCGTGTCGTCTTTGCCTGTTTGCTATGCCGGGTCAAACCTGGCTCCCTCATTGGTCTTTTTCTTCTTCTTCTTTTCCTCTGCCTGTGCATACACTGGAAAATTGATTTTGGAAATATTCTAAAATATGCGAATCAAAAAGTACGCTTCACTCGACTGGGTACACAAGAGTCATGAGATCACGAGCTCTGCTTTAGTTTCAAGTAAGGATCAGCATTGGCTTTAAACCAGTAGCAGCACTACCATGAACAGTGATCAAATATTAACTTATTGATTCAAGCTATATCTATTTTGGGGGATTCCGCTTCATTGACTTTTTAAACTAGTTCTGATATAATGCCATCAGAGTGACAAAAGTATAGTTTAGTGACTGAGCTCTCTCGACTCCAAAAGCTGTATAAATGCGGCACTCGCTTTACGCTTTGTTCCAGTTCATTGACCTCTACTGTACATCCTCTCTCATATTTTATATCTTTTTTTCTTCTTTCTTTTTTCTTTCTTCACAATTATGCAGCTCGGAAAGACTTTCACTTTTGTCGCCTTGGTCGCCGCACAGACCAATGTCGTCCTCGCCATATACGAGTGCTATGTTTCCCTCAAGATTAACGGCATTGAACATTACAAACCAGAAGGCAGAATGGAATTCCCAGGCGCGACAACAGTATACGACATAGGGGGTTATGGCACGGTTGTTATCGTCCTCGGGGATACTTGCGAGCCTATATACAAAACTGAACTGAAACTGCCTCAGGCATTTGACTTCTCAAGTCGCATTTTCAAAAAGCGCAAACAATCAGAAGGCCAGCCGTCGGGGAGAGAAGAAGTAAAGCACCAACGAATTGAGGCGCAAGAATGGAAACCCGGAAATGTGTAACGGTGAGGGGTTTGGACGAGTGTGCTAGGGATGGCGCAGGTCTTGGGACTTGAGTTACTGAGTACAAGTTTCTCCGGGCTGGTGCCGGGCCCCTCCTGATGTTCTAACTTCTAGGTCTAGATACAAGATAAGCTTGCAAATACATGTTGTGCGGCAAGAGCTGATAAGATAAATTGTCATGAATCCTAGAATGTATAAAAGGCCTTGTAGTGAGTGATAGGTAAAAGCGTCAAGACGTAGGATTCTGTCTGCGTATCGGATTGGACCAATCTCACCACGACAAACAAGACGGGTTTTTTGACAGTCAGCTGTGGGAGAAGACGAGCGGGAGTTCACCTCACTAACCTTTTTCCTGTTCACCTCGCTTCACCTCACGCTCACTTCAGACAGCAACTGCATGGCCTCGATTGTGAACAGACAAGCACCCGTACGAGCAACCCAGACTTTTTTTCAAACATCTTTTCACTTGATTTTTCCCACCAGTAACGTGGCCACCGTCCAGTGGACGTCGTCTCAAAATGGACATGCAATACACCCACAGAGCATCGTATGGCCAATCCCCGACAACATCACCATTCAACACCATGAGCCACAAACCCCAGACCCCGCAGACGGTCTTTGGCGCGGAGCCCAACAATCCCATCGAAAGCCCCCTAGGAAACTCGGAGAGCAACGGGTGGAAATGCACGCATGGCAGATCCTCGACAACATCATCACCAAGCACCATGAACCGCAGACCGCAGACCCCGCAGACGACTTTTGGCGCGGAGCACAGCACTCCCATCAGAGACCCATTCCAGCGCAGCGACAACTCGGACGACGACACCACGGAGCGACGCGAGACAAGGGACGACCACAGCGACGAGGACGTGCGCTCGGCCGAGCTGGCGTCGCTCCACGAGATTGTGTGCTGGCAGCGCGGCGAGATGGAGGCCATGAAGCGCGCCATCGAGGACATGCAGGGCCTGCTGGCCAGGCAGCGCCGCGAGGAGAGGGACCTGTCGTGGCAGCTGCGCGAGCACAGGGCCGTGTCGCACGGGCGGGCCACCCTCGTCCGCGACTGGAGAGAGCACGCGCGTGGCATCCGCGTCGCGTACCGCAGCACCATCCGTCGCCAGGCGGCCGAGATTTCGCTGCTCAAGGCTGAGGTCGCCCAGGGCAGACGCCAGGATCAGGCCCTGCGGCGCGAGTCGGCGCCTCCCCGGGAGTATGGCGGCGGCTATGGCGGGCACGACGATGTTTGAAGAAGGACGTTGGGCTGAGGAGGTTTAGACGGATGGCATGGTTTCTTCGGGCGGTGCTCGTATCGTTCGGATGGCGATTTGTCCAAGGATGGCATCTCATGGAAGGAACGGGCTAAAAAGCTCCGCCAGTTTAGGGTCATTTTGGTTCTTCTTTTCGGCAACAAGTTGGATCTCCTGGGACTCCGGTTGTTTTCTAGTTCTAGACTCTGCAAGCCCGAGTATCTGGATCTCTAGATTGGGCATAGGCAGCAATGGGTGGATACATCACAAAGAGTGCATGCAGATTATGCATGGACGCATTTGGAGATTGGGACTTGTAAACATGTTTTACGCCCTGTACAGCCCTCGGGAAGTGGGCTGGCGTATTGATACCATTTCAGAAAGTCACCACAAAGAATTGATGGCTGCCACATGCAGTCGTCAACACGTTACTATGTACGGGGTAATACCTAGTGCGTGTTGTTTTTTTTTTTTTTTGTTTTTTTTATGGGATGACGCAACTTCTATTTTTTGGCGTGACAGGGGCCATGCGGGCCAACAGGTTGCTAGCTGTACTTTGTAGATCCCAAGAAAACAAGCTTTCGCGTCACTGACACCATGGCGTTGATGGGTGGCACAGCGGCCCACCCCCGCATTGGAGCACCTCCGGCGAAAGCGCATGGAGCAACTCTTGCTCTCCATCTTTTTCTTTTTCTTTTTCTTTTTGTTTGTTCCTGTAAGTGAGTAAATCCAATACAGGTGGTCAAAGATGGGAATGCTAGAATGAAAACTCCCTTTCTGATAATTGTTATGGGGCCGAGGGGCCCGGCGAAAGTTTAATCAAGTGCTCTTCCTTTCATATGCTTCCATTTGGTGCAGACCACCCCACTTGGTCATGAACTCAAGCAGCTCCATGTTGACAACGGGAAGCTAGTATCGGACACCAAACGCGAACCTGTTCATGTTCAACGGCTAGTACACCTTTGTCCCGGGTCTGATCCCATTGGCCATCCTCTCGATTCGTCTGACAGCCCGACCCTAGGTACCTAAGCTGCATGCATGAGCTTGCAGCATTCATTATGCATCAATCAGACGACGTTGTTGTTGAGCTGACCGCTTTTGTTGACTATTCATTGGGGGGCCCTCTTGACAAGCACAGCTCCAAGGAAAGAAAGGCATGTAGCTCTTAATCTCGATTTGTCTGACAAGGTCTAGAACAGCTAGGTTAGTGCAATCGATGACGACGCTTCCCGGGTTGAGCTGCCACTAGAGCTAGCTACCCTCCTCGCAACGTTCCACCATAAAGCTTCAACGACAGGAACCTTGGCATCGGCTTTCGTCTACATTGTTTACATAGACCACTTTTAAAAGCAAACATTCTCCCCACCGCTCACACCTCAAAAGGTTCTTGCAGATTACTCTTCAGCTGCGACCCTTTCGAGACCATTCCCTACACCTCTGCCGTCCTCGCTGCCAACATGGTTCACCTCACCTCAATTCCCTCCCACGAGGAGGCCGATGACAAAATCGTCAGTGGTGTCAAGAAAGTCCATCTCCAGCTTGCCAATGACGAGGACAAGTTTACTACGTCGGTCTACGGCTCTCGCTTCGCCATCGATGACCTACCCAAGCACGAGATGGCGGAAAACGAGATGCCCAAGGAGGTTGCCTACCGCATGATCAAGGACGAGCTCAGCTTGGACGGTAACCCGATGCTCAAGTCAGTGCCTCGAAACCAGCTCTTTGGGTTCCCGAGACGATTGTTGCTTGGAGGCTAATTGTTGAAAGCTGAAAACTGTAGCCTAGCTTCATTTGTGACAACCTACATGGTACGCAGTTGAGCCTGTCCTACCTGCCTACCTTGCCTTATCTACCCACCTACCTACCCCTCTTTCCACCTTTTGGACCCCTGCCAAGACGGCAAAAGCTGACAATGCATTCGCGACTTTTAGGAAGAAGAAGCAGAGAAGCTCATGGCCGACTCTTTCTCCAAGAACTTCATTGACTACGAAGAGTACCCCCAGTCGGCCGACATCCAGAATAGATGTGTCGCCATGATCGGGCGCCTGTTTAATGCTCCCGTCGGAGCGAGCGAGGGGGTTGGCGCGGTCGGGACCAGCTGTGTGGGAAGCTCAGAGGCCATCATGCTTGCCGTCTTGGCCATGAAGAAGCGATGGAAGAACAAGCGCCTGGCCGAGGGCAAGTCCGTCGACAAGCCGAACCTGATCATGAGCAGTGCCGTCCAAGTGTGCTGGGAGAAGGCCACTCGCTACTTTGAGGTCGAGGAGAAGCTCGTTTACTGCTCTCCCGACCGCTACGTCATCGACCCCAAGGAGACGGTCGACCTGGTTGATGAAAACACCATTGGTATTTGCGTCATTCTCGGCACTACTTACACTGGCGAGTACGAGGATGTTCGCGCCGTGAATGACCTTCTAAATGAGCGCGGACTCGAGACTCCGATCCACGTCGATGCCGCCAGCGGTGGCTTCGTCGCCCCCTTTGTTGTTCCAGACTTGGAATGGGACTTTCGCTGCGACCGCGTCGTGTCCATCAACGTCTCGGGCCATAAGTACGGCCTTGTCTATCCCGGTGTGGGCTGGGTGGTATGGCGCTCGGCCGAGTTCCTGCCCCAGGAGCTCGTCTTCAACATCAACTACCTCGGCGCCGACCAGGCGTCCTTCACCCTCAACTTCAGCAAGGGTGCCTCGCAAGTCATTGGGCAGTACTACCAGCTCATCCGTCTGGGCAAGCACGGCTACCGCGCCATCATGTCCAACTTGACCCGCACGGCCGATTACCTCTCCGACAGCCTCGAAGCGCTGGGTTTCGGCATCATGTCCAAGAAGTCGGGAGAGGGTCTGCCGCTCGTGGCTTTCAGGTTAACCCCAGACGAGGACAGAATCTACGACGAGTTTGCGATTGCGCACCAGCTCAGGGTCAGGGGCTGGGTCGTTCCCGCGTATACGATGGCGCCGCACACCGAGAACCTCAAGATGCTGCGCGTTGTGGTCAGGGAGGACTTTACGCGCAACCGGTGCGACGCCTTGATCGCCGACGTGAAGCTGAGCTTGGAGCTGCTCAACCAGATGGACAAGAAGGAGCTCGAGAGGCACCAGGATGTCATCCACAAGCATGGAACGCACAGCGGCAAGGCATCGCACAACCATCCGAGGTTCAGGGTAAGCACATGCATATATCAATTGGGTTCCTCCGACGTCAAGACATGTACTGATTTATTGCTGGATCCCCGGCATCACAGAAAGAAAAACATTCGCTGCAAGGAAAGCACGGCAAGACACATGCGGTGTGCTAATGGGACTTTTGGAGAAAGCTGAACACAGTATGGGTGGGCTCACTTGCCACATGCTAGAAGCCCGGGTCGTAGTCCTTAATACAAGTCGTCAGTGCAACACATGTTGTGCTACCCACCCTTGGACGTCGCGATTGGCCACCGTCAATCAGATCACACGTGCATGACCAAGATGATCAAACATGTAAAAAGAAATTCAATAAAGAAGCTAAAAAGAGGTATGCCCAATTCGGCCTGACTTCCAAAGGTACAGACCAATAAGCACAACTTCTCCAACTACAAAGTCTCCGGAGGGGGAATCTCGTGCTAAACAATTGGACAGATAAATTAAGTAGAATAGGGTAGACGAGAGAAAGTCTGAGAGCTAGGGAGGCCATCGCTAGTTCCCACACCCCCCCAAGTCATGATTGTGTTTTTTCCTCATTTGATATTAACTCTCCCACCCCGTCAACTGCCAAGCCCTGGAAAACTCTTGGTTACCGATACACTTGGTTCCCAAGATTTAAAAAAATAAGCAAGGCCTTATATGATGTTTGCAATGCTGATCCTCGACTGGCTCTTGCTCTTTGCCGATCCCACCGACGGGCTCCCCGTCACGCTGCCCTCGCCCGCGGGCCCCGCGGCAGCAGACGCGGGACTCAGTCCCGCCCGTGGCGGCAGGGCGGCGTGCTCCACCTTGACTGGCGGCAGCACCGTCTGGTGCCCTGGCGGGGGCGGCGGCGGCTGCGGTTGCCAGGCCTGCAGGGGTGGGAGTGTGCCGGCAGCCATGGCCGGGTGCGGTTGGTGCAGCGGCTGGGGGGCGTCTCCCAGAGCCCTGATCATGGCGTCGACGCGCTCCCAGCCGCCCCAGTCCCGGCTCTCGTCCTCGGTCAGGCCGACGCGGTATTCGAGGCTGAAGAGGGTGCTCCTGCCCCCGGGGGCGGACGCGGTCCCGGCCGCCGACCTGGCGGCGAATCCCGACGCGGCCGTCGCCATGGGGGAGGCGTCGGGGTCGCCGCTCGGCTCCCACACCCAGGCCACGTTGGCGTCGGCCTGCAGGTCTGCGCCCACGAGCACCAGGAGCTCCTCGTCGCGGAGGAGCAGCTCGCGGAGCTGGTTGGGGTCGGGGCGCGGGGGAGGTTGGCTGTAGGGCGAGTGGTGGTGGTGGTGGTGCTGGGGCCCCGGCGAGGTGGTGGAGCGCACCAGGTAGTCGGCGTACTCGGACCGCTTGGCCGTGAGCTTGGACAGGAACATGGCCATGTACCTCCCGCAGGGGATGGCGACGTCGCGCCGCGAGCTGATGGCCGTCAGGGCTCGCGTGCAGATGACGGCCTCGTCGAGGTAGCCGGTGAAGCTGAGGAACAGGGCGCAGCGGAAGAGGTGGACCGTCAGGATCGCGCTCGCCGTGTCGTGCAGCGTCGGGGGCGTGCGTGCCACCGAGGCCGCCGTGTCGATGCCCGTCAGCGTGCACATCTCGATGGCGGTGCGGCGGGCCTCCGGGGGGCACAGCGGAGAGAGGTTGTGGCGGTGGAGGAGCATCCTGGCGCTGTAGAGGTATGCCAGGGGGTTCAGGTAGTGGGGGGAAAGGGCCACGTTTTGGTTCGCCAGGTCGCAGGGTGCGGGGAAGGCTCTCAGGCACGAGGCAAAGTGCTGGTCAAAAGTCGACAGCTGCGCCGACGTCAGGGTCGTGGCGCCGAGTGCTTTCCCCAGCGCCGAGTAGGCGCGCACGACGTTGATGACTGGGATGAAGGTGTGCGTAAGTGGATCTTGGCCCTGGGGCACTCGGATTTCGTTTGTGTGGATATGGTGGTCGTCGACGGCGGCGGGCAGGGGGACGTCGCAGTCGCTGTCATCGATCATGGTCCGCCGGCCAATCTCTACAGACATGCTCTGTTCCAAGACATAGACGGTCCACCAGACCCTTCGACGCATTTCGCCCTCCAGCATGGTCCAGGATCCCAAATCGGCGTGCAGGCCCATGTCCTGTGCCATCCTGACCGCGGACCCGACCCAGGTCCATGCGACAGATTTTAGGTTCATCTCGTAGAGCATCATCGCCATGAGCGCGAGAGTCCGCACGTGGTCGAGTTCATATTCGTTTGTCCATGGATCTATCACTTTCCGTGCTGCGTCGGCCAGCTCGCAAGCCAGATTTGATCGATGGGCATCGGGTGAGAAGAGACTGCCGACGGTCAAGACTGTGAAAAAGCACGACAGAAAAGATGGCTTTGCTGCCTGCAGGCCGCCGGGCCGGTAGAGCTCATCGACCGACTGCTGAAAGGTCGGCCAGTGGATCATGGGAAATGTCGTGTGTATAGAAGCGTAGTAGGCGTTCAAGATTTGATCTGCCGCCTTGCGTTGGGGTAGTTCGGGTCGTGGAGGGTCGAAAAATGTCGCCCTCGGAGATTGCGACGAGCGGTAGTGCGCTGGCGTCTTGAAGATTCCTTTGGAGGAAGCAAGAATGGTTGGTCTCGTCCTGCCGAGCTCGGGCATTGGCGGTGGCCTCTTTTTCGGCTTTGGTATCGTTCCGATCTCGGGGATTTGGGCCTGCAACGACGGCGCCTCGCCGCCCTCGGCATCCAAATCCATACCGCCGGGAGCTCCATCCCGGTCTTGCAGCATGCGACGCAGGGTGCTGTTTTCGCGCCTGATCTTTTCCAGCTGCTTCTCGAGGTCCTGCACCTGCTTGATGGAAGACATGCGTCTGTTGGTCTCCTTGGTGAACTGGCACTTTACGTTTCGGCTCGAGCACTCTGAGCAGCTCGTCGTCTCGGTGGCATCGCACTTGACCTTGCGCTCCCGGCAAGCGTCGCAACTCGGATCCTTTCGTCTTTGGCGGTATGCTCTCTTCTGAGCCTGTGAGCTGGCACCCAGTGGCAGCTGGGCGTTGGACGGACCTGGAGTGCTGGCCACCGACTCGTTGGACGGCAGTGAGTCTCGTCCCATCATGGAGGAGGATGTTGTGGCCGGAGTATACGGTTGGAACGACGTCGTCTGATGCAGTGGCGGTAACGATGGGATGCCTATGGGCTGTGGAGGGGCGGCCACACTGGGCCGCGTACTTGTGTTCATCAGACCGCCCACGTAATGGAGAGAGGGTTTGGGGGACGTTGCGGACGACACCGACGATGAATCGTAGGACTTTGTGGAGGGGTTAGGGGATCGAGCGTATGGGTTGTGTGACGCAGCGTCCATTGTGAGGCTGCGCTATGTTATGTATGCCAGATGCCTCGAGAGCGTCCCACAGGTACGGGAGCGGCTCCAGCGTACCCGGGAACTCGATTTGCTCGAAGCCACTCGTCTTGTGTTTCGATGGCATGCGACTCCGTGTCTTTCTCGGTTAAATCGGTTGACCGGCGGGCCAGACTAAGTGGGTGGTTGATGTTGCAAGAGATTAGGGTGTGAGATTTTCCGTCGTATCAGCGCATCAGAACCCATCCATAGACAATTTGACAAGCCTGCTTGGTTTGCTGTTGTCATATATGTCCAAAACTCGATAACGGGTGGTAACGGCAGCCCGATGTGTGAGCAGAGCCAGGTGTACCTCGGCCCCTCACCACAATGCTGGCCACGAGGCGGTTCGGCTAGTTGTTGAGATTCCGGTGTACGGTGCGTTGCACAAAGTAAAGGTAATCTCCCCCCGGTCAGGATTCCTGCCTCCCGCCTTCTCTATCCGACCAACCGCAGGAGCTCGTCGAGGTGACGTCTCTGGACGAGTGTTGCAGCAGCAGTTTCCCGGTCCTGGTGTGTTGGTGTCCCGTGTTATGCGGCGGCTCCCCTGTGCGACTTTCGATGCCGCTTTGAGTGACGCCTCTTTGGTTTTGGTTCGCCCAAGTTCTTTGGCGACTCCGGAGCTCGATCCTGCTGACTCCGATCGACTGTGGTATGACGGTTTATTTGCAGAGCTCGTCAGACCAGTGGGATGCCCCGCAAGATGGGCTCAAGATAGTGCACTGCTTTGTGTTTGGGCTCGGCACCATGCGATCGCAGAAGGACGAGCAAACAGCAAGTACGCCGGCGGTGGGGTCGACGAATTCTGGTCTAGACGTTCCTTGGGAGTCAGTTTGGTGGAATCCAAGGCCAAATATGGTCAAAAGGTCATGGCAGAACCAAGACCCAACCAAGGCGCATTTGCCGAGGCGGCGGTTTGGGTCGGCAGGCTCCAGATTTGTTGACAGCCGGAAAGTAAACACACAACACATGCGCGCGCGCGCGCACACACACACACAGACAGAATACTCACTCACCGTTGACAACACCGGCAGGTCTTTAAAAAGTTATAGTTTTGAGACCGCAAACCTTCGGAGAAGTGTTAGAAACAAAAAGTACAGAAATGGCGTATGCACAAGGTGGGTGCGGGGATGGGGCAAGATTTGAACGAAACGCACATACACACGGCAGAGCAGGTACCAGCGAAAGCAGAGCTAAAAGAATCCGGCAAAGTGTAGACGAGAATACCGAACCAGGAGCCACTACAGATCCTGGGTCGAATGCGGAGTGTTCGGGAGAGACGCTAACGCAGATGGCGGCAGCCAGGTACAGGTGGGAAAGTCCCAAAGTGGTTTGCAACCCGGTCCTGGCCAGCACGACGGGGGGGGGCGTGCGAAGTCCTGTCAATGGCCGAGGTGGAGTGGGGGGGTGGGAGTCGAGGTGAGTGGAGGTTGAATGAAAGAGAGGGAAAAAGTCGACGAGGGATGAGGGAGGTATGGCGTGCAATGCGAGTTAACTAACGTATAGCAAACAAGGGTAAGGTGTGTATGGGCGTATTCGTGGGCGCAAACGGCTAGGTCAGCCTCAAAACTGACAGGCGAGCTAGCAAATAAACAATCTTTTTACCTGTAGAACTCATTCATCTAGGCATGGGCGAATATAAAAATCGCAGTTGAAAAGGAGGGGGCGTACGGATGGGCAGTAGCAGGTATGCTGGCACGACGGTGTGGGCAAGGTAAGAAAATCATCAGAAAGTAATGCAGTACAAAAGCGTGCGTGCGTCAACTGTCGTCTGTAGGTTGCAGAATCGAGACGTGATGAACAGGCTCGGGCACAGCCGGCTGACTGGGGTCGTCTCAACACAAACAAAGGATGGAATGACGGTAAACCAGGATTGCAGGACAAGTAACAAACAGTACTGTTAAAAGATGGTTGCCCGGCCTGAGCCGTTGAGAAGGAGGGGGATGAGAGACGAGAAAAAAAAAGGGGGGGCGTGCTGGTATACGTACAGTACTTGATTAGAAGGTAGTCAAGGTACCAACATTGGACTCGATTCCGGCAGGCAGTGAGAAACAAGACTGGAACCAGCTTTGGTAGGCACAGTAAGGTATCTGCAGCAAGCAAGCACTAGACCAGAACCCAGACCAGAACCCAGACCAGACACACATTACAGTAGACACCGCGGCGGGATTCCAATAGCCGGGGGGGCACCCCCAAGAAGTAATGCTGAGTCGGGAATATTAAATCTGGGAGTGTGCACCCCATCGTACCAAAAACGCAAGCCCTGGTAATCCTGATCCATGATGGCAGGGCTGGTGGACAAGGGTTTTGA
Source organism: Pyricularia oryzae 70-15 (assembly GCF_000002495.2). NCBI lineage: Eukaryota > Fungi > Ascomycota > Sordariomycetes > Magnaporthales > Pyriculariaceae > Pyricularia > Pyricularia oryzae. Next base: position 1,607,797 of record NC_017844.1, on the reverse strand, counting down.
ACTGGGATTGGGTGTGTGGGTGATATCTAGGGTGGGCTTCTCAACGAACGCACCCGGGAGACCGTCCCCACCGTGACTGGCGTTTCGAGCCAAACGATTAACTGGTTCTAATGGGTGTGCCTGAATACTGGCCACGGGACGCTAGCGGCCGACATGGGGTAAGGGTGGCTTGTGACGGCGAGTCGGCCGGCAATGGTACGACAAAGATTTGGCCGTGGACAAAAAAAGCGTTGACCCTCTCCAATTTATTACTATGCCTAGCATGCATTGCGATGCGGCGCGAACCTACCCTAATGTCCCTGACAGGTTGGGCCAAGCCCAGGTAGGTACCTAAATTCCCGATTCAGGTGACGGACGCTTCAATCAATCAAAACAACTGGAAGGAAGCTGCCGTACCGCTAGGTGGACGGGCAGCCGGTGAGACTAGACAGGTGAGTGGATGGTGCGAAAAAAAAAAGAAGAAGAAAATCAATCGTGTTGTGACAAGCCACCCAGCCCTAAGAGGTTCGGGAGCCTGGGCTGACACGAGCTGGCACAGCAATAGCCTCAAGCGTTCGGAATAACGATGCGAGGCTGAAGATTGCCTTGATCGACAACGCGTCCTCACCCATCAAGGGTTAGAGGGAAAATGAATCCTAACCCACAGACTGGCAGACAAAGACCAAAAAAAGGGGGCGTGTGTTTGACGTTGAGGGCACGTGAGCGCATGACATTCAGGCTACTAAAAATGAACCTCGAACGGGATCGTCACCAGTACTGTTATGCAGTACCATTAGCTGAAAGCATGTCGACAAAAAGGGAGCAAAACTTTTAGAAAATTGAGAGAGGAAAAGATCTCACACCAATCTTATTCCACATCCGGAAGCTTGCGCCGATTTAGATGACAGGGTGGCATGCGTCGGTGGGATGCCGTGGACAAAAACAAAAGTTGGTCGGCTCTGAGTCGTGAACAGACTTTGTTAATCAAGTCAGGGTTTGGTTTGGCGAGTTCGGCATCTTCCTGGGCCTGGGGTGGGTTCGGTTCAGCCCAATACGTGCAACGATAAACACACCTTGTGCAGAAGCAAATCCGACGCTACATTTGTTTAGCTGCCGATCCTATTACTGCCCATCTTAATAGCCAATCCCAAGAGATGAAATATAGTCCAGGCCGGGAACCTCAGTCCACTGTTGGTCTTAGATGAGCTTGGTTGGAATTGATCGCCCTTCAATTTCCTGCCAAGTCTGGGGCTCTGGATTTGGCCTGTCGATTTCTTACCCAACCAAGTCACCGTAGAGTGTGGTTTTTTTTTTCTTCCCCTGGCAACTTGGTGGTGGCGGTCATGGGGCACGTAGAAGGGGCCAGGCGAAAAATGCACTCACTACCTAATAGCCTTGACCGTTGTTGCTAGCTTGCACCTGCCTGTCGTTATTCAGGTGGTGGCGTAGAAATCAACTCCCTTCCTATTTTAGACAACCCACCAAACCTTGCCAAGGAAGGGGCGTTGTTTATCCTGCAAAATCTCAACCAAATGGCTTTCAAATTAAGCGATGGACCAGAATCTGTACGGACTTCACATATAGGAACCTTGGGTACTTCACCAATTCGCCTATCTAGGTGCGTACCTGGATACCTATTTACAGCTTGAAAACAGGTTATGACAGTCCTTGAACTTCATATTAGGGTAGCCAGCGTTTGCTATAACTCCCGAAAATTTATCGACAAAACTGCAGCAAGTATTATGTAGGAGTTCTTGGCGTACTTTTAAAGTTGGTTCGTTTTGACAAAGTTGTATAAATTTGGGTTTGGTGTTTCGTTTATTTTCAAATCCGCCGCTTGGAAACCTACCTACCCACCAGGCAAAGAAGAGGAGACGAAAAGGGGGCCAAAAAGTAAATGAAATAAAAGAGGGAAAGTTACATGGACACCAATTTTAAGACGAGTCGGTGCGTACGTCGCGACAAATATGCCTTGCAGGTCAGTTTATCCCTACCGGTACGGTACTATGGTAATGTACTGTACAACTTACCCCAGGCATAATTTCCCCATAATAATCACTGAGCGGACAAAATGACGATGGGATGGCATCGGAAATTTGTCGCTTACCACTTTCTGCATCGGACCGGGCGCTGTGTCTGGGGAGGAAGGGGCCCATAGGAGCCCACGCCCAATCCCTTTTGGCCGACGGGCAAACCAGGCGATTTGTGTCCCCGATTGGGCCTTGTACCGGCATGGGGGCAGCAGATGAACCAAGACCCGTGACACCGCGGACCCTGCACATCTTTCCTTCGGAGCATCATAACTTCTTCAACGCTTTCCGGCGCACTTTTGCCATTGTGCATTACGGCGGCGGCCCAAAGTCCAACGCCAAAAACCTCGGGTCAGGCCGCCACCCGATACCAGACACTACAGTACACAAAAAAAAAACCAGTTGCAAGGCACCACTGCTAATCTCCAGGGCTATTCTTGGGTTTATATGTAACGCCGTTATTATGCTGGGTCTTGAAAAAATTCACCTGCAAAGGAGAGCAACTGTTGAATCAGTCAGGCTCCTGGGTCCACGTCATTAAGCTGCGATGCTCGACACTAAACCAGCGCATTGCAGCATAAATAACAGCTTTTACATGCCAATATGTTGTGTTCCATTGTCAGCTTTCGTTCGGATTCTCTGAAATCGAACTCAGTCTCACCAAGACGTTGATTTGCCCCCCTGTTGACGAATGTGGCTTGCCCTTCCCCAGGCTCGGGCCAGCATGGGCCTCGTTTGGCGGTCCACCATCTAGAACCGTCTAATTTCTTTAGCGGTCCGAGTTGGCCTACAACGTACAGGGGCTGTTTGAGGAAGTGGGAAGCAGGGGTTCCAACTTTGCAACCACCCAAGTCGTCCACGAGTTTGACCTCCAGCTGTCAGGAGCTTGAAGGTAATTTGATGATAGTACCAAGATCTGGGCAATCCTGAAGCCGACCTCCCATGTGGTAGTAGAACAAGTGGAGCATCGTAGATTCGACTGCACACATATAATGCAATTCACCCCTCATTAGGCTCGCGACAGGCTTTCGCCGTTGGGCAAGGAATCGTGTTGCGCTCGGTGGCATCACACTCTGCCGCTCCTGCACAAAAACGAATATCACCTAGGTACGAATGCATGCCTTCTGTCATTGGCGGGATAACTTCCAGGAAATTTGACTTGTGACGCTAGACTAGCAGGTTTGAACGAAACCCTCGACAATACAAAACGAAGATGAATCCAGAGCGAATGAGACCCATGGGCTTGGCGAGGCTTCTGCGCCTTGTTGGCCAGCCGCGTTCAATGCTCAAGCTTAGTACTGTGATCCAAGCTGCGGGTCCTCTGCCGGCTTCTGCCACGCGACTTTGACGTGTGACATGTCATTTATGCTAGGCTGGAAAAGCGGGACACTGAGTGCCGTCAAACTCTACTAAACTCGGCAGCTTAACAGCCTGGGCTTACATCTGGCACGGAGGGACGTGCTGAAGCTGAAGCCGATGCCATCGACGATCTGATTTTCGTTCTCTGATCCCTTGCTTCGTGATGCCTGGTCTTTTCATGGGCTGCTCGGGAGTCGAAATGACCGTCACCGCCGGCCACCAACACAAGAAAACGGCATCGATATCACCGTGCAGTTATCCAAGCCATGGGTTTACGATACCCTCAGACCTCAGGCTTGATGTTAAACTTTCTCTCAGCCCAGGAAACAAGCCAGGCGAACATGCCCCACATATCCACCCGCCAATAACCGAAACCCAATTGACTTGCTGTGTACCACGTACAGTAAGGCACCTAGAGGCTAGGTAGGTAGGTACCTAAACCTCCACCCCGCGCCCTGCACACAGCCCGCCTGGGCCAAGGTGGGTCGCTTTTTGAACCGCTAAAATGCGCCAAAGACGGGAAAGATAGCGCACGAAATGCCACTAAGCTCTCAAGGCTCTGTTACATCGCCCACATCGCCCAGTTTCTCGAAATCTACGGGAAATCAATTCTGTTTCACAAAAAAGACGCCATCTATCAAGGCCCGAAGGAGCAAGCTGAACCGCCGTCGCAGCGACCAGCCGAGGACCGAACAACTAAACACCGGCGATCTTACCGTAGAATTACACAAATCTGGACTAGGGACTATGATGCCGACTTTCCTTTTCCCCTTTTCTCTCCAGAAACCCCCTTTTTTACGACGGATTTCGGATTGGTGGCCGAGCCCGGAGTCTGACCCGGACGCCAAGGCAGAACGGTCAAAAGGGCGGTACTTTTTTCTCACCTGTCAAGCTCATCTTGCTCCATTTGACCCCCATTTGCATTAATTCACAACGACCGCCCACATAACCTACAGTAGTTCCGAGCAGCCTTTGCCGAAATCGAGATGGAGATGAAAGGCACCAAGGACCATGCGTTGCGCTATTTCACCTCACGTGCGCATTGATGAACGGGACGGCATCACATCACCAGTGGCGACATAATTACCCCAAATGGACGCGACAAGTGAAGCTCCGGCGACGCGCATCCCCCTCGTCTATGCCGTCTCTTCGGAAGCCAGTGTCGGCTGTCCTTCCGTTGGTGCGCATGTTTCCAGACCAACGGTTCAAAGGCACACGCATGACCCCAATACGTTGAAGGTCAAAGTTGACACATCTATTCGTGCATATACTCCATCCACTTTTTTAGCGAGTATGATTACTCTCCAACGGCATTTCCTATTTTGAAAAATACACACAACATGCTCCAACGCCCGCTTTCGGGTGGGTGATGTGAAACAAGCATTCTTGCCCAAAAGAGTCCGTTTTTGTGCCGATCCCATCTCAGCTTTCTTTGATTTGGGTAAGAGAGGGGCCGCATGGATTGCTCCGTGCCGTCTCCGGGACTCTCGGGGGATTTCGCACAGGGTCCAAGGGTCACTACTACATTACAGTCTCGCGTTTTTTACTGCCAAGTTTTATTTTTCTATTTTATTTTCAGCTGCTGTCATGTCTCGTGCCGATCTCTCGCTTCTTTTTTCTTGATCATCAAGTTGCGCCTGCATAATATGCGCATACAATATTCAGCACGCCCCGGCATAAAAAAAAACAAAAGGGGACCAAAATGAGAGGGGGGGCCAAAAAGGAGAGTCAACGCTGCTCTGTTCATCCCAAGAGCAAAAAGATTGAGTCGTGACCGACGGTCGTATATCCATCCACGTATCTGTCGCGCGCCGGGCCCGGCCAAGACATCCAAGTCAAAGCTCTCCACGGAATTCGGTCTTTTTTATTACCTCGTCAGAATCCGACCACACGGAAACCTGCCACCCCCTTGTCACAGGGTTCCACATTAGGCCAACAGTCGCCGTCATAACTGTGTTCGTCTTCTCTTTTTTCTACCTCCTCTTTAGCCCCCAATTTCCCTTTTGTGTCTCTATCGCTCCATCGCCAAAGTTTTGGCACGGATCGTCGCACATCTTTTTGTCGATTCAATGCGCTGGAGACTTCTTTAATGATTAGCAGTACCATGACAGAAGCATAAAGCCACATCCCGACGGGAAGGGGGCTTTGTGGGCCCCTCTTCTCGGTTCTTTCCAGCCTGTTTGGCCCCCTTCCGGAGGGTTGCCGAATCCGTGGCCACGGAATCGTTGTGCAAGGTCTCTTTTTTTTCTTTTTTTTTCTTTTTTCTCTTGTTCCCGTTATTGCTGTGCCCGACTTGTTGTTGTGTTGATCTTTTTTCTGATTGATACCCAAACCCCGTGTTCAAAAAGACCGTTTTTGCCTCGCCGCCTCCCTTCGCCCCCTTTCCCCTTGTTTTGTCGCTCTCCATTTTCCAAGGCAGAGAGGAGAATTTGATGAAAAGCGGGACGATTTACAGTCCAACGCACAGAGAACAACCTGGACCAGCCCTTTTTTGTTTCCAACTACGACGTAGCGGGTTGCGGGTTGCGGGTAACTTCCGATAAAAGCTTTTTTTTTCTTGTCTCTTTTATTCATTTTCCTGCATGTTGAACCCTCCAGGCCCAGCAATACCACGCCATCTTTACCACGTAAAATTTCGCGATTCTCCTGAGGGGCCAGTCGCGACAGAATCGGTGGGAACAAGCAAGCTGCCAAGGAGCCAAGGCCGGCTGAACCTCCCCCGAGGCTGCCCGGTATAATGTTGCCCGGGGGAGAGGAGGAGGGGGAGAGGTTCGGTGTGACTAAGGTCTTGCACGATTTTCTTCTTGCTTTTTTTTTGTTGTTTTGGAGATTCATATACCCGGCGAAGAAGGTCTTGCATCGACATGTTCCCGCGGTTGCCGCCCGCCGCAACAAAGAGAAAAAAAAAAAAAAAAAAAAAAGATAAATCTTTCGCGGGTGCTACTCCGTATGTCATGCTAGACCTAAACCAAGTTTACTCACACCCCCAAATTTTGGTGACAGGGTTGGGAAAGGGGAAAGAAAGAGCAATTTTATGAGTAAGGTTGGCGTGGGTGGGGGTTCACTAGACCAATTCCAGTACCGATCTATCTGTAACAAGCACCAGGGCCTCCGTCATCCTCAAGTAACCCTGAGTAGCAGATATGCGTAGGAGCATCATCATCAAAACAGACACCCCTAGATCCCGGCTACGCTTGTTCATGCGGCTTCTGTTTTTTTTTTTTTTTTTTTTTTTTTTTTGGTCTTTCTCTCTTTATCTCTCTCATCTCTGTCGGTCCAGGGTTGAACCATACTGAATGCCAAGTACGGGGTTGCCAGCTGCCCGAGAGCCCAGACCACCGGGACGGGAGGGGGGTGTATGTGTGCTACTTACTGAATATGTGTTTTTGCCTGAGTGCATAACTTGTTTCGGGATACCTCTTTTCTAATTTTGTGAATAAGGTTGGCGGGAGGACCATAGATTCATAAGTCGATTATTATTGAAGCGCGTGCGGTAAACCATGGGATCCAACCTTGGTTCTCTTTTTTTTATGCATTTGGTAGTCGTTTCTTTTTTTTTTTTCTTGGTCTTCATCTCATCTTCTGCTCATCACAAAACGAAAACAGCTGACGTGTAACTTCAAACCGATGGGGGAACTCGAGACGGGCCGGAGGCAATGATAGACATAATTGCGCATCAGAAGTTGACCCATCATATATGCATATTATTATAGCTACTTTCACTTTAGGTCTCTGCAGAGTCCCAGAAGATCAACAGTATGTATCACTTTGCTAGAACTTGGTTCTAACCAATGTCACGCCCGGCTCATTCGGAAACATGTGTCTTTTTTTTTCTGTTTAAACTTTGGGTTGCACTTATTATGTACAGTACAAGGCAACCATCCATCCCTTCCCCAAAGTCTCCCTTCAACCTTGCCGGCTTTCGGCCAAGGCATTATTGCCCGGCCGTCCCTCCCCCTCGTCCGTTTCGAGACACGACGTGTCACAGACTTTCCCGCCCTCTGCAGAGCGCACCCTAATCCTGAGTCGGGATGGGAGGGATGGTAAACCCCGCGTTTGGAAAGTACCTACGAAAGTATATACTATGTCAGCAGCTTCTGCTAGCAAAGATCGTCAAAGATGGGAAAGAATATGGAAGTGGGCAAGCCGGAGGTAGTTCCGAAAGGAGTTTATAACACGTGCGTAAATGTTTCGTCTATTTTTGACTCCTTGACAGAGCCGCACTGTCGCAGCAGGTGAACCTTTTTGCTACGTTTATAAACAGTGTTTTGTTGGGATGTAGGCGGCATGACAATTAAGCGTATATCAATAACATACTCCATATAAGGAAAGCATTGAATGTTGCTTCTATTTTTCGGGTGCACCAAATTTGACGATGTAAGCAACTTCAGCGCGTTGATTCAAACGCGAACGCGAATAAAACTATTGGGGTCAAATACGAACCGCAAAAGAAGAGGCATAAAAAGCAACATGAATAAAAGAAATGAAAAGAGGTACAATTAATTCATCAGACGACATGCACACCCCTTTCGCCTGCCTCGCAACGTCAAATTGACAACCGAACTCGCCGACTTGCATTGAAAAAGACCGGAATAATCCCTTGGCAGTCGTTGCGATAATGCGAAATTCTCCGAGGGGCCCGGCATTGACCCGAGCTAGGGTGTGGTACTGGGTGGGAGCCGGGCCTCGTTAGCAAATGACTGTCTTTTACCCACGGTGGGTATAACAACGCATGGATAGTTTACCGCCGCCCCAGAAAAGAGAGAGACAGAGAGGGAAAAAAAGAAAAAAAAAACTCGAAAACGTGAATGAAGGAGTCGCCGCAGCAAAAACACAAAGCACCTCGTGTCCAAAATAGTGCATTGCTCCGGTAGAGAAGTTCGAGTTCAAAATAGCCGATTAATGCGGCAGACCTTTTTTTTGCACGCTGACTACATGCAGTACTGTTATTAGTTATTAGTATGGTGATTGTCTGGTCGGATCCCGCGGTGCCGACGGCGGTTGAGAAAAAGAATAACATGAAAAATATAAAAAAAGCAAAGATATCTGAGCCAAATAACAGCAAAGATCGGTGACGGCCGGCAGGCAGTCACTGTACCGAATATGTATTGCTGCAGGGATTATGGTATGCAACATGGCAAATAAAGCAATCTATAGGCCAACGACGAGTCGCTTCGGTGAACGAAATCCCTAGTCTACATGTGCAATATGAAAAAACCCATTGGTTGTGATGTCAGGTGGGGGAGGAGAGTGAGTGTACGTGGTAATCCCTCAAATCTTTCATGCGGCAAGGCGGTCTTTTGGTTTGCCTGCCGGCCGCTTGCGTGTCCCCCGCAGGCAAGAGTCCCCGCCCGGGTCGATGACCGGTCACCATACGGGCAGATGCTTCCCATCGCGGTACCATCGCCGGGTAAGCCAAGCAGGTGGGGATTTCCAGGGGCTTCGTCCATTGTTTGCGTGTTGCAAGGCATCGTCTTGCCGGGTTTAAATGGATGTCATGTTGAGATTATGGGATGGCAGCTTCATGTAGAGAGAGAAAGGTTGATTACAAAACCCGGCGGGATATTCGGTAAGGTACGGTAGTGGCAAACATGCGGTTTGTGTCCCTTTTTTGCTCGCTGGCGAAACCTTAAACTTGACGTTTATCGACGGTATGACGGCCTGCCTTACCAGCATACCGCGGCCGAAATTGCCCAAAAAGGGCCACGCAGCAATTAAGAATTAAAAATGGACTACCTACGTGGTAATGAAGCTTGAGGTCCACTGTAACCCAGTCAAAATACTTGGAAACAATAAAAGGGCTAGAAAGAAACGAAAGGAGATGAGGCAAAAAAACAAAAAAAAAAAAAACTCCATCGACGAAATAGGAAAAAAAACTTAATCACGTCACGTCACATTCGGTGAAATACGCACGCCAGACTTGAACAAGAGAGTAAGAAAAAAAAAAAAAAAAAAAAAAAGTGAGCGACATAGTGGACCGTGCATTCAAGGAGCATCCTTGCTCGGTCGAGAAAAAGCGATTGGCTTGGGGGGGAAAACACATTTCCTACGACGGGGCTGCATCTAAACCAGGTCCCGCACAAATCGGCACCCGCCGAGGCGTAGCCGAGCTTGGGCCTTTTTTTTTCTCCTTCGTCTGTTTTTTTTTTTCGGTTCGCGCCTCTTTCTTGGACCCCAACCTTGAAGGGAGATGCACATCAAACTTGACTATCTGTTTAGTAACTGCCAAGTGCGCAGGCTTGATTTGTGCTGCTTGTGCTGCTGCTGCTTGTCTATCTTTGATGTTTTGTTTCTATTCTTGCTCTTTCATTATTTTTAAGGCAGTGAACGAGTGACCTTGATACAATTCAGCATCCATACTCCAGAGTCAATCAATTACCACAAAAGTTCCTTTTCCTCTCCTCGGAGTGCATGGGGTAAACAGACACGGAGAGAAAAGTTACACTACTGCGCGTAAAGAAACAAGGAAAAGCAATAGAGTAGAAAAAAAATCAAGGAGACCAGCATCGCTGGGATGCTTTGTACATACTTCGTACGTCGGAAAGCAAGACCTTGTGAGCAGGGAAAGCCCTGCCTGACCCGAGCTTGATGGATCCCCCAGGGCTCAACGATCACACAGGAGAACGAAAAGGGCTGGAATGCCAGGGGATAACAAGGCAGGGGTTGCCTTTCCCCTCCGTCGTCCTCCTATTTTCAGCATCACCCACTGTCCCACTCGCACACCACCATCCCACTGTAAACTTTTTAAGTTTTGAACTCGGACTGGGGTGTCGCCAGCCCCATTTTCCTTCTCTACCACTTGGTTTTTTTTTTTCGCCCCCTCCATGTCCATCCAGCTGCCCAAAAGGACGGGAAACTTTGAGTGCAACCCAGTGACGCGGCCGAGCGCGGTTACGGGGCATTGCCGCTTGCCGTCCTCTTTTTTTTTGTCGTCATGTCATTGTTGCCCGGGTGTTTATTTGTTTTGCGAATGCGAATGCATGCGCCACAAGCGGTGGATTAAATAACAACGGGGGGCTCGTCCATGCATGCTCCAATGCCTACCAAAAAAAGGCAAAGCGATGGAGGGTACCAAATGTTATGTAATCCTACTTTTGTACCATCCAAAAAAAGCCTGCGACCCTTCTTGTATCTCATCCAAAGAAATTATATGGGTCGCGTATGGGCAGCACGGCATAACATGAGAAAAATATTACTAGGTAGGGTATAAGGTATGGTACCTATGGAATCGACCGAAGGAACGAAAAAAAAGGTACGATCCGCCCGAACCTTTCGAATTTCTCATCTGGGTATAGCCGAGCAGGAACAAAGAAAAGAGAGGACCTAGATATCAGAGGGGGGAAACAACAGACAAAAAAAAAAAAAAAAAAAAAAAGTCTCGGGAAAACGCATCCCCTTATACATGTCGGATCAATTTAACTCGCCCTTGACCTGGCGTAGCGTCTTTGTCTCTACCCGATTCTGGTTTTTGTGTGACCGTAACACCGCAGCGAAAAGACGCGGGATGATTTGTGTCACAGGGCACATTCGGCTCTGTCTCTCTTTCTCCGGTAAACGACCCCTGGCCGTTCTTTTTTTCTTTTTTCTTTTATTTTCTTTTATTTTCTTTTCTTTTTTTCTTTGTTGGTGGTGCAGTACAAAGTGTAGACAAAGCAGCTGTCCGTCCTTGCAACACGTTGCTTCTGCTCACGGCTGTCGGAGAGCGCCGATACGCGACGTATCTCTCCGCTCCGTACTGTACCGGTAGCCGTATTGATGGGGGTTTCTTCTTTTTCTTCTTTTTCTTCGTCCCCTCTCGCGTGCTAATCTTGCTTTCGCTGGCCCACGAACCGAAGGGGGTTGCCCTGGGAGGGAGGATTGGTTCGGATGGTTGCGGGAGCTAGACTAGTTCTAGTCTCTCTCGCTTGCGCACTTTTTATATACGGAGTACGGGGACGGAAGTAGACATGGGATTAAATTTTTTTCTTTGTCGGTTGGGTTGTGTACATAATACGCCCATCTTAGCAGCTGCATGCACCTCTGCGCTGTACTCTGATATGTTGCCCATTAATGGGGAAAAACAAAACAAAAAAAAACTTTGAGCAAAAACCTGTCATCACTCCATCGTCGAGTGTCACAGCCCCTAAAAGGGAAGAGGCAAGAACCCTTGGAACTATCTTATTCATATGCCACAAATGTCTTTTTTTTGGTAGCCCCATGGTATAAATAACAAAGTGCTACCCCTAGAACCGACAAAAACCATCCATGGGCCCTCGTTTACGTATTTTACGCCAAGACCATCCCGCAACTATTCCTTCTATAGGCAGCCAAGGCGAGCTACAATGCCAACGAGGGCCGGGGAAAGGGGTGGGGGAGAAATCATGTGATGATGAATAAGAAATAAAGGAAGCAATCCACAAAAAGCAACCCTTGGTAGCAAGAATAAATGTCCACAACGCCATCTTTGATGGACTGTACAAACATCCTTGCTTACACCCGTCCAAGCGCCAAATTGCCGCACCAGAGACCTCGGATCGAAACGGCCTGCCACCCGGAGGCGCTGTCCCCAGCTTGCCGGGTGTTTGGTTGCGCACTGCAGCTTCCTGGTGAGAAGACCGTACCACACTTCGTTAGCTGTGAGGCGCCAGTAGCGTTGTCTGTGCGGTACGGCGTATTTTCGTACCTTGAGGCCATTTGTTTCTTTTTTTTTCTCTTTTTTTTCTACAGAACTATTATCGACCCATCGAACCTTGACACCGCTCTGTCAAGATCTGCCACTGCTTCCCAAGCCTCCCCTTGGCTGTTTTCTTTTTCTCTCAAACTGATGAGGGTTTTTGCGAATCCATTGCTTGCGCGGATATCGACACTAGGTATGTAGCTTTCTGAAAGAAAGAAACGAGGCGGATTGTGACCTCAAAGATCCAGAAGTTCTACCGGTAGCTACGGAGCAGGTGGAGCATATCGCTACATTTAAGCCGAGGTGGCACACTAGAATCTCCCTAGATCTCAGCTAGACTGGTGAAACTCTAGGTGAACTCACTCACCTCGGCACAGTCTGTTTGCGTAGCGGACTGGGTATGCAGCTCAAAGTCAGTGGTCAGTCAGCGTCTGAGCCAAGACGAGAAAAAAAAAATGTTATGTTGTTGGGAGAATTTGACCAAGCTGACAAGAATGTGGTAGTTGGCGAGCAAGCAAAGCTACCGGCGATCTGAAGGCTTGTGGCGTATTGCCAATCTACCGGTAAGAAGCCCCCCCTTCCTCCGCCTCCAAAATCGTGACCGCTCCAGTTGACCTTATTCCCGGACGGGCAGGCAAAGTTTAGCCTCTAGAACATCGATCGCAGTTGCGCTACCTCAGACTTGTGAGGCCTTTAATAAGTAAATCTATCAGGCAGCAAACGCCACCCACGCCTCTTTGCACCATTGCGGTTGGGGGAAGGGTGCAATCCCTAGGCGAGAATTTCTGTCGAGTCGGGGGGTTCTCGAGTTTGTCGGGATCATTAGCCTGCCGATCACAAGATCAAACCTCCTGGCAGCAGAGATGCTGCCTCTCTATTTTTGGCTATGCGTGTAATTGAAATTAGCTTCTCGTTTCTTAGTGCATAGTCCAGGTAGGCTTAGACTTGCTCGTGACATGTTGGGAAAACCCTCCACGGTGACAGGTATATTCATGCCTAAAATGAACACCTAATTATACGCTATAGCAGTAAGTCTCCAAGCCGAGGCGGCAAGGTATGCCCATTGTTGGTAAAAACATGGGTCATGCCCCTCAAACTTGCTATGACCTGCCATGTATGCTATATCCGTAAGGGTGTTCTTGCCAAGCAGCCACTTTCAGTCATTACCAGTCACTTTTACCACACACAGTACGCTTCCCCGCTAAGCATTTGTTGTCCACGAAAATATATAATTTGAACCAAGAGCATGGGTACAAGTAGATAGGTGAGCAGGTAGGTAAAGGCCGAGGGAGGAACGCGGTTGCGTAGCAGTGCAGGTACTTTATCGTCTCATCTGTGTTAATTCTGGGTGGGGCCGCAAAGTGGTTGTTTGATAGTAACGCCCATCCTTAACTGCTATTCCATGATGAGAAAAAAAGCCATGAGACTTGACATCTATGTTGAACCTATCCCATACAACTCGAAAATGGCAACATATTCACAAACTGAGCCCTCTCAGCGTTTACTCCTGGCTAAAAATCGCAACCCTCGCATTTCCAAAACAGCAAGCAAATCATTCCTCCTCAATCAAGCCCGTCAAGCCTCCAGCAAGGCCCTGCATTCTTCTCCCTAGTAAATCGTCAGAGCTTGCCAGCCGGCTGAGATTTCCATCCTTGTATTCCTTCTTTGCCCCATTCCCTCTCCTACGCTTGCCTCCGTTCCCATTGCTGGTCCCATTGGCGGGCGCCAGGGTGTTGGTGCTCAATGAAGAAGCGCCCTCCTGCGGCTGTGACTGAGCGCCATCGCTATTTCCCCTCGGCCTCTGGTGTCGTTCCTGCTGCTGGCGATGGTACGACCGACGGTCTGCGTTCCCACTGCTCGCAGTCCGGCCCCGTGGCCGCACGACCGTCATCTCGAGAGGCTTGTCAAACTCGTCCCCGCTGCTGTCGGCCCGTGAGTGAAGACCCCGGCCCTCGCCGTTGGTGATACGCAGCCCGCCATTGGGCGTGGCGATCGAGTTCCTGCGGCTTTCTCGCTCGCGCACTTCCGCGGCCGCAAACGCCTCCTCGATCCACCTGGCCGACTGGTCAATCCACTTGCGGGCCGGCGGGTAGATGCTGGGGAACTGCATGAAGCCATGTGATATCCCGGGGATGAGCACCGTCTCGGCCACATCCTTCTCGTTGAAACCAGGTGCTAGGCTGTCGGTGTCTTGATATTCGAACCTGCGTCCTCCCGAGGCATAGACGGCAGCCTTGACGCGGCGGAGACGGCCAGAGAATATGACTGTATCGTCAACCAGTGGATCGCGTTCGCCGGTACAAAAGTAAGTTTTCGGGAACTTGGCCAGCAGGACATCGGGCGCAAGAACAGGAGAAAGAAGGTAGTCGGTCGAGAAATCAGGTCGGTTGTGGGGTCCAATGTACAAAATGATCATGGCGCGCATCATTTCGGGCGTCAGGATGCGATCGTTGAAATACGAGATCATGGATGACGTGGCAAGTCTCGTGCGCATTGTTTCCGAATGATGCGATGTGCTCTGCTTCTTGCGCTGGGTGACCTCCGGCGACTGTGGCTCCGAGTTTGGTCGAGACTGGCGCTTACCCCAAATGCTGGGTCCCTCATGAGCAAATTCCGGGTGTGGACTGCGCGAGTCGTCGGGCCCGGTCGGTGTTGCGTCGTCATCGACATCTGTATCAATCTTAATTGTAGGCTGCCCCGTGCTTCGCTGCTGTACTTGGTCCGAAGAACCGCCTTCATCCTCGTCGCTGGAGTGGTGTGGCGTGCCAACCAGGTGGTTGTACTGCATGCTCTTTCGGTGGACGACCCTGCGGTTAGTCCCACGCATGCGCCGGTCCTTTATCAGAGTCATCTGCTCGTCCGACATCCAGTTGCCAATGTTCATGTCAAGACCAGGATAGAAGAGAATAACAGCGTCGGGTAGTGGCAGGTCAGTCTGTCCCTGAAAGCGGCGTACGGGTGAACTTCCACTCTCAATGATCATGAGCGTCGTCGAGGTGGCGAGATTGCCGCCCGCACTGTCGCCACTGATGATGACCTTGGGGACCTCGGTGCCAGACATTCCAATACAGCGCCCCTTGCTGTTGATGATGGTAGTGTAAACGTCGTAGCATTCGTTCAATGCATATGGATACGGGTACTCGGGAGCCTTGCCGTAGTCCAAGCTGAGGATTGGTATGCCAGTCTTGCCAGCCCAAGCCATCAGCCTGTCGTCGTTGCATCGCGGATCCATGGCTACAAACCCACCGCCAGGCACGTCGAGTACGATACGATTATGGTGCACTAGGTCTGCCAAGGGCCCATCAAAATAAAGCCAGCCAGATACGGGCTCCTGGAAGTCACTGGTAGAGGGTCGCGGAATCCTGATCTGCCGAGGGGGCCAGCGGGTGTAACGCGGCCTCACGAGCCTCGTCAGGAAGGACAGGTAAGGTGTGACACCCTTATTCCAGCTGACCCTGAGGTAGTCAATGTTCAAGTTGCTGCGAACCTTTCGAACCCGTTCGTCGGCCGCTTCGGCCTGGAACAAGTAGAACACGGTGAAGACGATGCTGCATATATTCCTCAACCACTTGTTACGAATCTTCATGGCGGTCCAGAAGCCCGCGTCGAGAGCCGTAAGAACCCACGTAGCTCTAAAGTATGTGGCCTCATACATATTGGCGAGTGGCTCGGGGGCCGACAGTCCCACCAACGTGCTGAAGTTGCGAGCCGCATATAGGTATGACATGGTAATGACAATCGTTTGCCAAGCCGTGAGCCGCTTGGTGAGCAGCTTCGACAAGTAGCGAAGCCCAGGTGGGCCATGTTTGTTCCCTCTATGTACAAAACCTCTGTTAACTTCCTTCTACGGGGATCGGAGCCAGCAGTGGCAGCGAATTGGGTTTGGTGCCTACTTTGACAGGTAGAATGTCCAGAACGTCAAGACGGCTAATATTTGGAGTCGCCTCGACTTGGTCGAGGGTCTCCCGAGTACGTGGTCTATCATGGCGGCAGTGTATAAAATCTGTCTCGGCCGATTGGCTGTCTGTTACGTGACGGCCGGCCGTGGCCGTGGGCTGGCGCAGAGCCGCAATGTTGACCGATCGATCCCGTCGAGAGGTACAAGCGGCTTGTTACGTTTATGCCGAACTCAGTGTCGGCTGCGCAGAGTAATGAACGCTGATATTAATTGGCGCATCTGGAGGCTATGAGAGGTGGCAGTTCATGTCTTTGGCAGCTTCAATGGAAGCGAACGTGCAATTTGTTCAGATGTTGGATCGTCTGGCCTAGGTAGCAAACCTGTGGAAAGGCGGGTTAGGTGGGTTGAGCTGCTGTGAACAAAGGAAGCTTGCTTGCTTGTGTTTCTGGGACAAGCATGTGATTAATGCTTTGGTGGATCTCAGGGATAATGCTTCATTGGACGAGACCGAGTCGCCCGATCGCACCGACTGTCAGGTGAAGATGCGCACCCAAGTTGAGGTAGATAGTTTGGGACAAAATGAAATGTGACAGAGGTTCAAAGATGGCATGGCAAGCGAACAGGTTGTTGGCTTCCCTGTGCTGTTGTAGTAGAGACGAAACAGAGAGGCTTTTGTTTGTCAGGAAGAAGAGAGGTACCGACGATGGAATGCGGCGCTGCTTGCTTTGGGTACTGCTCGTGCGTGTGCTGCGCGACTGGGACTGTGGCAAAACCAAGGACAAATTGTCTGACATGTGAAATTGGCGCCTCCATGTGGGGGTCAACAGGGTGGTCGCGGTCGTGCGCTCATCCGACCGTCCACATTTCTACCAAGTGGTAGAAATGTACATGGAGACTTTTTGGTACACATGACTTGTAACTGACTTGTCATGTTGCTGCAACTATCTAGACTAAGAGAACTAGATTCTTACTACCAGCCTAGGCGAGTTGTCAGCCCAGACGGGTTCTGATGATTGGCCAAGGCACGGCATTGGAACGGGTGAACTCGTGGTCTTCGCCAACACTGCATAAAAAAAAACATATGTCAGTCAGCCCATGGGGACAAAGGTGTCAGTACCCCGAGATTCCGATCGAATTCATCCTTGGCTAGCGTGGAAGCAACACGTTCCCCGCGGGGATAGTTGACTAGCGTATTCCCGTTTCTCTGCTGCGTTTGGTGGAGTTGGTTCATGGACATGAAAGTCAACTGATCCAGTTACCAATTGAAGAAGAAAATATGATGTAAACATACTGATACTGGAATTCGAAAGCTCATGAAAGCCTCGGTTTGTGTCAACTAGAAACGAAAAGCGCTCGCTGTATTCGCGCACTTTGCCATCATGGATGATTTACCTGGCTTTGTCACAGTGTGGTATGGTACTACAAGCATTGAGGGCGCGCACTTTTTCTGGGAAATAGAGTGCGGCGTCAACGCAGACACCGTCTCTAAGTCGTGCCATGAATGAAATAAGATGGTGCAAGGAGGATACCGCGTAGTAAGGCAGTATTCTGGCCGGAGAAAAGAAGGTTTTTGACGGCTCAACTAGCATGTAGACCAAGATGAAGATGTGACGATAATGACGATGTAAACATGTTGGGACCTGGCGAAAGCAGGTACGGACAGCTCTCGATTTTCACCTGCACTTCTCCAAGAGCGATGCCGGCCTGAAGAATTTATGAAAAAATTGCCAGAAGCTCACTAGCGTGAGCCGGACTCCCGAGCGGAAGCCTCACGATTGGCTGAAAATAACCTGAACCTGGACGCAGAACTGTCATTTCTAGTAATTTAATTGCTTCTCATGCACCTTATCGATACCGAAAAACTCCATCGTCCCGTCATCGGCACTAGGTCGCCGCCCGCTGTAACCCCCTGGTCGATTTTTTGAAGATTGCGGTGATTCACATTTGCATTTGTGACTGATTTCCCGTCTCCCGCTGTCGACGCCGCCAATCGATTCCGTTCTGGCCTCACATCCAATTCTTTGGCGTGCAACTCTATTCCATTGACCGGTCGGGGGCGTTTTCAGAGTGTACGCTAGCCGACGTGCTAGCTTCATATCAGGTCAATCATGGCTTTCCGTTTTGTCGCGCACAGGATACCCGCCAATTTGGCATTGCGCTCCGGTTCTCCTATCAGGTTTTACTCGCAAGCGGCGGCCGCCTTTGCGGCAAAGGCCAATGAAACACAGGTATGTCTCTTGCTTCCTTCTGCTCCTCCTCGTGATTCCATGGGACTGACCGAGTAAAAATCACCCACCAACACAGCAGGCCAGCAAACTGTCGAACCCTGACCCCGCCGAGGACTCCGCGTCCGCTGCACTCGTCCGCGAACATGCCCCCTTTATGGTCGCCACATACTCGCGCCCTTCGCCGGTCTTCGTCCGCGCCAAGGGTTCCTACCTGTGGGACATGGAAGAGAGGAGGTACCTAGACTTCACCGCCGGCATTGCCGTCACCGGTCTGGGCCATTGCGACCCCCAAGTGTCCGACATCCTCGCTGAGCAGGGCAGCACCCTGATGCACACATCAAACCTATACTACAACCCCTGGACTCTCGCACTCTCCAAGGCGCTCGTTGAGAAGACGGTGGCCTCGGGAGGCATGCACGACGCCAAGTCGGTGTTTGTGTGCAACTCGGGCTCGGAAGCCAACGAGGCCGCCATCAAGTTCGCCCGCAAGGTCGGCAAGGTCGTTGACCCGTCCGGTAACAAGACCGAGATCGTGTCTTTTGCCAATGCCTTCCACGGTCGTACCATGGGCAGCCTGTCGGCCACGCACAACCCCAAGTACCAGGAGCCCTTTGCCCCTATGGTCCCCGGGTTCAAGTGCGGCACCTACAATGACATCGCCGCCATCCCGGACCTGGTCACTGAAAAGACTTGTGGTGTTATCGTCGAGCCAATTCAGGGCGAGGGTGGTGTCCAGGTCGCAACCGATGACTTCATGGTGGCGCTCGCTAAGCGCTGCCGCGAGGTTGGCGCCCTGCTCATCCACGACGAGATCCAGTGCGGTATGGCCCGTACCGGCTCTCTGTGGGCACACGGCCGGCTGCCCAAGGAGGCTCACCCGGACATGGTGACGACGGCAAAGGCCCTTGGCAACGGCTTCCCCATTGGCGCTATTATTGTCAACGGGCACGTGACAGAGAAGATCAAGGTCGGAGACCACGGCACCACGTACGGTGGTAACCCCCTTGCCTGCCGTCTGGCACACCACGTACTGGAGAGGCTTTCAAACCCCAAGCTGCACGAGAGTGTTATGGGCAAGGGTGCCGTGCTCGCACGCGGGTTGGCTCAGTTGAGGCAGAAGCACTCTGAGCTTATCTCGGAGATCAGGGGGAGGGGTTTGATCTTGGGCTTGCAGCTGACGCAGGACCCAGCGCCTATAGTCGCTGCTGCCAGGGAGAGGGGATTGTTGATCATTACGGCTGGGCATAACACCATCAGGTTCGTGCCTAGCTTGCTGATCTCGGAATCTGAGATCCAGCAAGGTCTGAGCATATTGGACGAAGCCATCGTCGCCTCGAAGCAAGCGTCATAGAATTGTTATTATTTCGAGTCATACCTGCATATTTTTGGCCAGTAAGGTGTCTGGTGGTTTAGACTTTTATGTCCAGTCTGGATTCAATATAGAATTCACTTTTTACTCTTGCGGACTGCTTATTTTGTTCCTCATGACCGCGCTCATCCATCTAGGTAGCGACCTTGGAAGCTTAATCCTGATCACCTGCACCTAGTATTGCCCTGGCAGCGGATGTTACGCTGGCTTTGTCATGTTATTATGCCCAGCCTCCTCACTTGTATAAGAAGTCAAAAGCCCATACGATTGCCGGTGTTCATCCTTGGTTTCCATTCCACACGCCCATCCGACACTCGAGCTTTTAAGCTCTCACTCAAATCATGCTCACTTTCAACTGATCTCGCGAGACGCTGGGCACAACAAGATGGCAGACCACTCAAAAAGCGAGGCGTACCTGAGACCAGATGTCTTCAAAAGCCATTCGCCAGCTCCAACAAAACAACAAAAACACCACACTTGTACAGCAATGCCGCGCGAAAAAAAGCCGGTAAGCTCTCGAAAGCTACCCAGATGTTTAACTTGTCTCACGAAATTCTGACTGACTTGCGGGGACCAGTCAGCTATCAACCACGGCCAGTGAAGCCGGCGCGCCGCCAAAGCGACTCAAGCTCTACATCTCTGAGCCGAAAAGACGAATGATCAAAACTTTCAACAACGAATCTCTTGGTTCTGGCATCGATGAAGAACGCAGCGAAATGCGATGAGCAATGTGAAGTGCAGAATTCAGTGAATCTTCGAATCTTTGAACGCACATTGCGCCCGCCGGTATCCTTGACCAGGTCAGGGTCTCGTTCGTTATCGCCATTAAGCAGACAAACGGGATCACTTCCGCAAACTAAGAACGGCCATGCACCACCGCCCATAAAACACAAAGTCTCGCCAAAACACGGACGAGAGAAAGTCGCCAAGGACAAAGGCTGTGCGCGCCTGTCGCCCTCAGAAACAAATGCAGCACTCCTAACGACTAGCTTGCGTGGCGGGGGCAAAGCACAGCCAGTTCCTTGTCTGAAATGAGCGCCGTCGTGTGGATCGTTGTGCAGCCTCGAAGGAGACACCCCTCGGTCGAGGCGGTTCATGACGGCGGTCGAACACCTGGAATAGTTGCTCGCTACGGCGGGTGCCTAACCTGATGTATCTGGGTTTTGGGGGCGTCCCGAGGCGCCGTCGAAGGAGGGTGTGGTTCTGAAGATCAATGGCCCCTGGCTAAAGTTCCGAAGAGCATCGGGGGTGCCCACTTGCGGCGGACGCTGAATAGCTGAAGCCGCTGGCAGTGGCTTTTTTTTTTTTTTTTTTTTTTTTGGAGTTCCCAGGCGACGCCCGCGCTGGTGAAGTGGCACTCGTGCCCGCCGAAAGAGCCGTGGGAAATACAGCGTGGGAAGTCAGATGGCCCTGGGCGGCCCC
The DNA here is from genome assembly GCF_000002495.2 of Pyricularia oryzae 70-15. NCBI lineage: Eukaryota > Fungi > Ascomycota > Sordariomycetes > Magnaporthales > Pyriculariaceae > Pyricularia > Pyricularia oryzae. Next base: position 1,586,856 of record NC_017844.1, on the reverse strand, counting down.
GACGGCGGTCGAATACCTGGAGCAGCGCTCGCTCACGGCGGGCGCCCCAGTCGGATTCTACGAAAATCAAGAAGGTCGCCAAGGACAAAATTCCTCCCGCTGCCTCGCCGGCACCATTAATCCGTCCTGGCTCCCCTCCAGCCACAGAGACCGCATTTCACGATGGGCCGCGTATGACCGATACGCCAGCATCTTGGCCGAAGAACTCGCCGTCCGTCGCGTGGGTCGTTATGCAAGTGGTGACTACGTCAAAGCAGAGGTCAAGACACTCACACAGAAAAGATACTAAAGCGATATGAATCAATGAAAAAAAAATTACACCGGCCAGAAGTATTCGAGATGTAATTTTCGTTGGTAAAATGGACAAGGGTAAACCGCTGCACATGGCCACAATCAGCCCCGGGGATTACAAGGTAGAAACGCCGGTGTGCCCAACTCTTACTGTTCTTTCAGAGAGCTTGGCAAAATGTGAAATAAAAAATAAAAGCCTGGTATGGCACCTTTGCCCACATTTGAGCATGAATTTTGCTTATTGAGGAGGTGTTGGTCTGTTACCAAAAGCCAAGTGGGATTGATGTGCCCAAAAGCAAGTTATGCTCCTAAATTCAATGGAGGGGCAGAAATTCATTCAAGTTCCACATGGCCTACTCAGATTCAGAACCCAAGCTAGAACTCGATCCAGATACCACTAAATTGATTTCTGGCCGCTGCTTGCTTTTTTTTTTTTTTTCGCTTGGCTGCAACTCGAACCCCAGAAAAAAAGGTCTCGCCGCTACATCCAAAGAAGCCATGGTTGTGATAGATGAGTCTTGGACGCGAGGTAACAACGAGAACGATCACGTGCTCGCAATCACGCTCGCGACAGCGCGTCTCTGGCCCTTGGGTCAAGCAGATTCCACAGGGTTGGACGAAATCGTTGGGGCCTTGTCCAAGCTGTCGACCGATGAGCTTTGCGCGCTGAAGGAGGCTGTCGACAGGAAACTGTTCGTGCCAAAGGAAATTTGAACAGTGGAAGCAGGAAAGCGTTTGCCGACCTTTCACACCGCTGACATATCGCAGGTCCAAAAAGGTCGATTTTCTAACCCTGCTGCCCGAGGACCTATGCATCGCAGTCCTCAAATGGCTTGGCCCGGAGGACTTTTGGCCTTGTCTACAGGTCTCTCGACGGTGGCGTGACTTGTTGCTTGATGCTGACTGCATGAGAATAATCTGCCGTGATCTACGCCCAGGACTGCTGGAAATGGCGGTCGCGCAGGGAGCAAAGGGCGCCAAAGAAGCGACATGTCTCACCATACTCGATGCCCAGAGGCGGTCTTTCAAGGAGGCCACTCTTTACTCCCTTTTCTGGAGCAAAGGGGGCGCCGCCACGATATTCTTCCAGAAGCCGTGGCTCAGCAACAACACGGACGGGCCCAACCAGCGAATGTGTTTATTCCTTGGCGGCAACGGCAAGCTGGGGTCGTGCCCGCGCGACGAGTGGTGGCTACCCGAAGGCCCCGAAATGAACCGCTGCTACTTTGGAGACTCGCTTTACAGCTCCGGGCGCCTCGTGTGCCAGCCATACTGGGATCCCTCGAGTAGTACAGGCCCGCTTGAGTGGTTCCTCGTTGTGGATGACTTTGCAGCCAGGACGCGTCGGATTCTGAGGGTGCCCCAAATCTATGGCGATTTGAGCCAAAGGGTCCGCTTGCTATGCGTAGGCGACTCTCTGGCCGTCGCGCGGGATCTAACTCATCGACGACTGGCTATCTGGAGCCTTTCCGAAAACGACGCTTTCAGCCTGGCTAGGTTACCCCGCCGGATCGACCAGGCCGTCACGGCTGGCGATGTGGTCATCGGGACGTATCGAGTAGGTGACGAGGACGATCAGGACAACAGGAACGAGAATAGTGGTTTAAATGGCATGACAATGTGGCGGTGGACTCGTGACAACGGGGGTCGAGTCGCTGAGTGGGCTCTGGCCGAACCTGCCAACTTTGCAGCCGAGCTGATGGGGCTACGCCTGAATTGCCTGAGACATGCGCACTCGATCTTGATACATCCCGGAGACAAGAGCATCGTCTACCTGTTTGTCGCCTCTCTGCTCCCGGCCAGGCCGACAATTGACGAACCAGACCCAGAGCCGGTGACGATGGCAGTGTTTGAAGTCACTGACAAACAAATCTCTGGGAGATGGAAGATTAAACTGCACGCTTCGTGGCTCGATGAGCAGTCCGACCCTGATAACTTTGGCTTCAAGCCGGCTGACCGGCACGGCTCATACTCTACAGCGACAAGACAACAAGACGGTCCGAAACGCGGAACTGTGTGCCACGAAAAAGTGGTGTTTAACATTTACACAAAGAAACTAACATTGATTGCGTCCGTGGTTCCCTTGCACAGCTCCACAATGTACGGCAAGACATTACTCTGGGAGGGTAAATACATAACCTGGCAAGAGCCGTCAAACAGACGCTACTTCGACCGCGTCTTGCCCTTGGTGGTGACTGCTGCTTTTGCTTCCGAGAAGCTACCTCGCTTGCCTCCCCGTCCGTTGAACTATGTCCCTTATCGAAGGTTCCCGGTTCGTCACGGGTGTGAGGTCTGTAACACGCCGGCAACCCCCGGTGAAGGTGCTTCCGAAGTACAAGAGGCGGGCGTGGACCATGAGGACAAGAGCGTTGGGACAAAGCCTTGCGCCGACTTGGAAAAGCACACCAGTCTGCACCAGGTGCTAATAGATATGACTCCTCGCCTTGTTCTGCCCGAAAACTCCGCCATTCACCCGTGCAACTATCTGGAGCTTTGCACCACCAGCAGGTACTTGACAGAGACATATCACAGCATGGAAGCGTGTCACCTGGACTCGGCAATGTTCTGTGGTGAGGGCCAGGACAGCTTTGACGAATTCCCGATGCCGTTGGGCGGTCTCGGCCGTTATCCGATTGCCATCCGTCGCGCATTGAACCAAGGACATCAACAGCCGTCGCCCGAGATATTGACGCGGTTTCCACTCATGTGGACTGACGGCAGGTACATGGTCCTATTGTCATGGCTGGGGTATATGGTGTGGGAGTTTCGGAGGCCTCGTATGGAGTCCTCAGCATAAAGGCAGACATCAAATTCCAATTTGTCACGCAGCCAGATCATCAAAACATTGCCAATAAAAAGGGGAACATGCGAGACCACGCCATCATTGAGGGTTAGTGGATACAGCAAGGGCTCAACATGAGCATCGCTCAGAGCCTCAAACACTAGGCCATCCTCCGCCCCAGTTGACCACGTTCCAGCCAAACTTTTTGTCACCATCGCCAATGGCACCTCTACGATCGGCGTAGTCTAGAGGAGCACACGGTCCAAAGCGTCAGTAATCTCGTTTCCAATAAACAGCAAAGCTTCATTCCGCCCGCGGGGGGCTGACAGATGCGGAAACGACAGAATAAAATACTCACGATAGTAGAGGATGGTGCCCTTTTTCGGATCAGTCATGATGCCCTGGCCTCCAGGCCCGTAGACGAACCCATGACTCTCCAAGACGGTCGTGCCGCCGCCGTTCCTGCAGTCGACGCCGTTGCGGTCGACAAACGGGCCCCTGAAGTTCTGGCTCCGGCAGACGCGGATCTTGTACTCGGCGCCGGGCGCGGGCAGGTTCTTGTCGAAGCCGCAGCAGACGCCCTCGCTCCAAAAGAGGTAGTACCAGCCCTGGCGCTCAAACATAAAGGGGCCCTCGCTGGCGTGCGTGCCGGCCGGCTGGAACTGCAGGCCCAGCGGCGCCGCACCGCCCGACCCCACCTGCGTCCCGGCGCCGTCGAGCGCCACCTGGTGGATGCCGCCCCAGAAGCTGCCAAAGTTGAGGACGCGCTCGCCCGTGCCGCCGCGCGCCTGGATGTAGTTGGCGTCGATGGCGTTGTACGTGTTCCCGGGCCGCGACTGCAGCCCCGTCGCGCCGCGGTCCGTCCAGCTGTTGAACTCCATGCTGGGCGAGGTCGCGTACCCGACGGCCGAGTTTTGCGAGCCAAAGGTGGATACGCTGTAGTACATGATGTACTGGCTGCCGACTTTGGCTACGTCGGGGGCCCAGAGGTCATCTCTGTTTTTGTGAATTTTTGTTATTTTCTGGGTCAAAAATCATTCGTCCAGGCCACCACTGCAAACGATCAAGGCTCCAAACATACCGGCCGGGGAGGTTGATGCGCGAGCCAGCGGGAATGGCGGCACCCTGGTACGTCCACGGACCCTCCAAGGCCGGAGCCTTCCAGATGCCGATCTTGGACCCCGTGCTGAAGCGAAAGTAGACGCCGTCGTCGCGGCGGACCACTGCCGGGTCGTGGGTCCAGCACTGACCGGAGCAGGCGCCGGGGTTCGCATAGCCGCTGGCCAGATGGGGCAGGGCCAGGACGGCCAGCAGCGAGCACACCAGAGCTTTGAGTTGGAACATGGCTGCGGGTTGCTGGTGGTGTTGCAAGGAGCGACTGGGGAATTGGTCATGGCATGGGGCCTCGCGGTACATTTAAATAGGGCAGCGGCTTGGTTTACCGTTTTTACTTTCGGACATTATCTCACCTACAACCCCTCTCTCCCCACAGACTTTTGCTTTCCCCGTGGGACATGACTCCGACCGAGTTTGTATTTCTTGAGCGATGGGGTCTTGTTCAAAACGTCATTGGAGGTATTTGTTTTTGTTAATAACGAGTTCCGATCGGGATATTTTTTCCGCGTGTTCCTGACAAGTTTGGTATCGGTTCGGATTGGTGGAAAACCCTGCCGTTGACGATCCAAACTGCAACCACGGTTGAGTGAGTTCTCCGCAGATCCATAATCCAATCTCTGATGGTACTCACAAGCAAAGATGAAAAGAAAAGAAGACCTGGTGCTATAGTACGGCTGTTAACTTCAACGGTGCTGCGCTTTACAGCATGGATCTAGGTCAAGCTGCACGTTTTGGGTCTTCTTTGGTCTCGAGGTGGTAAGTACCCACCTGATATACTATATTCGAGGCCGTTTGCTGTGCACACTAGGGGATACCTTGGACCTTGGTCTCCATCATGTCGGCACTTTCCTCTGGGCCGTCCCTCACTATTGGCTCGCTTGGATTCCGGTCTTTTTCTCCGCACATCCGTATCACGGGAAAAGGCGTCAGCGATTGCTTGCCGCTTTCGCGTCTATTGCCGTAACAAGCTGACTGGGCCCGGAGCGGAGGGGTATTTAACGGCTCAACTGCCAGGAGCGTCACATCGCGTCTCCTTTTTCTTTGTTATGTATCATTCATTAGCATTGTCGTACGCGCGGTGTAAGAATGCCACCGTCGGCCGGAAGCTCTGCTCAAGGCAGGCCATTTACTTGTTTGGTTAATATTTGCCTTCACGGCGGCTTGGTATGAAGCGATGCCATTAATTCTCTGCATCACGGTCGATAAATAGTCCATCATGCAATATGGTACGACGCAAAAATAGTGGAATTGACACTCTTTGCCAACCTGCTAAGTTGTCTATTCCATAACATCAACAATGAAATGATAATATCTATGTTAATCCTCCAGCATCCATCTCCTGAGTGGGCCTCTTGTAATTCCTAATAAAGCATCTCCCTCGATCCCAATTCAACAACCACAACAAGCTCGCCCCTGAAAAGCCCCGCAACCCTGCGGATCTTCCTGGGATCGTTGTCAACGTTGCAGGTCACGATGACCGGCTTACCGAAGGTGAAGGTCTTATTCTTCTTTCCGCGCCTGCCTTTCACCTCGAAAGACTCCCGACAGCTCAAAAGCTCTGCCCAGGGGCCAGAGGGAACCCATTTCATGTCGTTCATGACCAAGTGAGTGCTGCCGTCGGCAAAGGCGTCAGGTTCCCACTTGCGATTCATCTCCACGGGCCTCCCAAAGCTCTTTGCCCACTGGGTTTTGCCCGCCCCAGGAGATCCAACGAGCAGCAGCACCGATGGGCCTCCTTCATTCGCGACAACATTGTTCTTCCACTGCTCGAGCGCCCGGGGGAGTTTCCAGGGCTTCTGCCGATAGCCCGGGTTATACTCCTTGGCCTGCCGACGCTTCTTCATCAGCTGCCTTTGCATCGGCTTGTAATTCTCAACGAAGTACCTGGGTAGATGTTGCACTGCATATGCCTCAGCCTCATCGCGATTACCTATCGCGCGAAAAGTCCTCAGCCCCTCCGCCTGGTTGCGAGGGCGTGGATGCACGGCTGCGACCTGCTCGCTCGTTCTATCCAAGACCACGGAATCGGTCCTCTCGACTACGTTACCGCTAGTCCGGCCAGCATTGCCCCCTGCAACATTCGTTTCCATGATGCCTGCTACAAATGACTTCTGGAAAGTGATTTAGCCTGATGATCCCAAGAACAAGGCCATTGACTGTCGCTGGGTGTGTCGGAGGAGAAAGAAAGGAAAGAGAGAAACAAAAAGGTACTGGACATGGCGGGGGCCCTCGGCCTTTTTGAAGGCAGGCAAGCAAGCGACTCACAGTCCTGCTTATGGTGTGGCAAGATTCTTTTTCTTTCTCTCTTCTTCCATTCGATGCCACCGGCGAGCTACTCTCATTTCCATTGGCTAACATGGCTTTCCGAATTCCCTTGGGTTCCGAGGTAGGTAAGCAACAAAGCATGCCAAGACGACCTGTACCAGCCGCGGGATTTGGTATGAGAAATAGCATAAAAATTCTCACAAATGTTCAAAACGTGAGGCAGAACCTGTACTGGTACAAGCTGTTGCAAGAAATGGTTTGGCAAGAGGTTGCAATTGTACATTTCATACAACCAAGATGCACAAATCCCTGTTGATCGACTTTACCGCTCCGCTATGATACTTTACTAGACTAGACTAATAGGATTCCCCTCAAGCGCATACGAGCATATGTCCGTGATCTGCCGGTAATTCCGTGCCTAGTGATGCACAGATATCTGGTGATCGACCGGGCAGAATGAGGCCTCTTGTCCAGCTTTCCCAACAAAACATCCAGTCAAAAGAACAGAGATTTAACAGCTTTTTCCTAGTCTTATTTCTCCTCCCAACTGTAGTATGTCGGCAATATTGGCCCTTCCTCCACGATAGGACTTTCCTTAGCTTGGTCGGCAGTTTCTTAGTGCCTTTCCTGTCTCGGATTGGCCCGCTTAATTGCCGTGCCTTCATTTACCTACGATTATCCACTCCCTTGGGCTTACTACCAATTGGCATTTTAATTCTAGTCTCTTTTACTCAGCACCTGCATAGCCATATGCCGGGTCCACGGCTGATTCCGTAAAGGTAGGGCGGAGAAATCGTTCAGGGTCCCGAACTAACACAGCGTTACATTCTATATCCGCCTCCCCGCCGACCAGACCATGGAAGACGATAACGATGAAATGTAGTTGAGATGTGCTCGTGTTTCCTCCTGAGGTCTAATATTGGCTTGCTACTAGAATTTGTCTAGATCGATGCAGAATTATGATGGCGGGCTAGAAACCTGAGCAAGCACCCACCGCACATGTATTGAAGCCAAGAAATAAAAGGAAAGGAAAATAAGACGGTCAGACATGTTCTCCGTGATGGTAATACAGTAGACATGTTTTCGACCCTACATTCCCCGCTCTTACGTTCACTCGAGAGTCCCAGCAGAAGAAACAAAACACATCACATCATCGACTTCCTGACATCTGCAGAGCTGACACGTCCGTATAAATGGCATAACCCGATAGGCTCGTATTGGACAAGATCTGCAACTCGGCAGTAAAAGAGGTAATTAAAAGGGCTAAGATGATGGGGACCTGGATTTCACCTACTAGCATGATCGGCAGGGCGCTGCCGATAGTATATTGTGCTAGAAACAACACCGTTGCCGCCACCGCTTTGGCTGAACCGGCCCAAGTAAACAGCCGACTTACGGGGCGGGGTAAACTTGGCATCCAGCTCCAGGCGCCATGGGAAACATCTACTAAACACGCGGGTTTGGGTCCGAATAAGCATGCGAGGAGCCGAAAACATCGATCTGGAGCTACTTGGCAGGGGGAAAACACGGGCCAGCCAGTTTGATGGCCTACCTATAAGAGAGTAGCGACTGCCGGCTGCAGCAGACCCATCCACTGAGGCTCTTGAGTGCAAGTCACATCTCCAACGGACTATGCATTGGTACCATCTACTTTCGCTGGTCGCCGCCGCCACGGCGTCGGCGTCGGCCTGTGACGCGGTCGAGAACGAGTATGACTACATTGTGGTAGGGTCCGGCCCCGGCGGAGGTCCGTTGGCGGCGAACCTCGCGCGGGCGGGCTACTCGACGCTGCTGCTCGAGGCGGGCGACGACCAGCACGCCAACCCCAACATCTCCATCGTCACAAACTTCGAACTGGCGGGCAACGACCCCTCGACGCGCTGGGACTTTTTCGTCAGGCACTCGGACGACCCGGCCCAGGCCCTCAAGTACAAGCGGCTGACGTGGCGCAACCCCGACGGCTCCTTTTACGTCGGCCTCGACCCGCCAGAGGGCGCCGAGCAGCTCGGCATATACTACCCGCGCGCGGGGACGCTGGGCGGCTGCTCGCAACACAACGCGGGCATCGTGTTTTTGCCGTACGACGACGACTGGAATCTGGTGGCGAACCTGACTGGCGATGCGTCGTGGGAGGCGCCCAAGATGAGAAGGCTCTTTGAGCGTCTGGAGAACAACCGCTTCCTCCCCAGGGGTACGCCCGGGCATGGGTTCGACGGGTGGTTGGACACCATCAACACCCCGGGCGACTTTGCCGACGGGGACAATGACGGCAGGCAGGTTGCTCTGGCCTTTGCAAACAGCCTCAACATCTCGACGGCCAACCTATCGGAGGCCCTGGCGCGCGACATCAACGGGATTGAGCCTGATCGCGACCAAGAACTCGGTTTCTATTCGTTCGTGTGGCACGCGGACGAGTTTATGAACCGAAGCAGCCCAAACAGCTACGTGCGGGCCACGCTCGAGGACGCCGAGGAGTTCCCACTGACGCTCAAGCTCGAGAGCCTCGTCACCAAGATCCTGTTCGACGAGGAAGCCGACACGCCTACCGCAGTTGGCGTCGAAGTCCTCGAGGGGCGGCACATGTACTCGGCCGATCCCAACTACAACAAAGACGTCAAGGGCAAAGTCATTCAGTACCGCGCCAAGAAGGAGGTCATCATCTCGGGCGGCACCTTCAACAGCCCGCAGATCCTCAAGCTGTCAGGCATCGGCCCGGCCGAGGAGCTGAGCAAGTTCGGCATCCCACTGGTCAAGGACCTCCCCGGCGTGGGCGAGAACATGGCCGACAACTACGAGGCCGGTGTGATGTCGCTCAAGCAGGGCGAGCCGCTGAACGCGGGCGGGTGGCAGACGCTGCTGCTCCGGACGCCGTCGGCCGTCGACGAGCGGCGCAACATCTTTGCGTGGTGCGGCGGCTTCTCGTTCGAAGGGTTCTGGCCGGGCTTCCCCGAGGACTACGGCCCACAGCAGTACGAGTGCGCGCTGGTGCACATGAACCCCAAGTCGCAGGCGGGCTACGTGCGTCTGCGGTCTGCGGACCCGCAGGACGTGCCCGAAATCAACACCAACTTTTTCGCGCAGGGCCGCGACCAGGACCTGACCGAGATGCTCGACGCCATCGAGTTCCTGCGCGACGGCGTGCACGAGAACACGGGCCCGTGGGAGGAGCTGCACCCCTGCCCCGGCGTCAACAGCACCTGCTCAGACGAGGTGCAGAAGGAGTACATCCACGACCAGGTCTACAGCCACCACGCGACGTCGACGTGCAGGATCGGGGCCGACGACGATCCCATGGCGGTGCTGGATTCCAAGTTTCGCGTCAGGGGCGTCAATAACCTGAGGGTCGTCGATGCGTCTTCATTCCCCGTGGTGCCGGGTGCGTTTCCGGTGGTGCCCACCATGATGCTGGCGGAGAAGGCATCGGACGATATCCTTGGCGATGCTGAAGGTGCTGCCGAGGTGTAAGGAGTGTGTGTCTTTGGTGACTTGGTTTCAGTACTGTAAAAGTTTCGTGCCAAGATAAGATGCTTTGTTTGGTGGTATATTTTGCCGGGCACAAATCTGAAATGGCCAAACATCAAAAGAAGGCGAAATAATCAGGACAAAAAGATAAACGTCAAGAAACCAGACAAAGTGCTAAAATATACGTAATTATAGCCATCTCTTCATCCTTGGGTATTGGCATTAGTCTGGTGATGCTTGGCATCTCGTCGTGCCAATTGCTTCCAAGCTCAAGGTAGCAGCACAATCCGTTGCATGTGTTTACCAGGCAAAGATTGCGTCGCTCGGCAACTTCGGAACTTTTCGACAAGGAGAGGCCTGGGCGTTGACACGGGTGGAGCATGTCGTGGGTCCCATGGCAAGTACCTCCAATACTGACTTGCAGGGTAGAGGCACTTCTGGTGGCCCGCTCACCCGAGTCCACCCGATTCTGCCAGCCGGCCAGTAACAAGCAGTCCAACGCAATTTATGCGGGTTCCGACTAGCGGCTGGCTAATCCCAGGGAAAAAAGCCTCACGGTCAATTCAAGGCTGCGACCGAGAGTGGCTGGGCATGACTTAATTTTTTTTTTTTTCCTCAAGAACAATTTTCTCCGTCTCACAACTCATCATCACCACCAACCATACCAACCAAACCAAGTCGTCTCAGTTGTTGCAGACGATAACACCCATCTCCACTCAATCATAGATCTTCTGCGATCTTGTTAATACCCTTTTTATTTTCTTACGCTCTAAATTCACATCACAATGGCTGCTATCAAGAAGGAGGCGCCCGTCGCCAGCCCGACCGGCCTGTCCCTCTACTCAAAGTTCGCCCTTTCCGGTGCCGTCTGCTGTTCAGTCACCCACGGCATGGTCACACCTCTTGATGTGTACGTTTAGTTGGAATCCCGAGCTTGATGCTTGCAGTCGTCTATTTCGATCCTGCAGCTATCCCCAAGCTCCCCCCAAATCTCCCGTAACCCGGCATAAACCGAAAGCTGACAGGACACCCTGGCAATCAACAACAGCGTCAAGACCCGTATCCAGCTCGACCCCCAAACCTACAACCGCGGCATGATCGGTGGCTTCAGGCAGGTTATCCAAAACGAGGGTGCCGGCGCGCTCCTGACTGGTCTCGGTCCCACCGTCGCCGGTTACTTCCTGCAGGGTGCCTTCAAGTTCGGCGGTTACGAGTTCTTCAAGGCCCAGAGCATCAACACCCTGGGTCTCGAGACCGCCAGCAAGTACCGCACCAGCGTCTACCTGGCCTCTGCCGCCGCCGCCGAGTTCTTCGCCGACATCGCCCTCTGCCCTCTTGAGGCCACCCGTATCCGTCTCGTCTCGGACCCCTCGTACGCCAACGGCCTGATTGGTGGTTTCACCAAGATGCTTCGCACCGAGGGTGTTGGTGCTTTCTACGCCGGTTTCGGCCCCATCCTGTTCAAGCAGTAAGTTTGATGCCGTTTTGCGATTTTGCTAGTCTGGGCTCTGCCTCCTTGTCTAGTCTACATCTTGCGGCGCAACATGTCCTAACTCTCTTCCTCAGGGTCCCCTACACCATGACCAAGTTCGTCGTCTACGAGAAGGTCGCCGAGGCCATCTTCCGCGTCTACCCCAAGGAGTCCCTCTCCGACGGCATGCAGACCGTTGTCAACTTGGGCTCTGGTCTCATGGCCGGTTTCGCCGCCGCCATCGTCTCGCAGCCCGCCGACACCATGCTGAGCAAGATCAACAAGACCAAGGGTCTGCCCGGTGAGGGAACCACCTCCCGCCTGATCAAGATCGCCAAGGAGCTCGGCCTCCGTGGCTCTTTCGGTGGTATCGGTGCCCGTCTCTTCATGGTTGGTACCCTGACCGCCGGTCAGTTCGCCATCTACGGTGACCTGAAGAAGGCTCTTGGCGCCACTGGTGGTGTTGAGATTGCCAAATAAGCGCGAGCTGTATGGTAAGAGGAGCGTGGGGGATAGGGGACGTAAAGATAGAAGGGGAAAGGGTTTGTGTCGGCCCGGATAGACCTGGCCGAACTTATACCTCCCCCTACTTGAATTTTTGTTGTAATCTTTTTTTTTTCACCCTGGGAAAATGCATCTAGAAATGTCTGTTCTTTTTCAGCCTCACTACCCATTTTAATTCTTGTTTTTTTACGTTTTCATTTTGTCTCTGGGCGGGGATAAGTCTTGGTCGGCAACAGTTTCTTTTCTCCGTTTTAGAGCGACAACAAAAAAGGGAGAAGGGAGGTCCTGTTTCCGATAGATGATTACAGAACAGGGAAAACGAATCAAACATCGACAAGGAAGACACAGGGAAATAGAAAAAGCATGGACTCTGGATGGGTGTTAGTGGGTTTTTGTGTATAACAATGACGATTTCCAAGCTTGCCGGTTTTGGATGTTTTTGCATGTGATGACTATTGCTTTTCTATCTGTATCGTTGGATCCAAGTTTCTGGCGGAGCATGGGCTACATACATGTCTTTTGCGGCTGAGCTATGGTTCGTTCTCGGTGACTATCTGCCTCTGGGGCAAAGTCTGAGGATGCACGATGCTGCATGCAGACTCCAAGAGCCTGAGTCTGTTGAGCTACTCTCTAGGCCAGACAGTGAGAGTGGTCCGAAGAAATCTCAGAACCACGATTTACCAAACCAAAAGAAAGGTAAACACCTCTCCAAGGTGCGCACAACTACCCTGAACTCCTGAAAAATAGTGATGGGCCATACCACCGTCTGAACGGGGGACGCATAATTGTCTCGAAGCATTCATTCTACCCCCAAGAGTGCCAGCTAGCTTTCTACAAGTACGATCTGGGCATCAAACTTGTGGAAAAAGTGACACGCTCATAAAAGATGGTCTCCCGTGCGAGGTGGGAAATGTGATGATGGTTCAGTACCACCCAACCACACACCCCACGCACGCGCACAGTTTTGAGCTAGCCGCTGCTCCATACATAAGCTCTGCAGGATGGTCGTCCGATATCCACCGCGTTTCTATGGGGTTGTGGCGCAGTGGTAGCGCATATGCTTTGCATCGAGTCGGACATGGCCCGGGACACGTTTCCGGGTCTCCAGGACGGCTCGGCAACGTGCAGGCTGCATGGGGTCGTCGGTTCGAACCCGGCCAACTCCAAATAGACGCTTAATGCGCAGTGAAGCTATCGCGAAGCTCGCTGGTGCATAATCTTTTCCTTTTTTTTCTTTTTTTTGCTGTATGTACTGTAAGTAGCTAGCGGTGCCTGCAGCTTTCTGTGCCCTCGATCATAGGTTCGCAAGGCTTGGGGCCCAAGGCAGGGTACTGTTGTACTTGCAATAGAGATTAGAATTTATACATCAGGTCGGAATATCTGGGAATAAGTCTCCGAGTGCGATATGGGAGGCTTGTGGTCACGTGACCGGCTTATCTAAATGTCTATACATGCGAGGGACTTGGACCTAGTTTGCGTATCGTACGTACTGCATGTAACTTGGCTCTCACTTTTCTCTCCTAATTCAGCGGAGCGAAGGAGTGTGTGGTGAGCGAAGCCAGCCCAAGCACTACAACCGTATGAATTTTTATATCTGTGTTCAACTGGAGAGTATATCGGTTCCCCATGGGCCAACTTATGTAACCTAATCGGACATTAGGGCCGATCCAAACACGTGAAATGAAGTTGTTCGGAAGGAGCGAGTTTTTTATACTGGGTAAGTAAGGTAGGTAGATAGGTGCTCGCCACTTTCACAGTCTGGAGGAAGATTTAGGTTTGGCTGCAAAATAAGCTACAAACGTCCAGTTTTAGCTCCAATTAACCGTCTGCCATAGCCTTCAAGTACAGTACTTGGGGCCTGTGCGTTGTGGGCCTCAGAGATAGAAGGGCTAATGAAGGGTCTTATTGCCAATTATGGCAGGGTCAGATGCGGGAACGAGATGGTTTAAGCAACCGTTGAAAAGGTCAACCAAAGTCGCCCACGAAAGCGAACTGACGGGCTATCGGTGCATTAATATTTGAACAAAACCTCATCTAATTGGTATTCTGTTCACAGGAAAAGCTGCTTCACCCGATCATTATCTTACACCGGCTCCGCCATCTCCTCACCATTTGCCTTTTCCCTCTCCTTCTCTTGCTCCTGCCCCCCTGGCTGTCGCATTGGTGTCGCGTCCAGCCAGAAAATATCTGGTTGCTGGCTGCCCTGACGAGGCTCGCCTGGCTCCTCACGGTATAACTCTGTCGGCGTCTTGCGGGGCAACAGAAGCGAAGCGATGAACATGACACAGGCGTCCAGAGACCTGTCAGTCCTCACAGCATGCAAAGCCTCCTGTTGTTCATGATCCATGCGCTCATTGTTCCGCATGACGTCGTAGTCCATCTCGAGGTACATGTCGCGCAGCTCGGTGAAGCGCTCCTTCTGGCGCGTTGCCATCCTCTGCCGGCTGTTCATCACAAATGGAACAGTCCCTAGTACCCAGGCGCCTGCAAATCGCAATCCTTGATCACGCAGCTCTCCCCTCATCAAGGTAGCTGTCCCTCAACTAGGGCTGGACGACGAGGAAAATGGTTTTGCTCGACTGGTTTTCTTGCCTTTTCTGACCCAGACAAGTTTGCACTGGCACCCGAAGGGCTCTCACAGGGCAAAAGCCCGACGCTGGCTAGCGAATGAATGGGCTGGTTGAGCTTGGGACTGAGAACAAAAGGCTGAAGGACTTTCGGCTGTCTTTCGCTTTGGTGACTTGGGCCTAGTGAGAGGACAAGGTACGCCAACATTCAGACAGGATCCTACAGCCGCCCATCTCTCCCATCGCTTACTCGACAAGGATCATAAGAGTTGCTGAACGAGACTGATGCTCAAAGTCAAGAAACCTGGGCTCTCACTCAACTTTCCGGTTGATACAAACACATCATGCATGACGAGTCAATCACAAGTGCAGCGGTCATCTCGAGTCGATAAAGAAAGGTAACGGAGTAAGAATTACATTAACATATTAAACTAAAATAGAGTCATCGCTGTTGCTTGTGGTTTGTACATGGGCAAATGCACGCTTTTTTTTTGGTTTGTTTTGGCTTTTTGTTTGTTTCTCCAACTTTTCCCGCCAGTTTCACCGCCATTCATTACGAAAAGGAAAAAATTTACACAAGGAAACTTTTGTTGAATCAATGAAACTTTATTTGATTGCTTAAGCACCCCAGATACCAGCAGTGCGCTTAGCCTCGGCCTCACCGAGCTCGATCTGCACCGTCTTGGCGACGCTGGGCGTGCCGTTGGGCGCAATGGCAAACAGGTACCAGTGGCCGGGGATCATGACGCCGGTGTCGGCGGGGGTGCGGACGGTGAACTTGCCGTCGGCGCCGACGGAGAAGTCCTCGAGCGGCACGCGGCGCTGGTCGGTGTTGACCGAGTGGGTGACGGAGCCCATGCGCACCAGCGAGAACTTGTAGTTGGCGGCGGCGGCGCCCTGGATGCCGGTGACGGCAAAGGTGAGCGAGTCGCCGGCGCGGATGGAGGTCTTGTCCAGGTCGCCGATCACGGGGCGGGCGGCGGCGGTGCCGTCGGCGTTGAACAGGTAGGGGGGCGACAGGATCTCGCCGTCGGCGTGGTCGACCGACTTGTTGCACTTGGCGGTCGAGCCCTTGATGGTGGCGACGTAGCAGAGACCGCCGCCGCCGACGAAGACGGTGGCGTCGGGCAACAGGATGGAGACGGAGTGGTAGTTGCGGGGCTTCTGGGCGGCGGCCAGCTGGGTCCAGGCCTTGGTGGCCGGGTCGAACATCTCGGCGACGAAGACGGCGTTGGCGTCGCTGAAGACGATGGAGCGCTTCATGCCTCCGGTGACGATGACCTTGCCGTCGGGCAGGACGACGGCGTTGGCGAAGCCGCGCTGGAAGGCCATGTCGGTGACGCGCTCGACGACGGCGGGGCTGCCGGGCTCGCCGATGGTGGTGATGTGGGCGCGGTTGTTGGCGTCGCTGTCGGTGTAGTCGGGCGAGCCGCCGGCGCTCAGGATCTTGCCGCGCAGGGCGTCGTACATGACAAAGATGCCGCACATGGCGTTGGCGTCGTCGCGGGTGCCGGCGTTGACCACGGCGCCGTAGCCCTTGGTGCCGTACCAGTGCTGCGTCGCCGAGGGGCCGGCCTGGAACACGGACCCGTTGCGCCAGGCAAAGAGCCAGGCGTGGTTGTCCTCGCGCCAGATGCCCTCGTGGTCCTTGGTCAGCATGGGCTTGACGTCGGCGCCCTTGAGCACCTCCCACTTGTTGGCGCTGGGGTCGTAGATCTCGCCCTCCTTGCCGCGCCGCTCACCCGAGTAGGCGCCGCCGATGGTGAACACCTCGCCGTTGGACAGCGTGCACGCCGACTGGTAGCCACGCGCGATCTGCAGGTTGGCCTCGCGCGTGAAGGCGTCCGTGTTGGGGTCGTAGACCGAGACGGCGTCGGCGTCGGATCCGCCCTGGATCAGGATGCGACCGTCGGCCAGCTGGCTGATGCCGGGGCAGAACATGTCGTGGTGCGTGTTGGCGATCTCGCGGTGCGTCGACTGGTGCGAGGCCAGGTCGAGCGAGCCGAACTGCGTCAGGCCCGACGCGCCACCAAAGGCGTCCACGCCCCACGACGAGAAGAACATGAGCCGTCCAGGGGTCGGGAAGGTCGGCACGACGTAGGCGGCCACGGGGATCAGAGGCAGGGTGATGACGTCGGACCAGACACCCTTCTTGGCGTCGCCGACGACCACGGTCTCGTTGGCGGGCTTGGGAGTCTGGCCATCCTTGGGCGGCTGGCCCGAGGGAGGCGGCGGGTAGGTGCCGTCGGGCAGGAGCTTGGTGATGGCGTCAAAGTCGGCATCGACGGCCCAGATCATGTCCGAGGCCTCGTCGTTGTTCTTGATGTGGCAGACCGAGTTCTTCTTGTCGTACACGGCGCGGACACACTTGTCGTTGTCGTTGCACAGTCCCACGCACGCCCTGGTGCCGCAGACGCCCTCGACCATCTGGAGCGACTTGCCTCCGTACTGGAAGTTGGTTCCGTCGCAGATGGCCAGGCTCACGTTTTGCGGCGTCTGCCAGATCGTCTCCTGGGTTGTGCAGTTTGTGAGGCTCGGGGGGAGCGTCGTGGTGGCTTGCGCCGAGGTGAGGTGGCTGCCGAGGAGAGCAGCTCCAAGGCTCACGGCCCTCAAGGATGTGAGAGACATTTTTGTGAAATATGTTGTTCTGGTTACCAAAAAAAAGAAAAGAATGTAAAAAAGGCGAAGAGATGGCAGAAAGGAAACAATATAAAAAAGTTTTTGTTTAATTCAGCCTCTGGCCTTTTTGGTGACTTGGAATCAGAAAAGAACGGTCTGGTCTGGTGTTTCGACTTGTCGTCAACGAGGGTATTACACTGCAAGTGATAGAACGGGAATGATAAAAATTCCCAAAGCGAATGTCGGCGAGTTGGCGGGTTAGCTTCCTCAAGGGGCAGTGTATACAAAAAGAGAGTCGGCCAAACAAATGGTGAGCCCTGGGGAAGGAAAGAGAGGCAGAAGGTGGGTGAATCGATTCAGAGGTGCAGATGTACGTGATCATATAAACCGATCAACGAAACGGGTCCTCGTTCCTCCCCCCATCCCAGTCGTCGATCTATTTTCCCGTACCACACGTACAACAAAAAAAAACAGCTTAGTTTAGCTCGATCCAGTATGGCGCTTAATCCTCAGTCTCCATTGTACCCTCGTCTGGCCGGCGCGTGGCCTGAGCCTACTGATGGGCATGGGATGTGATGGTTGTGGATGTGCATGTGGCCCCCCCATGGCGAGTGGGTTTCCCTCTCCAGGGGTGAACCAACGAGAAGCTTGTGAGAAGGGGCAGGCAAGAGCCGCAGGTTTCAGGGCTGGCCGTAGACCTTGCTGACTGTTGCTTGCTGTTGCTCGCTGTTGCTACGAAGAACGGGGGTGCAGTGGGTGGGGCTGCAACAGCACAGGGGTAGGAAGGTGAGTGGATACTCCCATATTAGCTAACGGTAAAGGGTCTTTCACTCACCCAATTTGACTCGCGCTTTATCGGCAGAGTCCCGAGCGCGACACCGAAATGGGTATAGGTGTTTTCTTTTTACCTCGTGGATAGGTATCCGTCCTTGCCGGGGCTTTTTTGGTTTTGGGTTTTTTTTGGTTTTTGGTTTGGCGATGGCGTGTTTTTTGCCTATTTCACCAGAGTATTTTGGTTCCGAAACCCAGAGTCACGTTGAGGAATCGGGGCCGTTACTTTGCCGAGGACACACAAAAATAGCCAGCTCATGTAAGGAGAGGTAAAAAATAGAGTGCCTAGGCATGCACTTGTCAGCCTGGTTGAAGATGCCCCTTTGGCCCCCAAAGCGCCCAGCAAATAAAGCAATTGTGTAATTAATCAACAATCCGGAAACAAACAAGCCACTGCCGCCCACAAGCCGCGAAGTCCCCGGCTCCCACGGGCCTTCTACTCTGGCCAGACTCGCCGTCGCCAAGTCCACAATCTTTCAGAGTATCGTAACAGTAAAAACTCAATTTGGGTGCTTGGCCTCAGAGCGAAAGGGGCTTTCGCGGCCTCTCCAGTCTTGACCGGATCCACAATTGATCCAACGGTGGGTGGGGATTTGTGATGCGCACGGGCCTGGGATGTTCCTGGTTACATCAGATACCTTTTTTGGGCTTGGTTTCGTTTCCTTTGACTGGTAACACCTGAATCTTTTTTGGGGCCTGCAGATGTGTCGAATAGATTACAGCATGAACTTGGTGGGAGCCGCAATCGCGATCCCGAGTAGCATCGTGAGAAGAAAGACAAAAAAAAACCACCTCGTGTTTTGAGGAACATATCTTGTCTTGATTATTTGAGGATGGAGTATAACAATTGCTAAACATTCCCTACCTCGGGCTAGCTGGGGGTTTTGCTAGGTCCAGCATCAAAGAAAACAAGGGATCATGGACTGTGCCTGGGAGCGAGATACAGTCCCACCAATAATCCATTCGCTACCGAGGTTGCCAATCCTACTATACGCAGTAACACTGTTACTGCACACAACGTACGCACGACACCTCAATACCATTTTCTCCAGTCGCCACAAAAATGGGCGCATGCACTCCGGGGGTTTTCCATTTTGTGCAGGCATTCTCTTAGCTTTCCCGCGGCACGATGGCATCTCGGCACGATGGCATCTCGGCACGCTGATGAAAAAAAAAAAAAAAAATTGGCCACGGCCACCACGGTGAGTGTGAGCCCACCCAAACCCCCCGAACACCGACCCGGGCCTGCATTATCAGTCGTGTGCGTATCTCGCTCCCAGGCAAGCCAGGTTCCCACATTGGTCTAGTGGTGTTACATCGCCAGGATAGGAGACTTCTTCGTCTTTCCCTGTGTGGATTGGTTATTTTTTTTTTTTCCTACTCGGCGATACCAAGCTTCACGCCTGTTGCGTTATCTGCTGGAGACCTGACTATTGGGGACGGGGGCGGAATGAGAGGAAATACCGTAAATGGATTCCGTTGATTTCGATTCGAGTTCAATACTAATCAATGCGTTCCAGGATGGGAACCGTGGTCGATCGGAAGCACGCGGGCGGAGATTTACGTCCTGCTAAAACCCGAATTCACGGCTTTGCAAAGCCGATGACAGTGACTACCGTGATCTTTTTTTTCTTTTTTCGCCCCTCGTGTCCTCCCTCTCTTCTCTCCTGCAACTCTCTCCCCAGTCCTCGTTTCGATCCAGTATCAACAACTATGCTTACAGCTTGTATCAGAAGAACAATTCTCATCCCAACTTGGCAAACTTTTGTCACACGTGGAGTTTTGAGGTTTAAAACTTTATGCCAACTGACAGCTATACAGGGTCCATCCCCAACGATATACCGGTTGACAACTGTTTGCTCTCGTTGCAACATTGAAACCCGGTGTTGACGATTTGTCCCACACCGATGTGGTTGAAAATCAAGGTTACGAGCCAAATGTCATGTCATCGGCATCAAAGCGTCCCCGTAACCCGTTTGGCCGAACCACCAAGTCACTGAAGCATCTACTCTCCAGCAACATATCTCCTCATCTTTTTTTTTTTTTTTTTTTTTTTTTTTGCTACAGTGAATCTATATCACCAAGCTTGGTTGACATCCAAGACCTGCGAAACTCAAGCAAACAGTGGGATCGATCCGTTCCTCAACTGCACGAGGTTTTTTTAGTATTGTTTATTTTTATTACAAAACAGTGGTATGTAGATCCACCTAAATACAGCAACTGTTGTGTACGAGGTAATATTAATACCTCGCGCAACGGGGGCATAACAAACATCATGCTACATATAGCCCTTCCTTCTGTGTTTTTCCATCGGTAGTTGTAAACTGCAGTGTGTTGGCAGATCCCCCATGAGTCGTGCACAATTTTGGGACGATCGTTCTCACGTCTTCTCCGCATCGCACGGCCCGCCAGGGTTTTTTTTTTGCTGGGCTTGCTGGCTGGACCGAGTCGGACGCGCTCCTGTATTTCTCCACTGTTGTGGCTGTTCCCTTTACCCTAGGGGTTATTTGTGGATCGGGACAGGATCTGACTTGGCAAAATGTTCATGCTATCCGTGTCGAGACTGTTGGGCACCATGACGGAGAAAAAAGAGAAAAAGAAAAAGAAAAGAGAATAAAAATGGGATGGCATAAATTCCCGAAATTCAGATCGACATTGTTAAGCTATGCAGACTGCAGACTCGACTGTATGTGGTGCAATTCTGATACTATTCAAGGTTGCGCCTGCGAGAGACGCCGCCGTCGAGAACTCGAAGTCCGATCCGGCGATTCATACCCACGAAAAAGCTGTCGACGATCGTCATGAGGTTGGGATTCTTGGGAACAGGTACTTGCGACGCACGAAAAAACCCAAGACCACAACAGCAAAGATCGCCGGCGGGCGCCCAAGTGGTCCGGATCCCCTATGAGCCGACGCGACAGAGCCTCCCGTTTTGCGTAAGCGTCCCATCCTCCGTCCTCACCTCCCACCCCTCGCTCCCCACCGCCGTCGGCGCCCAAAACACATCCCACGGGTCCAGCGCCGCCTTGACCCGCAGCAGGCGGGCGTAGCTGCCCAGCCCGTAAAAGTTATCCTGCCAGCCGGGCTCCAGCGAGTCCCCCTCGTTGATGTACGCGCCTCCGCCGGGCGTCGCGGCCCGTATGGCGGCCGAGTAGCGCAGCACCCGCTCGTTGGCCGCGCGCCACGCCTCGGGCGACAGGTCCGCCAGCGCCGTGTCGTCCTGCATCGAGGCGTGCATCGCCGCCGCGCGCCAGCCGGGACTGACCGAGTCGGCCGCGTCCCCGTCCAGCGGCCGCGCCGCCATCAGCAGCCCGTGGAACGTGTAGCCGCCGTCCTCCACGCTGCTCCGCACCGCCGCCATGGCCGCCGCGAAGCCCTCGTCGCTGGCCCACAGCGCCCGCGGCCACAGCCTCGACGAGTAGCGCGCGTTGCCCAGCGACGCGCCCGTGCCGCCCCGTCTGGTCGCGTACGGGCTCGACGCTGCCGGGAGGCGGTTCGCGATGTTCACTCCCGCCGACTGTAGATTTGCGTATAGCGGTGCGAGGAGGTTAAACACCTCCCGGGGCGACTTGTTGGGGAATGTAAGTCCCGTATCGAAGCTGAAGCTGCCGTTGCTGCGGTTGCGGATGTAGCCAAAGTCGACGCCGCCGGCATCCCCGACCGCGATGCCGAAGCGGTAGTACGCCGAGACACCGCGCCAAAACGTTTCCCTATTCACCACGGGGCTGGGACTGTTTCCGGGGTCGTAGCTGGGCCCCGTCAGCCACTGCAGCGACACCCTAACCAGCGATAGTGGTTCGTACGCACGCACCACGGCCGAGGTGACTACCCCAAAGGCCGGGCCGACGCCGCTGCCGCGGAGCGCCCAAAAGAGGTCGGCGTTGTGCGTCGCGTCGGCCGTAACGAAGCGCCCGTCGGCGGTGACGACGTTGAGCGATAGGGGCTGGTCGGCGCCAAGCCCCAGCGTCGACGTGACGTGGCCGTGGCCGCCGCCGAGCATCCAGCCGCCGACGGCGCCGACGGTCGCCCATCCCGGGGCTGCGAGGGAGATGCGGTGGTCCACCATGATGTCGGACAGCTCCCAGGCCTCAAGGCCGGCGCCCAGATGGACCGCCTTGCCGGTGTAGAGCGAAGAATCCGCGGTGTAGTTGGCGAGGTAGGTTGCAGACTTGAGGTGGTGAGTCCAAATGCTGAGGGCACCAGCGCCGGCGGAGCGGCCGCCAAAGTCGTGTCCCGTGTTCTTGACTATGAGCCTGATGTTGCGGTTGCGGGCAAAGTTGACGGCGGCCTGGACGTGCGCGACCGTGCTGGCGTTGACGACGTAGACGGGGAACCCGCCCTGGGTGCACGGTTTCCTGCTTGACGTTGAGATGGGACAGGTGTCACCCTCGAGGTACACCGTCAGCACGTTCAAGGGGTCGTCGAGAAGCGTGCGCGTGCCAGAGAGGCTGCGTACCAGCGTGTTGCACCGATTGCTGTTGTAAGCGGGATGTGAGGGTGCACAGACTGCGCCGAGCGGCTGGGGCTTCAAGAGGCGGCCGTTGAGGGTTGTGTTGAGACGGGACCAATCTGCTTCTGAGGGCCAGGTAGGTTCTCCTGGATATGATTTGCAGGACGGCTGCTGAGGGATCGGGATTGTGGCATTACCAAAGGCAATAGATGGAAAAGACAATGCCTCGGCTGGATCAAGCTGCATGTTTTCATATGGGAATGTGAGGGATGTGATGGTGGACAGTAAAGTAGCCCAAATGGCTATACTAATAATCGGGGACATCTTGGTGTGTTCAATTACCTGTTGGGAGCAACCACTGCCAAGTTGAGCGCCGTCTAGCGCACAACCTCACATTCTTGTACCTTTTCTTATTCATGGTGATGATGCTTTCAACCCCAAAAATGAGTGCCTGCCGTGTTTTTCACCCGGCTAGCTGAACTGTAACACCTGCTGCGTTCGGATAGATACGATGCTGATTTGTGCCACTTGGGGTGTATGCAAACCGTAGTCTGGATCTCGGGCGTTGCTTACTCTCCCATGGTGAGATGGTGTTGAACCCCGCGCGGCTGCGACATCATTGGCGTGCTCTGCCCATTGCTATTGGAGCAATACGTCGCCGGCATCAGAATTCGGCCACGATGCTCACCCTCCGATATAAAAGGAGGTGCGCGCACGGCAGCATGTAAATTGCGAGCACTACGATTGTTGAGTTATTTTCGTCACGGCCGTCCCAGAGCCTCTCATTCTGGACATCTCATATTGCCCAAGGTGAATGGGTGCCTTGTCGGCCTCATGCTAGGCCCCTTTGGTCACTTGTTCTGTCGCACAGTGTGCCATGTAAAGCAGCTGCCGGCTTTCAAGCCTCTGATAACTGTGAAATTGCACTTGATGTGATGCTGCGGCCATAAAAAAATAAATAAAAAAGGGTCACGTCCATTGAAAAATGGCGTTGTCTGCGACCATCAAATCCATAATGGTACCGTATGTTAAGTGGCTCCGTCGGATATCGACATGTACATGTAGAATTTGCCTCCTAAAGAAAAGTCTCAAAAGGACTGACGCGCTTATTCCAAGACAAGGCTAGTCGACACATGGTGTCTTGCCGCCCACATCTGAAGACGAGCGCGGCAAGATCCGTGGGTCTTTTTTGGTCCCTGTTCCTTCTTCGGCCCTTCCGGAATATGCTGCAGGACCCTTTTTGATGATTACCTAAGTTGGCACCTACCAAATTCCGTGGTAGACCATCGGAAGCGAGATAGACGGCTTGATGGGGCTTCGGGGCGTCATCGATAGTTCCAACCAACGACCAGCTTTGAGCTTGCGGACAGCCCAGACGACCCCGCCCTCAAGAAATCGGGTGGCTGGAGGGGCATAGAAGAGAACGAGACAACTTCAGCTGCGACCACTTTCCCTTGGTTTTTTTTATGGCACCGCCCGTTGCAATCAATCGCCTTTTCAGGCTAACCCCTCGCGGGTGGGTTCCGGTGACAGGGGTTCGCACGCGTCGTGTTTCCAGGGGTCTTTCAAGCACAGAAACGCGCCCGCTACAGGTCTTACCTTTTGACTGGTTGGGCTGAGACTGAGTGGTGTGGAGAAACAATGCAAGCCCTGCAAAAGAATCAGGGGCGCGCAGTAAGTTTGGCACGTCCAAGGCAAGCAGCAATCAATCCAGAAAGCCAAGTCCTTCGTAAAGAACTATGGTAAACCGATAATCCCATCAGCGAGAATCAACCCGACTTCGTACAGCAGTAAATTACTGCGTGGTAGCCATCAAGTTTGCAGGTTGCATTTGTTGAGGGGCTTCTTGAAGTTTGCCAGGCCAGTAAATGAGGGCACGGATCCCGTCAATTTTGTCGGGTGGCAGCAGTGGCGGTATTGGGCATCCAGGCAAAATTTTGTGACAAAAACTCAACCTGCATCGGATTCTCGCTCTCTTGTGCATCCAGAATACCACCCAAGATTTAGAATCCTGGGACATGTTCAATAGCGATAGCAGAAGCAATCAAAATCCCACCCCAGAAATGAGCAAACTATTCTGCGTGACCATGTGCATACAATAGTCATTTTCGTTATATATTGGATATCTCGGGCGTATTCTGATTAGCGTGCTTGGCTGCTTCTTGTTCCCAGAAACCTGGGAGCCTTTTTTTTTTTTTTTTTTTTTCTCTCTTCACAGCTGATGTACGAACAGATTAGATTGGTTTTATGGTAGTATTAGGAAATCTTCTGAATTGTCCAGGCTGCCCCGGATAACACGATGCTCCCGATTAGGACTGGCTCTCCTGTCAGAGCCACTTCCACTGGCTGTTTTTAGCTTGGTTCGAGCTCAAACAAGCATCCACCCAGGGGAAACTCTAGGTACAGTAGCAAGAGCCCAAAGGGGCGGTACCTACATACCCGCTCGGGTACCTAGCACTACCACGTAGACCACCTTTGGCGTGGTGGCAAGGTACCTTAACTGACATTAGGTAATGAGGACTTGAATGGACTGACACTTTTCGTCACGTCGTGCTTGATCAATGTCCCAACTCTTCATCTTCAGACTGCGGCAAGCTAACACGGGTTAGCTTACGAGATTACGGCAGCTTCCGTATATCGTATTATCTTTTTGCAATCTTTGTCAAATCCCTACATCCTACCAAGTGTTCTCATAAGACCCCTCTTTCGCGACGTTGCGATCGATTGATCCTGGCAACCACCAGCGCAGCGACGGTGACATTCCTTCTTGGTTATCGGCAGTCAACAAACAACATTCCTTGGCACCGGGTGACCTACAACTGATCGTGGTTCATAATTCAAGGGCCGGCGACCATTTCTCGATCAATTGACTTGAAAACTCAAGATTGTGGTACATGGGTAACTTGAAAACGACATACAACAAAGTACCACGAGCTGCGGCGCTGCCTCTTTTCCGCGTCACTTTTTTTGTCCCTTTGATCGCCGCGCTGCCAACCACACCAAGGTATCCTGGACCTAACCTCTTACTGGTAGGCACCTCCTCCTCAAAGGTGCCAATCACGCGCCGCCTGCATCTACCCATGTCAGATGCATGCACGCAAAGCCAACGACACAGCACAGCACATTCATAATAGCTTTGCATTAAGGACGTGCGAGCAAAGGAAAAATCACTTTTTGCCCAACGACCGGCACTCATCCGCCCGTTGCCCCCCGAACCACGCTTTTCGCTCAGGGACCGAAAGTCGGCAAGGATTCCAGACGACATCTCATTCTTGGATTTTGTTCCTGCCGAACAGCTGAATCCAATTGATATCAGATTATTGACATTTGCTTTTTTTTCTTTTTTTTTTTCTCTCTCTCCCTCATTTCCCCGTCACATTGTCGACAAGTCGGCTACGGGTAGGAAGGATTCCAACCAACTACCCACATACGTACGTGTCGATTTTGTCCAAGCCAACAAGCAAGCGCCACAGCATCCCTAGCGTCGACTAGTCCAAAACAAAAGTCGATACACTTTTCTTTTGTAGCTTCTCAAAGCTCTCTTCTGAATGGCCGACTGAGACATTCCTTCCCGGGCGCCCGCGTCTTCCCTGCGGTAAAAGAAGAAGCAAACTCAAGATCTGCAGCAGACGTCAGTTACGCATGGTGGACCCGGCGACAAACGGTACCTATTCTTAACTGTTGGGCCTGTGTTGCCGTTTGCTGCCACTGTCACGTCTCACAATGACGGGCTCACCGCACGTCGGGCAGTCCTACCCGCGGGATCGGTCCTCGCGTCACTCCCTCCCATTGGGCTCCTCAAATCCTACCACCGCCCAGCTACACCATGCTTCTTCCCGATCGAGCAACAACAGCACATCCAACAGTCGCTTCGCATCTCACAGCAACAACAGCTCGTCCAGCAACCTCCAGTCGCCGCACTCGCCCCAAAAGACTCAAAACTACCCCAGATTAAAGCATTCGAGCCGCGCCTCGCTGGGCAGCGACCGACCTGCATCTTCTCGTATGTCGAGAACCCCGAACCCCGAGGATCTTAGACAAAACTCGCCGGCAATATCTAGCTACTTGCAAGAGAGGTTGCGACAAGAGAGGAGGTCAGAAACCCTGCGGTCGGGTTCCAGTCGCGCCGGTAGCAACGACACGATGAGCACCTCTGACAGGCACATGCAAGCCATTCAGAGCTCTCCTGTTCGTGCTTCTACCTCGGATGGACCCCGACCGCGCTCGAGCAGCGGCCACGATGCTGCGAGAAGGAAGGCGGTGGGTCTCCGGGCTTCGGAGCTGGTCAGTCATACTTGCCCAGAGGGGTCTAATGTCAAATGACCGTGATGCTAACAAAGAAGTTTATGTGACTGCAGAAGCTCGAGAGCGTGTTGAACGAAAACTTTGACCTGAAGTTTGAATTGTCTAAACGTCGCGAGTTGATGCCGAAGCTCGAGGCTGAAGTGGCCGGTCTAAAATCCACAGTTGACAAGCTGCAGTCCACCGTTGGCGAACTGAAGTCTCAGAAGAAAGAGGTGGAGGAGGTTAACGATAGGCTCGTTCAAGAGCTGGAGAAGCGGGACGATGCCATCCGCGATGCGGTTGCTATGATTGTTAGCCTCGAGGCGACGGTGGAAAAGCTTCAAAAGGAACGCGATATCATCAGATCCCTGAGTGCCGAAACGTACGACCAACTCCCCGAGCTCGAAGACACCGACGAAGGCGCACTCACCAGGATGCCGAGTTTCATAAACGATCCTAGCGCGAAAACGGAAAACCTGCGAAATGCATATCTTGCACCACGTGCCAGCACCCTGAGCTTTAAGCGCGCTTCGGACTCTGCCATGAACGACGATGACGTGCCGGATCATAAGTTGATGTCCACACCCAGTCTGAGTGTTCTCAGCGAAAGCTCTTTTGTCAGCGTCTATGGACAAAAGCCGTTCCTGAACAGCTCGTCCTCGCCGCCAGAGAGGTCCATGGAATATGAGACAACAAGGAATCCTCCCGCCACAATTCCGCGGGCCATGACGCCCACTAGAAATCGTCGATCCAGCTCCGGCTCTGCTTCGCGGGGTCCATCCGGAACATTTTCGATTGGCGAGGTTTCTGATCACTCCCCGCTGTCAAACCTTCAACGGAGATTACAATATCATGACTCGTCGATGTTGAGCGATCTGTCGGCCGCTAATGGCGGTACCCCAGCCAATCAAAGAAACGATTACAGCAGCCCCCAGCTACCAGCGATGACTTTGGAGCAACAGCAACAGGCTCGCCAGCGTATGAAACAAGAGAAACGAGAGGCATTGCGAAGGGTCATGACAGACGGTCCCAGGGACTTGGGTGCCGGATTGCCACCCACTCCAGATACCATCTCGACATCGACTTTGCGACGGTTCAAGAACTCGAATGACACACTTTCTCAGCCCGCTGCATCGATTAAACAATATGACATTGGCCCCAATGATCGTTTCTACCCGGCCGCGACGGAGAGCACAAACTCTAGGTCGAGTAGCCAGACTACGACGGGAGAAGCAACGAGCCAGGCCGCTTCAATGTCTGCCTTCAACGGGAGGAAGGGTTTGGAGAATTCGCAAAAGAGTCTGTATACAGAATCCCAGTCGGCTATTCCGTTGCGGCCCCGCTCAGCAGGTGAGACAACGACGTCCGACCACAGGAGGGACGAGAATGGATGGGCGTCGGATAGCTCCGAAGACGACAATGTCAATGATGGCGCGACAGTCTCGACATATGATTACTGGATGCGCGAAGGTCTGAAACCCAACCGCACTTTCCCGCACAACGCCGCTGTTAATATGGACCACGGCGCTGATGTGGGTGGCCGCGTGTCGCCCGACCTTTTCGCCTTCCCTGGTGCATCAAATGGTTCTGGCGGGTGGTCGAGCGAAGCCATGTTTGGCAACCTTGGTGGAGCTGGCTTCCTCGGCGCAGGCACGACCTCTCCGCCGACAACGCACGCTCTTGATGCCATAGGCGCATCGCTGCCATCCCCCCAGGCGGGCTTTTTCGGTTCTGGTCTCGCATCTCCTGGACCCTCGGCTTCTACAACGGTCCCGCCGCCCCCTCGGCGGTCGAGCCTGCATGCCCGAACGGGATCCAGCCCTGCCGTGACTCGCCCTCCGTCCCGCCAGGCACCTGCCAACGGGAAGCTTCGAAAATCGCCGGTGCGCAGCGGCATGTCACGAAGCAACAGTGTGGATTATAGCGATCAGGCGCCTCCGACTCCGACTCTCGCATCGCCCCCGACTGGCAGCACCCCGGACCCCAGCAAGCGTCACTATCCACCGATTTCAGGCTCCCAGCAACAGCACGTACGACGCCTGAGCGGGTTGAATTTGTTCCGTCGCAGCACTGGGGCGGTAGATAAGGAGAGGGAAATGGGTTCAGCCAGCGCGCCACCATCCGAGAATTCCCTACGTAACGCTTATCCCCCGCCGATGTCGCCCAACTCTATGGCCGTGGCTGCAAACGAGCACGTGAACATTGGAATGCCATCATGGGGCCGTCGTTCGGATCTGACGGATGAGAGCCTTTCGAGCGCAACGCCACCGCCGATCATGCGCAACCCAAACCAGCGTGGCGGTGGCTCAGCGTCGACCAGGAGGGGTTCTCTGACGCCGGGGCTTGAGGATATGATGGACGAGTACGGCAGCAGCGGTGCGCCCTTGTCGCCGCAGGTGGCCGTCCCTCCCCAATCACCAGCGGTCACGTCTCCGCCGGTGAATACCGACTCGCCTGGCAATGGTGGACGGAAGCGGGGCTGGTTGGGTGGCTTGGGAAGAGTGGGGAGTCTGCGCAACCGTGCTGGCTAGGGGCTCAGCGCTGGGCACACACAGCACGACAAGCGTAGGAGATTGAGGAACGCAGTGTCGGACTGGAAGCTGAGAAAGTTTCCTTGACGCGGGTTCCGCGGAATAAAATGCCGAGTAAGGTGGCTCAACACACCAACCCGGAGATGGATTAATGCCAGACTATCATGGTCAGGCGTTGTGAGTGGGTTTGCTAGGTTAGGTGGATTTGTTTGGAGTATCTATCTGTGATTAGGCGCGCTATTTGGATTGAAACAGGCAAGATTTCGAGCATTTATTTGCCTTGTTTTACTAGTCATTTTTTTCTCTGTCGACTTTTTTTTCTTATTTATTCTCTGGGTTTATTTGCAAGCGGCGCTGGAGGAATTTCCGCAGGAGTCTGGTTGGTTTTTCTTTTTTTGCAAAGATGGGGACACCAAGACATAAAAAACTCACGTTTTATTTATCCGCCACGAGGTGGACGGGCAGCATGTTTTGTATGGAATTTGTCTGGGGGTATTATGTGACCGGGTAAAAGCAAAGAAGATGGCGCGGGATCCGGCAGACACTTTAGGCTAGCCAAGGCTAGATCAATCTCAAGCGTCCAGTGCGAGTTAGTGTGTACACAGGCTGTGATCAATTGGGTTTGTTTTGCTGCAAAACGGTTTTAGAAGACAAGTCGCAACATTGCCAGATGCTAGGTCATAGATTTTGCGTATACTAGTTCTAGTCTAGTCTAGTTCTAGTTCTTGTGTCTATTATAATCTGGATATAGATATTCTTCCAGATTGTAATTATTAATTTGACAGTCTTGTACAGTGTAAACCGACATTTCGCCACCCATAGTTTTGTTCGTTTATTGCTTTTCATTTCCTTTCTCATACACGCCACAAACCCAACCTCTTGGGCGCAATCATATCCGCTTGTAGTTCTCCGACTTGACGTGGTCGGCAAAGTAACTAGTCCGGGCGGCGCCGGGGCCCCTGCTCTCGACGGTGCTGCTCCTGTTCCTCCCGCTGCCGGTGCCGGCCGAGGCGGGCCCACCGCCGCTCGACACGGCGACAAAGTTGCCACTGGCGCCCGAGGGGAGGTCCGTCTGCTCCTCCTCGACGACGATCTCGACGCGCCTCTGGATGCCGATGCCGGGGACGGGCGACGACGACGACAGCTCGCTGCTGAGGTCGCTGATGCGGTCCTGCTCCTCGCCGTGGGCGTCGTCGTCGTCGTGGTGGTGGCGGTGGTGGCCGCGGGTGACGACGCCCTTGTCGTCCTTGCCCTCGCCGCCAATGATCTCGGTCACAACGCCGGTGCCGGCGGGGGCGGTGGCGCCGACGGTGTGCAGCTCGTAGATGCGCTCCTCGGACTCGTTGGCGTAGGTCACGCTCAGGTTGGTGATGTGGTTCAGGCTCTGCTGCTGCTTGCGCATGCGCTGCTTGCCGACGGTCTGGATGGCGCGCTGGTGCGGCGGCAGGTTGCGCGACGAGGCCCCCGTCGACTTGCCGCGGTATCCGTACGTGCCGATGCGCGACGAGATGCGGCCCAGGCACGGGTTCATCCAGCGCCGGAACAGCGGGAACAGCATCGGCATGTTGGTGGTTATCACGGCGACGAAGGTCTCGCGCACCGCCCAGGATCCGGCGAGGAAGGCGCCGTTTTTGGAGTCCTGTTTTGGGGTTAGATGTCGGGGCTTCCAAGGGGGGAGGGGGAGGGAAATATGCAAGGAGACCAAGGGAGGAATACTCACGCTGACAATGAGTATGACTCGCAGGATGGCGGCGGCCGTGACAAAGAGACCGCAGCAAAACACGCTCACGAGGGCGACGCGCTTCCGCCATGTCACGTTGGCCGTGAACAGCAGGGGCATCGGGATCGAGATGAGGTACAGATCGGTGCTGACGTTCATGGCCAGGAAGGTCCAGACGATGGCGGGCGACACGGCAGGGTGGCAGTATCCTGGTTGGGTGTCAGTCTTGCAACCCTCTCTCACATTGTTTGCCCTGCACAACATCAAAAAAGGGGCTTTCGTTTTTAACAAAAAAAAAAAAAAAAAAAAAACGTACGTCCAGGGTCAGGGTTGATCTGCCAGTACTCGTGGAACGGCCGACAGCTGGTAAGCAGCGTCAGGCCGAGCGCAAGCCAAGAGGCGACGATGAAGCCGAAGCCAATGTAGATTCTCATCTTGTAAATGTGAAGTCCGTCCTGATACGGTTATATCGGGTCAGCGGCTGATAGTGACTATCAACACTCGATCAAGTCTTACCGTCAAGCGCAGGAAAAATGTGCACATGGATGCTTTCAGACACCACAAGAGGGTCGCATAAGTCGACCATCCCCACAATTGGATCTTGGAGCCGAGGACGCTTCAAGATCAGGCAGATGTTTTGTGTCAGCAACAAGACGGATACATTGTGCGTTGCAGACCCAAGCGCAAAGGGCTCAAAACTAACCGCATCTGATATTCGGGACTGTCGGGGCTCAGAGCCGCCCTCTGCTCCGGGGTCATGGCATCGTTGGCGAGGCCATGTGCGTGTTCACCAACCGAGAAAGCCAGACCAGTTTCGAAACAATGACCCACCTGATTTCCCATGCCAAAGTCGCAAATCGTCAGCTGGTTTTGGTTCAAGAAAAAAAAGAAAAAGAAAAAAAAAAAACAGAAAAAAGAGACGGTGTTAGTAGCCTTACCGTGCCAACCCAGACGAGGTAGTCGTCGGCCTGAAAGTTGGAAAAGCCAACGGTCGTGGCCCGCGAGTACGTCCTCAACGATGTTGCCATAAGCCCAATGACCATCAAGGTAAAGGCCTCGATGTTGAACGACTTGACGGCCGCCATCTGCGCCGCCTGCTCCGCCATCATGGCCGCCACCGCCGTGGGGTCTGACATGTTGACGGGGGAACTCATGATGTCCAAAAGGTCCTTCTGCCCAGATGTGTGTCTGTGCTGGGCCCGGGTGTTTTCCAGTTAGTCTAGTACAAGTGAGAGCGCAACGGTAGGGCCGGCATCATCGACAACGGCCTTGTTCGCCGAGGGGCTGGGAAAAAGGGTGGCGGTACCGGTCACAAAGCCGAGATGGACAAAATGGGGATAACTGACCGACGTTCAGACCTATCTTGATCTCAAAGGACAATGGAAGGACAAGAACCGAATACCTACCTCCAATGATGGCCAAAAGAGAAGGATAAAAAGGGACAAAGCTTTAGAAGGATCCTGCGAACCAACCATGCATCCTACCCCTGGTTTAGACCTGGAAGGCTAGGTATGGGAGTGGAAGGTGTTCTAGTGCCTGTGTAACGTAACGGTAGGCTTTGCGGAGCGTCCGGTCCGATTTGAAGAAAAAAAGGGCCCAGGGACCAGGGAAAAAAATATGTCAAGCCCTATAACAAAGCTTGGGTGCAGACGATGTTATGCTTATGCTTTAGTTCCCGTAGTCTGGTTTAAGGAAAAGAGACCGTGCCCAAAATTCGGCTGTCCTTTTTTTTTGGCGTGGGGAACGGACGGATGGACGGGAAGGCAGGCGGTTGTTTATTTGGGGGGCGTGGATGGGGGGGAAATCGGAACTTGTGGAGGGAAAATAACCTACTAAAAGCCGCGATGGTGGCGAGCAGGGCTTGATAACTACCTTGACTTGCTACTGTACGTACCTTTCTTATCCCAGCCGAGCATTATTTCGTGGGATGTTGGACATATTGTGCCGCAGGGGACCAACCGCGCCACGTACCTCATGTTGTGTGGTGGTGAGGAGATATTCGAACAGATGGGGAAGAGAAGAAAATTAAAGAAACAAAAAAAAAGTGATAGACGGCCAAGTTAGCCATTCGAAATGGAAAACATGTAGACCAACCATCGTATTGGGGGCACAGCTTTTTCTTCTACGACGGGTCCCCTTGGGGGGGCGACACATAGGGGTATGGTTGGTATACAGCCTTGACAGCCTATACAAAGCCTTGAGAGCACGCAAACAAAACCCCCCCCCCAGCCTGTCTGCAAGCCTCCATACCCTTCCTGGCCATTAGGAAAAATAAAGCCCTTGAGAAAAAGTAGTCTGGGTGTTTAAACCCTTTTGCCGGACAGCAGGCAGTGGCGCGGATGGCATAGTACCCACCCGTTGCAGGCATTCGTACTGACGCCAAATGTCAGCCAACATGCCAAGCCGAGGATCCAGATGGCTTAATGTCCAGGGTCTGCATTGGAGTGCCACATTGTGATGAGGCCCTGGAGGTGGTGTGGTGGCCTGCAGTAGCGCGTTTGGCTTTCGGACCTATAGAGGCTGCCACTCTCCTTGTTGCTACCCACCACAATCAGCAGAAGCAACAACGTTAAATGTAACCCACCTGCTCGGGGTGCGTTGCTTTGCCTTGCTGCTTTGCCTACAACGGCCCCATTTGTTGTCATTTTCTTCCCGCCGCGCCCCCCCTTTCTCGGTCTTACCTCCGAATCTAAGGGCCAGGCTGGCCAGCAAAAAAAAAAAAAAAAAGAAAGCCAAAGATGATAAAAAAAAAAGATATTTTCGACATAATTCGTTTTCGCCCAGCCTTTTGGGGGCCGGGTACGCAGTAAGCTTACAGCATATAATAACCGGCCCGGTCCCTCATTTGTCGCTTCCGTGTGACGAGTTTTGTCGGGTGCAACATTCCTCTTTTACTTTTGCGTGCCTTGGCTTGTCACAGACCGGCAAAATCTCTTTACGAGGGACGGATTTCGTGCAGATTTGCACGCCCTTGGGTGCCTTGCCTCGTCGTTATCTTTCTCCTGCGATTTTTTTTTTTTTTTTTTTTTTAAAAATTTTGTTTTATGGAAATTTCCGCCTAGGATCCTGGCCTCGGACCTCGCAATTTGGCCTCTTACCACCCCTTATTTTTTCCTCTTCGATTCTATCGATACAAAAGTGTGGTTGCCTGGTTCAACCCAGCCTTATCCTTACTCTTGGAGCGCCCTTGCTTACGTTCGTCCACATACTTGGACCTGGTAAACCTTGAGGTGGTTGCCAGCCTTGACAAGAAGCAAAAAAGCCTTATTGGGTGCCGCAAAATTCTCCCGGCCCTTGCATGGCCCCCTACAATAACTGTTACAGCCATGGAAAATCTCGATTGTGTGGTTATCGGCGCTGGTGAGTACCTGCCTGGTTTTTTTTTTTTTTTTTTTTTTTTTTGGTTCTGGATAACCAAGGGCAAGGACTGGGCACCAATTCAATCAATCCCTTGGGAGGGAACATTCGACAACAAAAGTTGTAGCACCCATCCAATCGCAACTTGGATGTACCCCATTTCGAACCCTGTGTACCTGTCACCCCAGAAGACAAGATTAGCAAATGCAAATAAGAAGCAGAAGAAGCAAACCAGGCAAGCAGGGAAGAAAAAAAAACCCGCAAAGGCTAACACAAAGAGTCGGGACGATTAGGCTGGTATGGTCTAGCGTCTGCAAAGCAGTATCACACCCAGAACCCTGACCACGTCCTGGCGATCCTGGACTCGTCGCCAACGATCGGCGGGGTTTGGGCCGAGCACAGACTGTACCCGGGATTGAAAAGTAACTGCCTCAGAGGCAGTTACGAATTCCCGGACTTCCCCCTCACCGACGACTACGGCGTCCCCGACCGCAAGTACCTGCCCGGTGAGGTCATCAACCGCTACCACGTGTCGTATGCCAAACACTTTGGCATCCACCGCTTCTTCCGCGGCTCCACAAGGGTCGTCAGCGCCGAACACGAGGCCGGCGACGGCGGCTGGACCCTGACCATCCAGAGCGGCTACGACGTGCAAAACCCCGACCATGATCTGCCGAGCACGCAAATCTTCACCAAGCGCCTCATCGTCGCCACCGGCCTGACCTCTGACCCCTTCATGCCCACGTATGCGGGACAGGACGACTATGGCGCGCCGCTGTTCCACTCGCGGGACTTTAAGCAGAACGCCGACACGCTCGAGGCCGGTCGGACCAGGCGCGTGACCGTGCTGGGCGGCAGCAAGAGCGCGTGGGACGCCGTGTACGCCTATGGATCGCGCGGCATCCCCGTGGACTGGGTCATCCGCCAGTCTGGCCACGGCCCCTGCTGGATGAGCCCCTCGTTCGTGACGCCGTTCAAGAAGTGGCTCGAGGCGCTCGTCAACATCCGGCTCCTGACGTGGTTCAGCCCCTGCGTCTGGGCGCAGGACGGCGGCTACCAGGCCATGAGGAGGTTCTACCACGGCACGGCGGTGGGCAGGGCCATCACCAAGGCCTTTTGGAGCGTGCTGGGCGGCGACGTCACGAGCCTGTGCCGCTTCGACTCGCACCCCGAGCTGGCCAAGCTCAAGCCCTGGACGGACGCCTTCTACGCCGGCTGCAGCTTCAGCATCCTGAACTACGACACCGACTTCTTCGACCTCGTCCGCAGCGGCGTCGTCAAGGTGCACATTGCCGACGTTGACCACCTGAGCCACCACAAGGTGCACCTGGCCGACGCCGAGGGCACCGTGCTCGAGTCCGACGCCTTTGTCAGCGTCACCGGCTGGAGGGACAGGCCGCCGCTCAAGTTCCTGCCCGAGGGCATCGAGGCCGAGCTGGGCATGCCGCACTACCCCCCCTCGGAGCCCGTGCCCACCGACCTGGCCAGCCAGAGGCACTTGTTTGACCGCGCCGACGTCGAGATCCTGTCGCGCTTCCCGCGCCTCAAGGACCCGGGAAGCTTCAACAAGCGGTACGTGCCGCTGGCGCAGCAAAAGGGCGTCACGGTTGACGAGAACAAGCTCACGCCCACCTCGCCCACATCGACTTTCTTGTTGCACCGCTTCATGGTGCCGCCGTCTGCGCGGTTCCTGCGGACCAAGGACATAGCATTTGTTGGCTTCAACATGAACGTAAGTTGATCATGTCTGTTTTGACGTGCCGTCCCGGCTTGAACTGACCGTTCTGCGAAAAAAAAAACCGCCCCCCCTCTTGCAGTTCAGCAACGCGATAACAGCCCACGTGCAGGGCCTCTGGGTATCGGCCTACTTTGCCGGCAAGCTGGAACGCGACCCGAGCGCCGTGATCAGGAACGACGACGGCGACGAGTACGACCGCAGCAGCAGCAGCAGCGACAGCAGCTGCGACAAGAAATGGGCGGCGGAAAAGACGCTGCAGGACCTGCAGTACGAGACGGTTCTGCACAACCGCATGGGCAAGTGGCGATACCCGCACGACCACGGCGCCAAGCACCCCGACTTTGTGTTCGAGGCGCTGCCGTTCCTCGACACCCTCGTGGCCGACCTCGGCCTGCCCGTGCACCGCAAGAAAAGCTGGTTCAGCGAGGTGACGGAGCCCTACGGCGTCAAGGACTACTCGAACGTGAACGAGCAGTACGTGGATAGGTTGAAGGCTTTGGAGATGCCTTGAGGTACAGCGACGAGCATGGGAGTTTGGAAGGGAGCGGGGCTTACCTAAAATCGCTTGTTTTTTTTCTTTTTCTTTTTTTTTTTTTTTGTTCTTGATTGAGGGTGGTTGCGTGGTTGGAAATGCATGACAATGTGCTGATGACGGTGAAATACGCACGGCTATCAGGCCTGACATATAACTAAAGTATCTACTCTAATGTATTTTATTTCACTTGTTCAATTTCGTGTTCAATCGAATGGCAGTTTGAGGTTGTTGAGCGCTTCCGATGTTGGGACGGAACCGGGAGGTGGAGGGCAGGCAAACAGTGCCTGTTAATGCGCTAGAGTGCGCTGCTCAGAACGCAGGCCTCCGACCCTAGCAAGCCTTGCAGGCCTAGGCTCGCGAGTTGACCCACCTACCAAGACGTCCAAGATGTCGTCCCCACATTCACATGGATGCGGAGAGGAGCTTGCTCAATTGGCATCACGTGAACTAATGTCGTCCGCAAAGTCACTGAATGCAAAAGCAACACGACGTACAGTATCTGCGGCTGTAATTCTGGGCTGTGTTGTAGTATCGTAGCTGAGACAAAAGGGGTTCAGCTCTCGAGTGAGGGAGGAATCTCAGTCCCGAAAGTAAAAAAAAGGAAAGTGATTTCCCCAACCAGAAAGGGCAGCGAATTGACCGTCAATCAACCTCGGAAACCCAGTCTGTTCGCCCAGAATGTATCCGCAGTCAATTCCGACCATGGATTCTGTCGCAATCCCAAACCCGATCAATCACCCGACAACTTTGCAGACACTCCTCGACGTCCTGCTGCGGCCATGACGGGCTCAAATCCGCACCTGGTCGCTGCTCGGCATTGCATTGCCAAGTTGACGGCGCACATCGTGTCGCCATCGCGCGTGGCCGTCCTCGGCAAGAAGGAGCGTGCAGCAATCCATGATGCGCTTTCGCAGTGGAGAAGTCGCACGGCGTCGGCCAGATCGTGGTTGGCAGCTCAATATCCCGACCTAGACTCCATGCCCCAGTCGTTGATCCTCGGCATGAGTGAGCTCGAGGAAGACATCGATACCCTGGCCTTTGCAGCAGCCCACAAGGCTCTCGGGATCTTCCTAGACGTCGCCCAGGTTGTGGCCTGCAGTAAGGCTAAAACTGCCGCAAGGACTAATGCAGGTCAGCCGCAGCTCCTGCTCTCTAGCTGGGACCACACCGAGGCCGAGCTGCTCCAGAGACTTGAGAAACAACGTGACCTCGATCGTTTGGGCAAAGGAGCGGAGCTCTTCCGGCGCTTGGTGACCGGAGACTACGGCACCACCATCACCAAGATTCGGGCCCGCGTGGATGCCCTCCAGCTGGGAGCTTGCCAATTGAGTCCCCACCCTGTGGCGGAATGCCCGCGCCTGAAGCTTCTGGGGAGGCCCGAACAGCAGCTGCT
Source organism: Pyricularia oryzae 70-15 (assembly GCF_000002495.2). Lineage (NCBI taxonomy): Eukaryota > Fungi > Ascomycota > Sordariomycetes > Magnaporthales > Pyriculariaceae > Pyricularia > Pyricularia oryzae. Next base: position 1,548,940 of record NC_017844.1, on the reverse strand, counting down.
TGGCGACATTGCCGACGCAGCGAGCTATCTCTGGACGGAGTTTCCAGACCCTGCTCAGCTCATGGCTCGGTACCAGACCGAAACAACGATGGATTTACTACTGATCAAAGACCGCCGATCCGAAATCGTGGGCCTCCTCGACGGAATGGTAGCCGAGGCGCTTGACTGCGCCTGTGATGTCAAGCTGAGTGGTGCAAGCAAGATCAGGCCCGCCACAACCCAACGGCCCACGGCCCGAGTCCAAGGTTGGCGTTTTCGACTCGCTGTTCTGGTTCAACTTGCACGGAAATCTTGGCCGTTGTTGCCATTCATGCTGCGCGAGGCGCCCAGTCGGACAAAACTTGGCGAAAAGGATACCTTGGAGGCAGCCAAAAACATGCGCATCTGGCACCGTGTCAGAGCGGTCATCGTCGGCCGCGGATATCGTCATGCGGCATTCCTGTTTGCTGTTGCAGTTCTTCTCAACGCATCTTTCAACATCGTCGTCGGCGGCTTCCTGGGGAATGATCCTGTGGCAGATATACGCGTTGCTCTCGCACGGCCAGACCTGCTGTGGTCGGAAACCCTGGAGACACCTCTGTCGTCCTATGTGTCCTTCCATTTGCAATTTGCGTCGCTAGTTCTAATCGCAAAGATGGCGATCTCGGGTATCCTGACGATAAACTATCCAGGGTCGAGATGGCGTGGTATGGCAGTCATGTCTGCACCGTTGTCCGACTTACTCAAGGTTGTCTTGATGGTTACAACACTCGCGATAGTACAGCGTGTGTTTTGCCTCGCGATGCAACTAGGCTCGCTGGGCATAATCTTTACGGCCCTCCACGGTAGCAATCTCAGGGATTGGAAGCTGCTAATGGCCAAGGACCTCACGAGTTTCAGCCTCGACCCATCGTCGTATTTCACAGCCATGCACATATTATTCTGCATCATCAATGTCGCAGCCCTGTTCGTTATTCTGGTAATGCTCATCTCAAAGGGCCGCTTCGTCTTGCCGACCATGGTGTATGCGGCGGCACGCTGCATCTGGTACGCCGTCGGCCACCGCTCCGTCGTCTACCTGCCGCTCGAAACCGCCAACTTTTTCGTCGCTGTTGGGTTCGCCATCCTGGGGGCTCTAATGCTTCTCGAGGAGTTCTTCCACGATCCGATGCGGCTGGAGGCTAGTCGTTGCCTCGGCGTGATGAGTCGTGATGCTGCTATGCTGGCGTACAAGGAGTCGGAACAGCGTGCCCTGCACCATCGCAGAGAAGACACGCAGTTGCGGGATCCAATGCGACAGGCCTTGCCTTTTGCGGACCAGGTTCGATGGCTTCCGGGTTTCTACCCAACATATCCAGAGGTCTTTTTATCCATGCTCAATTCTTGTGGGTATCCACTGGCCAAAAGTAAGGTTTCTCGTGGTAATGCAAGATGAAAAGCTTTTTTTATTGCAACAAACGTTTTTATTTTTCACCTCCTTGGTCCAAGTGCGCACTCTGCGGTGCGGATTTGCCCCTTTCTGTGCCTCATTTTGTGATCACACGTCCAGCTGCTCTCCGTCCACTGTACGACATGCTTCGCGTGATGCTAAATTTGAACTCTAGTGAAGCCACGGATTAGTGGACTGGCGCGTTGATAGACTTTTTTTTTTTTCTTCTTTTTTTTGCTGCATTAGTTTTCCTCGCACACAGGCTCCTCGCGTACCTTATGGCTTCCAAAACGAATAATGATGCCTTAGAAATACGAACAATGTTATCCACTAGTTCTAGATGTACACATACACCAGTGGCAAAGAGGAAAAAGCCACTGCAGAAAGTTTCTATAAAAGCCCTCCAATTTCCAAAGATTGCAAGATCTCGCCTTTTTTCATTCACGATTCTTGCCCCCAAATTTGAAGGATAGCTCACGGTATGACAGTCAGTTTCCAAAGACCCTGATTACGAATTCGGCAAACCGACAAAATGCACTCGCTATTCATCACATCTACACTACTCTTTTCTGGAGCGTTTGCCCTGATCACGCCCCCTTCACTAGAGTCGGGCAACGGTACCAGAGATGGCGGAAACAGCACCGGAAATAAGGGCAGCAGCATTACCATCAACATCAGCAGTAACAGCACCAACAACGGGACTCAAAACAGTACCGACAATGGAGCCAGCATAAGCATGAGCATCAGCGTCAGCACCAGCGGTCCCAGCACCGCTACCATCGACAGTCCCAGCACCGCTACCATCGACAGTCCCAGCACCGCTACCATCGACAGTCTCAGCACCAGCACCAGCGATCCCAGCACCGCCACCATCGACAGCCCCAAATCCGGCCCCAGCAGTAAGTTGACCTTTGTAATCTTTTGCTTGTTGCTACTGTTCCTGCTGTATTGGTTCCGTTGAATTCAATACACCGTTCAATATATCCCACTTTATAGCTCTTCGATTTTCTCTATAGTTCATCGGGCTGCCGCATCTGACCCCCCCCCCCCCCCCCCAAATGTTTTCTCGGAAGAAAAAACCTTCCAACTATGCTGACATCCCTCCCACCCAGATCTCTTCCGGCCCCCGAACCCCGAACTGTTCGCGCCCGCGGGCCCCGACGAGACGTGCAGGACCCCGACGGGCGGGGCCCTCGGCCCGGGCGTCTTTTGCTACTGCCACGGACACCTCGCCTTCAACAGCATGATCGACGCGGCCATCGACGAGGCCTGCGACAGCTGGCACAACCTGACGCTGTACCGCAGCGAGCAGGTCGCGTACGTCAAGCGCATCACCACGGTCAAGCCCGTGTACCTGTGGATGATCAACAACTGCGTGCGGGAGCGGAGGGAGGCCGTCGTGGACCGCGAAAGGTGCAAGGCGGCGATGCAGGTCATCAGGAGGAGGTGCCAGTGGCCGTACTGGCAGCAGAGGGGAGGGCACGTCACCATGAATCTCGACTACGAGATTGGGCAGGAGCCGGACAAGTGCCTCATGGCTAGGCTGGACGTTGAGGATCAGTGACGGGGGAGCATGTTTACTGCGATTACGCTTTGTTCATGATGTGAGCCAGTCACAAAAGTGCAGACTTGGCAATCAAAAGGATTTTTTGTTTCCACTGTACTTTTAGTCATCGAGTAGACGCGGAAGACACAGTGTGAGGCACCCAGCAGAAATTCTGAATTGGCTGCCATCTCGTTCGGCAAAAACACTTTTTATTTCGGCCAAAGGACCAAGGTTAACTTTCCTGTCCCGTTGGCGTGAATGTCCCCTAGAAGGTAATGGCCCGTACCGAAGACTCGGTAAAGCCGCGTGTATTGCATCTAAATTTAAGAATTAAAAAACCCCCCCTTTAAAGTTAAATATAGACTAGTTCCCATCACAGCTACCTGGTATTATATCGATCGTCGAAAATCAACTGACAAATGTTGCATAAAACATATTTGCCCCTGTAATGCAACCGTTCTTCCAAGCCCAAAAAGGTGTGGGCGGGGCACCAGGTCCATGGACAGCGTTCTCCTGTCAAGCCGGGAGTTGACTGTCCGAGTAAGTGGTCAGGGTACTGATAAACCCTTGCGTTACCTAGGTGACTTGTTGTTTGAGTTTTGTGCAAGTTGGTTACTACTGCCCACACCGAGTACGGATGAATTAAAGTTTCGCGATAACGACAGGGTTGTGATCAGGGTTGTGATCGCAGCTTGCGCCCGTCTGAGAGTAAGGACGACTTGAAATATTTGACCGTGACCGCACCGCCGTCTCGGGAGGCACCAACGGAGCGGGAGTGGAGCGATGAGTATCTGCTAGTCTAGTTGAGGTACATGGTAAATACAGAGACTCGTTCCTTCTGAATAACTTCAATTACACGTATTTCCCACGCCCTTTCCGCCCTTTTGATCGACGCTAAAGCGCTGGTCCAGTTGAGGATTAACTTTGGGAAAAAATTACCTCGGGTTTTGAAACTCAGCCAATATAAGGTTGAAAAGCTCCGCATTTGAACACGAATTTTCTCGAAAAGAAAAACAAAAGAAAACGCCACGCTGGATTGATTAAACTTATATTTGACACCATCCGTAGCCGTTTGCTTCAATCCTGTCTTGTTCGTACCCAACCTCGTTCGTTCAAAGCACGACACCAAACAAATAGCCACCATGTCGAAGCCACAAATCATCCCCATGCATTCGTACGATGCAATGCCTGTTTTCGCGAATATGGTTTTGACCATTATGCTCAAATACGACCACGTGCTTGATCCTATCATGTTGAAAAACGCCATGGTCGAACTGGTTGACAGAGACGGCTGGCGGAAACTCGGGGCCCGGCTCAAGTATGAGGTACACAAAAACTCTGATTTCGCCCTACAAAACCGAAATTAATAGCCACACAGAAAGGCAATTTTATCTACCACGTGCCGGCCGCATTCAGCGAGGCCTGCCCGGCCATAACCTTTTCGCACGTACATTACGACACCCCTATGGCCGAACACCCGGCAGCACGGAATATCCCGACCTCTCGACCGGCGCACGACCGGCCGACGGTGGTGATGGACCTGGAACCCCTGGCCCCGCTAGTTCGGCGGGCGGATGCCCCGGCCACGCGGCGCGAGTTTATCGACCGCGGCCTGCCGCAGCTGGAGCTGCACGTAGTCACCTTTCGCGACGGCACCACCGTCGGCGTCAGCTGCCTGCATTCGCTGCTGGACGGCACGGCGCTGGGCATGTCCGGGCTGCTGGGCGCGTGGATGCTCGTGCTGCAGGGGCGCGGCGCCGAGGTTCCCGAGACGTGCGGCTTCGACCGCGACCCGCTGCGCAACCTCGCTGCGCTGCACAAGCCCTCGGACCCGCCGTACCGGCACGCGCGCCAGGTCAGCAGCCTGCTGGGCTCGATGGTGTGGGCGCTGCGGCGCGCCTGGGAGGTCTGGTGCGAGCCGGCCGAGGAGACGCGCATGGTGCGCGTGCCGGGGCGGTTCGTGGAGCGGCTGAGGCAGACGGCGCTGGAGCGGCTCGCGGGCGGCGGTGACAAGCCGGCGTGGGTCAGCGAGGGCGACGTGCTGGTGGCGTGGTGGAGCCGCTACGCCACGCTGCACATGCCGCCGAGCCGGCCGGTGATGCTGACCATAGCGTACAACATGCGCAAGGCGCTGGCGGGCGTGCTGCTGCCGCCGGCCGACGAGCGCAAGGTCTTCCTGTCCAACTGCGCGACGGGGCTGATGGTGCACACGACGGCCGGGGCGCTGGCCGGCGATCCCGCCCCGACGGCGGCCGAGGTGCGCCGGTCTCTCCAGGACACGGGGACGGCGGAGCAGCTGGCGGCCATGCATGCCGCGTGTCTACCGGACCCCCGCAGCCAGCTGACCAGTCGCCTGGTCGGCTCGCCCTGGGGCGACATGCTCATATGCAGCAACTGGACGCAGGCCGAGTTTTTCCACATCGACGTCGCGCCGGCGGTGGTCGGCGGCGCCGAGGGTAAAGTGGTGCCGAGCTTTATAAGCTACCGCACCGACAGCCGGGCCTGGGCGATGCGTAATGCACACATCATCGAGGGCAAGGACGCGCAGGGCGACTACTGGCTTGCCGGGACGTTGCGCAAGGGGCTGTGGGATAGGGTTGAGGCGGCACTGGAGAGCGAGAGGTTGTAAGTGAGTTCAGAATGAGCGGCAAAGGATGTTTTGGCATCTCACTGGGATGGGCAGGGACAGTATGGGATGGGATCAAATGTAACTTTATTGTCGGAAAACTTTTGAGACAAACCAAAAAACCTAATCGAGTGAAAAGAGAAAAAAACAAAAACAAAAGAAAAACAGAGATGAACAAGTGACAAGACAAACGAAGCGATAAAACAATCAAATTGAACACGCTTGCCCCTCCCGAAACTTCCATGCTTCCAAGAAACCAAAGGAAATAAACGCTCCCATGAACAAGGCATCTAGTCACGCGCGGTCCAAGCGGGGTATGTCTTGTGGTAAGCCGAGCAGCTGTCGGCCTCGGACTTGGTCTTCCACTTCTTGCCGCAGCCGCTGCACTCAAACGGCAGGTCCTCGGCGCGGCGCTTCTCCAGCTCGGCGGTCTCGCCTTCGCCGACGCTGCCGACCTCGGTCATCTGCTGGACATCGCGGCGGTGGATGTTGCACTTGGGGCCGGCGGGGAGGGCGTTGGCGCCGGCGGCAAAGACCAGGGCGAGCTTGAGGAGGTGTTACGATCAAAGTATCGGGTAACCTGTTCTTATGGTAAAGTACAGTGGGTTGAAGCAATTGAGCGTCTGGCTGGGTAACTGGGGTTCTCAATAACTGGGGGTGAAATTATAATCGTTCTCAAATAAATATTGAGGTTAACTAAAGTTTAATTGCTGCTAAACAATCCTAAAATCGAATTTATTTATATGGTAATAAACGTACCTTATATAAACTATGTTCCAAATGTAATTATTTTTGTATAAATAATTATAATTATTTTGTCACGGGCAGGCAGGGCGGACAGGTAGGTGCGGGCGATCAGGTAACAGGACAGAGTATATTGGCTATCTAGTCTTCCAGGTACAGGGTAGCAGGTGGTTGTTGACGAAGACGTAGCTCGAGGAGCTACATATCGGAGACTGCAGAGATTTCGCGTAAATATACGCGCGCGAGGCGCTCGGCCCTCGCGCCTTCACGTGACAGGGGTCATGACTAAGCGACAGCCCAGTGGCTGTCCTTCAGGTCTGTGACAGTATTCCCCCCTTCCAGGCCGAGCTCCGTCACGGCCGGGGCCCGGGCTTATGGGGGTATCGACGGTGGAAATTCTTTACCAATTGAGCAGCGTTTTCCAGGTAATCGGCAGGTTCAGTCGTGGGTTCGCTATATCCAGCCCAACGGACGATATATTTCAGCCGGCGGCCTCCTCGGCCGCGGGTTTCCCAAAAGGAGTCGAGGATCTCTTCGACTTCGTATTCTCTCTCACCTTCCACTTCCAAATGGGGTGGCGGTGCAGGTTGTTGGCCCGGCAGGGGCTCAACGTCAGCAGGTTTTAGTCGGTTTATATTGAAAACAGGGTGTACTCTCATAGACGACGGCAGGTCCAAACGGTAGGCGTACGGGCTAATCACTTCAGAAATTCGGAAGGGTCCCAAGTTCTTCCAATCCAGTTTCTTCTGCGGGCGGGCGGTCTGGATATTCCGTGCGTCTAACCATACATATTGGCCGACGGTAAGCCGGCGGGCCGGGGTACGGTGTCGGTTCGCCTGTTTTTCGTAACGGGCTTGGGCGGCGGTCATTTCGGCGCGGGCTTGTTCCAGAATGGCTTCCATTCGGGCGGCTAGCTTTTCGGCATCCCGCTGGGCGGGCAAAGGCTGGTTCAGGGGTACCGGCTCGAATCCCATGCGGGGATGGAATCCGTAAGTCGCGTAAAACGGGGAGGTTCCGGTGGTCTCGGACTTGTGGGAGTTGGCTGTGAATTCGGCGAGGGGAAGCCAACTTTCCCAATCGTCTTGCAGGTAGGCCACATAAGCTCTCAAATATTGTTCCAGGGACGCGTTAAAACGCTCGGTCTGTCCGTCAGTCTCGGGGTGGTGAGCAGTGGATAGCAGGCTGTCGATTTTCAAACGGGTTGTCAGGTGTTTCCAAAACTTCGACACGAATTGGGTGCCTCTATCCGAAACTATCGTCAGGGGCAACCCGTGTAGTTTCCATACGTGGTGTAGGTACAGGTTGGCGGTGTCCTCGGCATTGCAGGTCCCTTTACAAGGGACGAAGTGTCTCATCTTAGTCAGGCGGTCTACGACCACTAGGATGGCGTCGTGGCCGTTGCTTTGCGGCAAATGTGTGATAAAATCCATCGACAGGTGTTGCCATGAGCGTTCAGGAGTGGGCAGGGGTCGCAGGAGGCCCTGGTGGCCTTCGCGGGACGGGTTGATTCGGCGGCAGGTCTGGCATTTCTTTACCCATAATGATACGTAATGTAGCATTCCGGGCCAGTAATATTCTCGGGACAGCAGGTCGTAGGTTTTTGCTTTGCCGGGGTGACCGGCGACGGGGGAGTCGTGGCAGCGGCGCAGGATCTCGGCTTTCAGATTATTCGAATCGGGTACGTACAGTCTATTGCGGTAATACAAATAGCCGGATCGTTCTTCGCATTCGGCCAATTGCAGCTTGGGGTGGCGGTCGGCGCCTGTCCTCAACGCTTCTAGGGCAGATTGCGTTATCGGGTCGGATTCGTATCCGGCGTCTAGTAGCTCTATCAGGTGTCTTGGCAATAGGGGTTTGTTTTGGCGGATTATGGGTTGTAACCGGGTGGGGCGGGCAGGTAAATTGTGTTCTTTCAGTACGACTTGTGTTTGGTGCTTAAGTCGTTCATCCCCCTCCTCAGGCATATCCTCTGACCTCCTGGTTAGTGCGTCGGGCTTCGCTCCTTGTTTCCCGGGTCGGTAGGTGATACGGAAATTAAATCTTGACAGGAATTCGGCCCATCGGGCTTGTCGGCGGTTGAGCATTTTCGTCGTCGTGAAATATTCCAGGTTGCGGTGGTCCGTAATTACTTGGACCGGGGACGACGTCCCTTCGAGTTCCGGGCGCCATTCTTCAAAACAGCGGATAATGGCTAGCAATTCTTTGTCGTAAATCTCGTAATTGCATTCGGTAGCTGTGTGTTTTTTCGAAAAGAACGCGACGGGGCGGAGTATTCCGTCGTCGCCGTATTGTGATAATATTCCCGCAGAAACATAATCGGAAGCGTCGGTCTCCAGGATCACATCCTTTTCCCAATCGAAGTGCGCCAGTACGGGGGCTTCGGTAAACTTTCTCTTCAGCAGTCGGAAGGCGGTTTCGCAGGCGCTATTCCATTCGAATGCGACGTCTTTCTTGGTCAATCTCGTCAAAGGGGCTACGATCTTTGAGAAATCTCGGATAAAGCGCCGGTAAAAGTTGCCAAACCCCAAAAATGCTTGTACGTCAGTAAGCTTTTTGGGTGTTTGCCAGTCCAGGACAGCGGTGATTTTTTCAGGGTCCATTTTTACGCCTTCGACGCCGACCAGCAGGCCCAGGAACTTGGTTTCCGTCACGAAGAATTCGCACTTCGCGGCGTTGGCGTATAGCCCGGCTTTCCTCAGGGCTTCCAGTACGAGTTTCAAATGTTCTTCGTGTTCTGTTCGGGTGCGGCTATAAATCAAAATGTCGTCCAGGTAGGCTGTACAAAATACGTCTAAGTATTCGCGCAGGGAGTCGTTTATATATCTCTGGAACGTCGCGGGGGCTCCCGTTAGCCCGAAAGGCATGACTAGGCTCTCGTATAAGCCGAATCTCGTGCGGAATGCCGTCAGGTATTCTTCCCCCTTTTTAATCCGAATATTGTTAAAAGCGGAAACGATATCGATTTTCGAGAAGAATTTCATGCCGGCCAGGTTGTTCAGGGTCTCTCGGACTAGCGGCAGCGGGTAACGGTCTTTTACGGTAATGTTATTCAGCGCGCGGTAATCCACGCAAAACCTCAACCCTCCTCCCTGCTTCTTCACGAACAAAACGGGCGAGGCGACGGATGACGAACTGGGTCTGATAAACCCTTTTTTCAACTCTGCGGTCAGCCATTCCTTAAGGGCTATCAGCTCTTCGCGGGACATGGCGTACAGGGGGCCGAACGGCGGCGTTTTTCCTTCTATAAGCGGGATATGGTGGTCGGACGGTCGGTGTGGGGGCAGCTTCTCGGCTTCTTGCGGGGAAAATACGTCCGCGAATTCCCGGATTGTTTCGGGCAGGGTCGGCCCGTTCCTATTTTGGGGGTCGGCGGCTAGGACCTCATCAATCTGTTTCAAGGTTACGGCGTACAGTCGGCAGGATCGGCGGCGGGCGTACATGCTCGCGGCTTGCAGGGAGATAGGGGCGATATCCATTTCGCGGAGGGACGGCGGTCGGTCAGCCTGGTACTGGGGGCGGCTTTTTTTTGGTACGGCGTGTAAAGCTTTAACCTTCTCCGGTTTGTCGGGCATATTGCAGTGTCGGCGGCAATAGTCGCTGTCAAACGTAATAACGTGTGACGCGAATCCAATCGTTGGGTCGTGCTGCTTTAGCCAAGGCATTCCTAACACAATGGGGTAATGGGCTAGCTGTGTAACGAAAAACAGCGCGTTTTTCTGGATGTGGTCCTTGATTCTCAATTGTCCTCGGACATAATGGGTGCACTTCCCACTTTCGGCGGTCCTTCCGTCGAATACTTCGATGTCGAATGGGTTTCGCAGCGGATACATTTGTAGTTGGCGTTCTTCGGCCCATCCTTGGTCGAGGAAGCATTTTCCTTCCGCACCGCAATCGGTGAGGGCATAGGTTGGGAGGTTTTGGCCCCCCACTGTCAGTTCGGCAGGCAGGATCATCAGGTCGGATCGTTGGTTATATTCCTCTTCAACGGGGAACCCGTGAACGGCGGCGGCAGAGATGCGGATCGCCGGCGGTCTATGCGCGGCCTTGGCGGCCTGGGGGCGACTTATCCCAGGCGGGCTCCGTTTTTCGAACTTCGGCTGCTGGAGCGGCTGGCGTCCGAGCCGCGGCGGGGGTTTTCAGGGAGTTTGGTTTGCATCTGGCGCGGGGACCTGGACCTAGACCTGGATTGTTCGATCCCGGCCTGGTGCAGCCGCGTGCGGCGGGTATCCGGTTCTGGGCATTTGGCAACAAAATGTTCTTGGGATCCACAGCGGTAGCATAGCATATTTTCTTTGCGGTTGTGGCGGCGTTGGCTGCTTAGGTCCATGGGGTCGTTAAACGGAAATTCCGCGTTTGGCTTGGGGGCGGCCCGCGGTATGTCGGTTTGGGTCCGGGGGGCCGCGCGCGCGGGGGGCGCTGCGGTCCGAGGGGTACGTGTCTGTCTGTTT